>NC_134521.1:27202380-27520630 GCF_027942865.1 Odontesthes bonariensis
ATTCCTTTCCCCCCCCATTCAGGAGGCATTAAAACTCCAACAGGACATGACAAAGAAGAAGCAAGAGATGTTAAAGACGCAGATTGAGTGTCAGAAAGTAAGACCCTCGTCTTTGAGACCGTCTTTTTTTTTTTTTTTTTTCCTCCCATGATCGATCCTTTATCGCTCTGGCTTCTGCCTCACCTCGCGGTGGTGTGTCTGTTTGTCCTTCAGGTACTGATAAACCGTCTGGAGAAGAACCGAGGTATGAAGCGCGAGGAGAGAGACAACATTATGAAAACCCTAAAGGAGCTAACGGAGAAGATTACCCAGCTGCAGAATGAAATGAACCATGCCTCCCAGGTCACCAGTGGGAAAACCAACCACGGCCAGGCCAAGACCAAGACTGACGTACGTTGCAAACCATACGTTTCTACTTTCATGTCAAAAGTGGATCTGAATGTCTGTTTTCCGCTCCAGATGTACACTACTGTGCTGTGACTGCATGTCTCCTCGGAAACTCTGTTATCTTTGCTTCTTTGTATTTAATTAACAGATTTTAAAAAGTCTTTGCATGTATTATGTCACCAGGCCCAGAAGGAATTGCTGGATGCAGAGTTGGACTTTCACAAGAAGATGAGTTCTGGAGAGGACACTACAGACCTCAAGAGAAAACTAGGGCAGCTGCAAGTTGAGGTAGAGTAAACCCTCTCACAAACACCCAAACCAGGCATTCACCGTAATCTTCAATCCGAAGTTTAACCCTCAAATTGATCTTAAAAGTTTCCCTCTCGTAAATCATTTTGAACCAAAATGTGTCCCCAGAAAGAGGGAAAGACAACTTTTAAACGCGATTAGTAATCTGAGCTCAATCTGAATATCTTGCACTGCCACAACCATGTCGGTAAAGACGCACCATACATGGACATTCAGAGGTAGATTGACAGCATCGTGCATCTTCAGCACTTTTCTCGAGGGCGATACCAAGAAATGCCTTAGAGGAAGTTTAAAGATAAGATTGTCATCACAGTCTATTCTGCAAAGGGAGGAAAGAGCAAGTGTCTGCATATGTGAAGATCGCCACCAGTAAAACGATGTATTTTTTTTCCAGAGAAAAATAAGTAACAAGAATACGGTTTAGCTGTTTCCATTCGCTCAGTCATAACCGGACTCAGTGTGTCGGGCAGGTTATTTTTCTTGTCAATTCATTTTTTTTATATATATTTTTTTTGCATTAAAACTGATAAAGCCGCAAATCCAATTATTTTATTTCTTTTAGTGAAAATTGCAGTGGATATGTAAATGAAAGTATATGTAGATTCTATGTAAACACAAAGTCACAAAGCTTTTTTTATTCATGCATGTGCCATTTCGTCCTCGAACAGGTTTTTAGACTAATAATTTGTTGCATTTTGCGATCGTCTGACACTTTGACTCCAGTCCCACCTCCTTAACATCATGTTTGTGGTATTCATTTGATGTTTACACTTGGCAATTAAGCATAATGTATGTGGGACAGATGCACCGATGGACTTTCTGCATGTCTGCTAGCAGCATTTTGCTACATGTCACCCATACACCAGAGCCAGGCCCAACAATGAGGCCTGTCTTCTTTTTTTTTTAATTTTTTTTTATTAAAATGTTCCTGACTCGTCCTGCACTAGGGATCATATACAAATTTAGCATCCAGGAATGGTGGTTGGTGTCTGGTTAGGCTAATGGAGCTGAACAAAGAGGGCAGACTGGGTGTTTTTGGATAGTTAACTTGTATCTTTCTATGGTTTTACACATGTAGTTGTTCTAGATGGATAACAAAATAGAATAAAGTAAAAATCAGTTGACAAACTGCTGGAAAGTTGAATTGCAGCAGAGAGGGAGGTGTGGTCAAAATCTCGGGGTGACGTTTATGTTGCTTGGTAACAACTTGACCGATGATGTCACACACAGTGTCGGCAGGTGACACCCAATTAATTAAGATCATAAACACCCAGCTGCTAAACATCTGTCTGTCAATACATTCTGAAAGCTGGCAGAGAGTCATTCCTGCGTCCCGTAGCATCATCACTAGGACTCCGAGCTCGTCCTTTTTAGCTGTGACGTCACATTTTCCATGACCGTTGATTGAAAGAACTGGTTTAAGCTTCCACCTTTCTCTTGGCTTTGCTCTCACTCTACATCCTAGACATCTCCTCCTCAACTCACTTTGATTTGAATCTTGTTCCAGGCATTAATTGGGCTTTGAAAAGCTCAGTCAACCACCCACATGCAAATAGCCTTTTTTTAACTGGTATGATTACGCATCATAACAGATGTAAGACGGGGAATAAAAATGATTTCAGTCATTTATTCCAGCTGCATCACATCCAAACCAGTGTAAAACAATGAAAAAAAAAATTGTTTTCACAGAAAAAGCTCATTAGATAATCCCAAGGAAGTACAAAGAAAGACACAATATGTCCAGAGCTGCTGCAACAGGCTGCCACTGATGCCCTGCCGTTCTTCAACAATCTGACTTTTCCACTCATTACCTAAGCTTTCCATCTATCGGATTGTCTTTATTATGACTATTTTCTATTCTGTCGAACAAAAGTGAAGACATCGAAAGTGAAATAAAACCTGTATTATCCTGATGTTCTCTCAAAATCTGAATAACAACAACATAGCCTTGGTTAGCAACACCCTTTTCTTTTTTTTCTTTAACCCCAGGGTCCTTAATTAGCTTGTTGATTAAAAATGCATATACCCTGCCCCCCTCCTACCCACCCCCTCCATCCAAACCCAGCCCTCCTTCTGCACATTAAACTGCAGCCACTTAAGCAAGCCCAGAGGAGCAGCTGCTAACGAAGCCAAATCAGAGACGAGTCCTAACGCTGATGGAGCGCCGTCTCATTAAAGTTTGAGTCGCTGGGGTGTGTAAGAAAATCGTGGAATGACAATTAAAAGCAGAGGTTGGGGAGGGACAAATGGAGGCGAGAGTGGCTGTAAGGTTGAGGAGTGGTTAAAAGTGAGATGTCGCTTTAAAAATGGAGGAGTGACGACTAATGGCAAAGGAGGGAGAGTGACGGCACAGAGAGCTGAACTCATAGAGAACGTTTCATCCCTTAAGATGGGATATTTTTCCAAGGCTTTGTGGCTGGTTTAAATGTTGATCATATTGAAAAGAAAAGATATCAGCGCAGCCTCAACATGTGGCTAAGTTTCCCACATCTGATCATAAAGGTTTGCCCATACATCCGTGTCTTTGTGTAACGTTAAACGTTTCCCGCTGTAGGCGACACGCTTGGGTCTGATCAGGCCTCCGGCGGGTCGAGGCCGGGGCCGAGGGAAGATGGCGCAGGAGCCCGGCTCCATGCACGTGGGGCGCGGCAGGAGCCGGAGCCGAGAGATGGCGGCTCGCGGCGGAGTTGTGAACCGCATGGTGGTCGACCACAGACCCAGAGCCCTCGCCATTTTAGGAGTCGCGCAGGAGGAGAAGGAAGAACTGATGCCGCACTTTGTGGTAAGGACATAACAGGCTTTTCATTTCTGGTAAAGATAACTGGGTACTGATTTGTAATTTGGTTTTAATATTTTCTATTTTTTTTTTTTTTTTTTTTTGGTAGAAATTCGGCGAGATCGAAGACCTTCGTGACCAAGACAACACTGTCATCATGACCTTTAAGACACGAAGTGAAGCAGAGACTGCAAGTTCTTTTCTTTCTGCTTCCTTTGATCATTTCTGTCAGATTTAATCAGCGAAAGCTGTAATCACCACGGCTTTCTTCTGTTTCGCAGGCAGCCAATCAGGGAGCTAAATTCAAAGGTCGCGTTCTGCAGATTTCCTGGTACAAACCCAAGACGCCCTCTGTTGCGACGGAACCAGAGGAGGAAGAGGCCAAAGATGAAGACAATACGGTATGTATTGTCTAACCCTAACGTCTTGGCGAGGCGCCGTTCCGATTCAGCATTAAGTAACATCATGGTTCGGAAGTTGGTGCAGTTGAATTTTTAACTTTCGGAGGTTTTAGTTGAATTTGCAGATTTTACTTGTCCATTTATTTTCAGTGCTTTTAAGATTTTCACTGCAGCTCCCAGTGGAAATCAGGGCAGGACTCTCGGTACTAAGAGCATCTCAGTCCCATGAGTAAAACATAAAAAAATAGTCATAATGCTCGGGCCTTATTTGCTACAGTTGACAGGCTAACAAACCCTCCTGTGTTAGTGGCAACTGAAATTCATTCACCATGGCCTGCAATGACTTTGCCAAATTCTTCACAGACAAAATCCAAGATATTAGACAAGCAGTTGGTCCATCAGCAGCAGGTTCAGCATATGTACCGTCTCCACCGAAAACCCGTTTAAACACCATGACACGGTTCCAACCCATTAACAGCAAAGACCTGGAGGACATCTTACGTCAGCTGAACTCCTCCTCTTGCTGTTTAGACATCCTGCCAACAGGTTTTTTCAAAAGAGTCTCAAAGATTTTGGAGTCAGACCTATTACTGATTGTGAACTTGTCTTTAATGTCAGGTGTGTTTCCAGAGCCACTAAAAACAGCTGTAATCAAACCTCTGCTGAAAAAGGACAATCTTGACAAGATACAAATGAATAACTACAGGCCTATCTCAAATTTCCCATTTTTAAGTAAGATCATTGAAAAAGCGGTTTTTCAACAACTTAATTACTTTTTAAAACAAAATAACTGCTATGACACCTTCCAGTCAGGTTTTAGACAGAACCACAGCACTGAGACTGCTCTGACAAAGAGTTTAACAACATATGTCTGAATACAGACGGTGGAGAAATGTCAGTCTTAGTTTTACTAGATCTTAGTGCTGCATTTGATACAGTTGACCACAATATATTACTGAAACTAGGGGTGGGCGGTATGCACGGTATCATACCTTATGTGGTATTTTTCACCAACGGTAGAGATTTTTTTGCCATACCTTATACCGCAATAGCTCATGAGTCCTGTAGATGGCAGTAAAGCAAAGTTTTGAACATCCGCTTGGATATGCCGGGCGACAGTAATCGCAAGACAAGGTAACACAAGTAATTTGTTTTACCACCTGCGGGCTAACCATGCTCTGGAATATGAAACGAGTCAAAGCCGGTGTTCTGTTGATTTCTCCTACTTTTCGAGAATTGCTACTTTGTGGTTTTGCGCATGCGCCGAGCCGATTTTCTAAGTTTCGTTTTCATGCCCATAATGTTTTGCTACCCTGGGTCTCAGCTGGTGTGTAACGGTAACATCCTCAAAATCCTGATTATTTTCTCTTTTGGAAGACATGCAAAGTAATAAAACACTTATCGTATTAACAAGCAGTTATTTTAACATGCACAAATGGGGTGTCTGAAACATGACGCATATTTGAGCATGTTGAATAAGTGGAAGGCGCCTATGAAAGTTACGTTATCCAAGAGGCAGCGGCTTTTCTCTCACAGTTTATTCGAGGAAATGTACCTTTTCTTATTTTTTAAATATAAATATAATTTATATATTTTTTATATTTCCTGTGTTTTCTGTTTTGCACAATACATTTAATTTAATATTGCTGCAAACATCCTGATTGAAAGTGTTTATTTGGTGCTATGATAACCACTGAGAAACTGTTCTGTTGTAATTTATATACAAAAGTACCATACCGCGATATATACCGTCAGTGGCTCAAATTTTACCCGGGTATACATTTTAGACCATACTGCCCACCCCTAACTGAAATGACTGGAAAACTGGGCGGGTCTTTCCGGAACCGTACTAAACTGGTTCAAAACATACTTAGAGAACAGGAAGTACTTTGTGTCAATAGGTAACTTTACATCTGAGCACACAAGAGTCACATGTGGAGTTCCCCAAGGTTCCATCCTGGGACCTCTTCTGTTTAACATCTACATGCTCCCACTGGCACAGATTATAAAAAAACAACAGAATAAACTACCATAGCTATGCAGATGACACACAGATATATATTACAATGTCACCAGGAGACCGAGGCCCTGTACAGGCTCTTGGTAAATGCATTGAAGAGATTAATGACTGGATGTGCCACAACTTTCTCCAGCTAAACAAAAACAAAACTGAGGTAATTGTCTTTGGAGCCAAAGAGAAACGATTACAGGTCACCACAGAACTTCAATCTATACACCTAGAAACTACCAACCAGGCCAGAAACCTGGGTGTAGTGATGGACTCAGACCTAAATTTGGAAAAACACATTAAGGCAGTAACAAAGTCAGCCTACTATCACCTTAAGAATATATCAAGGTTAAAGGATCTGATGTGTCAGCAGGACCTGGAAAAACTAGTCCATGCATTCATCTTCAGTCAGCTTGATTACTGTAACAGCATCTTTACAGGTCTACCTAAAAAGTCAGTTAGACAACTGCAGCTCATTCAGAACTCTGTTGCTCTAGTCCTCACTGAGACCAAAGAAGTGGAGCACATCAGTCCAGCTCTGAGGTCTTTACACTGGCTGCATTTCCATCAGAGGATAGACTTTAAAGTTCTGATGCTGCTCTATAAAGCTCTGAATGGTCCAGGACCAGAATGCATCAGTGACCTCCTGTCCCAGTATGAACCCTCCAGACCCCTCAGGTCATCTGGATCCGGTCTTCTATCAGTTCCCAGAGTCAGAACCAGACATGGAGAAGCTGCATTCAGCTTCTATGCTCCACATGTCTGGAACAAACTCCCAGAAAGCCTCAGATCAGCTGAAGCACTCAGTGGATTTAAGTCCAGGTTGAAGACACACCTGTTTTCAGCTGCATTTGAATAAAGCTCAAAACTTAATCACATTTTAACTACTGATTTTATATTGTTCTTATTTCTTTCTACAATTTAAATCCTGCTTTTTATTTCTCTGATTTTATCTATTGTTCTTATTTCTTTCTTTTTTGTTTAAAATTGAAATCTTGCTTTTTATTTCTACTGTTTTAATGTCTCTGTAAAGCACTTTGAATCACCTTGTAGTTGAATTGTGCTGTACAAATAAACTTGCCTTGCCTTAAAACAGCATTGCAGTCGGGTGAAATCCCCGTACTTTAGTTGCATGCTTTGAGTCTTCTCTTTATGAGATTAAACAGTGACTTGAGGGCCAACCCCATCTGTTTGATATGCTTTATTCTTTCTTAAAGAAGGTTATGATGTCTTTACACTGCGGCAGGTTTTTTTTGTGCTTTGAAGATTCGCTCAGACATCCATCGTATTTTTTTCTTTTTAACAGCTTTTCTTGTGAAGTAGTTGAATATCTCTAGTAGCCTGTGTCACCATGAGTTACTTCTTTGTTGTATACGTTTGTCAGGTAGATTTGTACAGTTTAATTCACTTAGTGGAGCGCACAAGGCTTTAGCTTCTAAGTGACGATGGCACAAAATAATACAGCATGTTGGACGGCCACGCCGGCTCTAAAGCGGCGCCTCGATGATGAGTTCAAGTGTTGGGGAATAATTTGCAAAGCTGAAATACTAAATGGATGTTCTTTCTTTGAAACAGAAGGATGCTAGCTCTTATTTGCCGGGAGAGGAGGAGGGAGAGGAGGAAGAAGAGGAGGAAGATGATGATGAAGACGACGAGTACGAGAGCCGGTCTTGGAGGCGATGAAGACGCCGCGACTCGTCCCCTCCCGCTCTCCAGCAGAACTTTCTCTCTGTTTTTTTTTTTCCCCCCTCCCCTCACACGCAAAGGAACTCACTTTTTATTTTTTATTTTTTTTTCTAGACTCTAATCAAAGGAAAAATGTCTACTTTATTCTACATCAAAAAAAAAAAGATTCAGAGGGTCAAAGGTTTTTGTGTCCCTCAAACTAAACAATTGTTTAAAGCATCTCACTTTTGCTGAGAAAGAAATGTTAGGTTGTTCTTCTAGATAGAAAAATCTATGTGAGTTTTAGTGTGCTTACCAGATGATTAATATCAGTAATGCACAACATTTGTGTCTACTGTGAATAGGTATTTTTTAAACATACTGTATTTAAGCTCTTTTCTCACCAGTTTTTTGTAAAGTCTCGTCCTCAGTTCAGGGACAGCCATTCCATCACCAGTACAACGTTCTCTGTTGCTTCCAGAGAGATTTTATTTATTTTTCCACTGCATCATCGAGCTGTGCCGTATGTATATCGGCAGAATATGGCATGGTTTGGTTTTGTTTTTTTTTGTTTTTTTTTGGTAAACCCTCACAAGTTAAAAGAATCCACATATTTTCAGCAGTGGCTTTGTGTTCTGCTGTGGATACATGCTAATATGTGCGTGTTGGGTTTCCCCAAAAATAACAGAGCCACCCCATCCCTGGCGCCCAAAGGCACCGCTTATCGTACCTTGACCACATTAGAGCCAGTAAAGGTACGGAAGGATGCCGGTGCGACAGATTAACCCAATGTTTACAAATGGCCGTGTCCATGGGATACAGTTCCCATTTTTCCCACTCCCATTTCGTTGCTCACTCAGTGTCCAGTGCCACTCTTTGTGAATACACGCCCAGACAGGTGCTCTGCGTCCTGTAAGAGTGTGTAACATTTTCACTTGTTCTATTCTGTCACGCGGTCATGCCAAGAGCCTGACAGGAAGGAGTTCAGATCACGCATTTCAGAAATGTGACATCCATAGACAGGTGTTTGAATGTAATACTGAACAGTTGATTTTAATATAAATAGAAATATATATATATATAATTTTCTTTGCCTTACACAGTCAGCAGATTGCTGAGTTTTTACAGGATTTGTGATTTACTTTAATTTTGTAAATGCTCAAAAGAGAAATTATTTTTCTTTTTTTTTTCTTTCTTTTGGGAGAGGGGTTTGTTTTTCCCGTCATTTCACGTGAATGACGAGGTTTTATCAGTTAGAAGAGGTCGAGCATGAGCGCCTAACTGCTTGCTTGTTTGCAAGAATTTAGCTTTTGTGTTGAACCTTGTCCTTTCACTAAAAGTCTCATCTGCGTAGCACGTTTCTCTCAAAGAAACGTTCAGAGCTGCTCAGAATTGTGGGAAAAACACTCTTGTTTGATTTTGCTTTGGCGCCGCTCCGCCTCGGTCTGAATATCGTCGGTGTTTGAAACCCGCTCGACTACAACTGCACTGCGTGAGTTTAAAAACTTAAGATTTCTGTTCCGTGTTTTGCCCCCCTTTTTTTTTATTTACACCTACTGTATTTTAGAGTCCTCGGACTGGGAGGAGCTAAACCCATTAAGATGAACGTGGAAATGTACTGCATGAAAGCTGAGCGCGTGCACAGCGTATGGTCCCCTGCAGCAGATAGCTGTTTACATTTTTTTTTTTTTATCACAGTTCAGTTCAAGCTGGTCATATCCGGTCGAGTCGGAACCAAACCAAAACAAAGGAGAGAGAAACTAATTTGTGCGTCGGTGGCAGTCTCGCTTCGTCGCACATACAGTAATGTGAATTTAACAGAACATTTACTGCCGGCATGTGAAGGCGGGCAGGAATAGAAAGTGGCTTCCTTTGCTCTCTCAACGCACGGCGTCACAAAACGTAGAAAGTTCCACAAAGTCAGAACAGTGTCTTTTGTCCCCTCAATCACTGTCAGTGGAAAATTAAGTGCGTGATGGGAGGCTGGCTCTTTTCCCTCTTGGACAATTTTTTTTTTCTCTTTTCATTTTTTTTGAAGATGAGGTCACGCACAGGTTCAAGGGAAACGCCTATATCGGCGTGTTTCTTGCTCGTGTAGGCAAGGACTAAGAGTGTCTCCCTCCCACTTTTTGTACTATCCTCTGTATGCTACTATCACACAGTACCAGTGTAAAAAAAAATGTTTATTGGATAATAGTTTTGGATTTGTTACTGTTTATATTTGCAGGATGTGGATGTATTTTCTTCATGTATTTTGTTTGTAAAAATGGATTTCTAATTTACTAGCATGTTTGCTTTTGCCAATAAAGACAGAGGAATGGGGTGCTTGTAAGATGATAAAAAAAAAGAGAAAAAGAAAAGAAAATTTCAAATTTGATCTTGGCGAGAGGAAGAGGAAAAAAGAAAAGAAAAAGAAGACGATCTAATTGACAAAGATGTCGAGAACATTGGCAATGAGAGAGAGAAAGAAAGCAAAAGCATTCCAGAAAATATTAACTTTAAATCTTGTGTGGTCTCCCTTCTTTTGCATGCTATTTCACAGGTGGATGCTACAGGTTCGCTGTACATTATACCCTTAAGAATTAGTGCCAACATGCTTCAGATGTTAGCATTAAATACCTCGGACCTTATGATCCACTTGACTCAACCACAGAAGTGCCGCTCAAAGCCTCTGAGGTATTCAATAAATTGCGGCTCTCAGTGGGTGCTTAGAATTTTTATCTTTACACACTCATTTCCATCTACAAAGACGTGTTGCGCTACAGTAGATTCCGCACAGTTCTTTAATGATTTATTGAAGCTTTACTGACGATAATTACAGTAGAGGGAAAACGCCGTTTTTGAAAAACAGGCCCTGTCTCATTCTTTATTTTCACATATGGTGATGTGCAGTTCAGCCCATTTTTGCGTTTATAGCACTTTTCAAACACAAAGTTTTACATTTAGACTTGAAAGCAACGAGAGGGTGCCTCCGCTATGTTTCCAGACCAGAGCTCTGCCTCCATTTCTAGGCCTTGAAACTCTGGGAACCAAATGAAGGCCTGCTGTCTTTGAGTGAATAGCTCCAGTAGGATGGTGAGGATCAGCCAGGTGCCGTAGTTCAGGGTTTTGAATGTGATTTTAAAATCTATTCAAAGTTTCACAGGGAGCCAATGTAAAGGGGCTCGGATGGGAGAAACGCCAAAACGTGTGTTAAAATGACCTGTTTTACAACTGTAGTTCCACTTTCCATATATGGGCACAAAGACTTGAGACTAGTCGTCGTCTTTCCTCAGTTTGTTTCTTTTGATTTGATTTGATTAAATGCGTTTTGTTATCACAGAGCCCTCTTGGGTGAAGAAAACACATTAAACTCCAGAAGACTATTAGGACCAAGAAAATACTATGACACATTACTGTTGCAATGACTTATATGTTGGGCCCTTTGTTGATCTATAATGAGCCAGAACTATCTCTCAAAGAACCAGTTTGGATTATCTGGCGCTAATATGGTGTTAAAATGCACTATTTTATATATATATATATATATATATATATATATATATATATATATATATACACACACACACACACACACACACACACACACACATACATACAGCCCCCAGTCCAGAACCTTGTGGAACACCATAACTATATCTAACATATGTAGAGGATACATTATGTGGATGTATAAACTGGAACCTTTTTATGACTTAAACCAGTCTTAAGCGGTACCCTTGATACAGATATGTTCAAATAAGTCTTTGTACTAAGATGCTGTGGTCAGCGGCTTCAGATGCAATACTGAGGTCTGACAACCGGCACAGAGACAAGATCGCTGTCAGAAGCCATAAGGAGGTCATTGGTAACTGTAACTAATGCAGTTTCAGTACAAAGGTGTGCTCTTTGTCCAGACCGAAGCCCTTCACACACACCATTACTCTGCAAATGTGGAGTTGTTTTTTAACAACTTTTTCAAAGATTTTAGAGATGAAAGGAAGCTTGTATAAAGGACTTTAGCAAACCATATGAGTCAAGATGGTTTTTTAAGCATCGGTTTAATCAAAGCTAACTTAAAGACCTGTGGTACACAGCCAGAGGGCCGTGATAGATTGATCTGATCGAGTACAGAGCTGTTTATTAGGGCTAAAACATCTTTAAAGATTGGGGTCCAACAGGCATGTAGATGGTTTAGAAGCCCAGATCGCTAACAATAACTGAGGAGGATCTTAGAAAAGTCTTAACTTTATTCATTGGAATTGTGTCAGCTTTGGAATGGGAAAGTTTTTTTCTCTGATTAACAAATAGTTTCTTATGTTTGGCCACAGGACTGACAAGAAATCTGGGGTTATTCTTACCTTCCTCTACTACCAGGGAAAAATATGTAGTTCTAGACCCCAATAGTACTTTTTGTACCCCTATCTTTAAAGGCCAAGTTGCATTCATCTGATTTAATGGAGTGCTGTTTCCTTTCCGCTCTTGTCCTATTCAAAGAATAGAACCGAGGAATTTAACTACTCTGGGTTAATACTTTTTTTTCCTCAGTAGAACAACGGTATCATGAGCAGAATGTAGAAAGGCTGTGGTGCCGATGACCAGACAATCCAGATGTGTGGGAGGGAGGTTATCAGAACTGCTCTCAGCGGTGTTTAAACACAGGGTTACAGTAAATGAAGATGATAATAAATCTTTAAATCTCTTTACGGGAAGGTGAGATTGACAATGGTGACAGATAGAGTTCTGATGAGATCTAACAGCAGAGATCATATTTCTCCAGTTTTAGCTTCTCTTCATTGGCTCCCTGTTAAATTGAGAATAGAATTTAAGATTCTTCTCCTTACATATAAAGCTCTTAATGACCGAGCTCCATCATATCTTAAAGATCTCATATTTTCCCAACAGAGCACTTCGCTGCAGGTTTACTTGAGGTTCCCAGAGTTTCTAAAAGTAGAATGGGAGGCAGAGCCTTCAGTTATCAGGCCCCTCTCTGTGGAACCAGCTGCCAGTTTGGGAGGCAGAGCCTTCAGTTATCAGGCCCCTCTCTGTGGAACCAGCTGCCAGTTTGGGAGGCAGAGCCTTCAGTTATCAGGCCCCTCTCTGTGGAACCAGCTGGCAGTTTGGGAGGCAGAGCCTTCAGTCATCAGGCCCCTCTCTGTGGAACCAGCTGCCAGTTTGGGAGGCAGAGCCTTCAGTTATCAGGCCCCTCTCTGTGGAACGAGTTACCAGTTTGGGAGGCAGAGCCTTCAGTTATCAGGCCCCTCTCTGTGGAACCAGCTGCCAGTTTGGCTTCAGGAAGCAGACACCCTCTACCTTTAAGATCAGGCTTAAACTTTCCTTTTTGATAAAGCTTATAGTTAGGGATGGCTCAGGTGACCCTGAAACATCCCATAGTTAAGCTGCTATAGGTCCAGACTACTGGAGGAGCTCCCATGATGCACCTCTCCTCCCTCTGCTCTCTTTACTCCCCATGTACATATGACATCATTGCTGTCATTAACTTGTGTTTCTCTTTCTCAGCAGGTATCCCTGGCCTGGTGTCATGGAGCTTGTTGTCCCCTCTTCCCTGTCCTCTCAGCCCCCAGCTGGTCGAGGCATATGGCCAATCTTCCTGGTTCTGGTTCTGTCAGAGGTTTCGTCCTGTTAAAAGGGAGTTTTTTTTTTTCCACAGTCGCCTAATGCACGCTCAGGACAGGGCATTGGACCGAAGAGAAGATTCGGTGCAATCTGTTAGTTTCCTATAGGCTACTTTTTTTTTGTTAGCTTTGTATGTATGATTTGGACTAATTTAGAATTTAATTAATTGAATTGATTGGCTGCCATTGCTACTCCATGAAGAAATAATGTGAATAATTAATTATTAGGGAATATTTAGTTAGGAACTAACTAAGTTAGGGACAGGAGGAAACTCAATAAGCTGATTAAGAGAGCCAGCTCTGTCCTGGACTGCCCTCTGGACCCCGTCGAGCAGGTGGGTGTGGAGAGGATGTTATCTAAGCTAACATCCATCAGGAACAACACCTCCCACCCCCTGCATGTGACGGTACGGACGCTGAGCAGCTTGTTCCACAAACAGACTTTTACTCCCTCAGTGTAGGTTATTATATTATATTTTATATGTTTTGATTAGTAAAAAGATCTGTAATAGTAATTTTTTAGAAGTAAGCGATCTTGTGTTTTTTGGACCACATTTGATAGTCAGTGGAGTTGGCTGAAAACAACTGTAGGATATCATTTTAAGATCATTTCTAATGAGATATACAGACTTGTGATGCTGTGATCACTATCCATGGAGGTATAAAGCATGATCAGGGTTAAACTTATAAGGTGCTATATCTTACTTATCATCCAATATTATCCAATAAAATTTGCTATATGTCTTTGTGCATGGTCATAAGAATTGTGCATCACAGTGCCTAGTTATGTGCTTTTAATGCATTCTTTAAAGTGTTGCCATATTTTTTTTTAATTGACCAAAACTTTGAGACTTTATCTTACAGTGAGTCATTTTGCAGGTACTCAGTTCAAATTTGGTGCTATTGTAACTTTACTGCACAGAAGACCCGAGACAGAAATCCATTAAGAATTACTTTAGATAGAATCTTGTGAAGATATTTTACATATAAAAGTACAGTGTTTACATCCATGAATGGTTACTAGGCTTAGTGGATTGATATCATGCCGTTGTGACTATTGCAGGCAGTAGATGTATGCAGAAAAAAATCTCGAGTTAATGTTAATGGGACTTGCTCTCTGTTATATTCAGTACTCACCAGAGGTAACCAAATGAAAGACAGAACTTTTTGCATATAAACACGAACACACATATACAGATGGACATCTAAGAAATATTTTTGACACTGCCTATCACAGTTGATATCTTTAATGATTAGATGACAGGAAAATGTATTTTTCCAACTCCAACTATTTTGCAGTGTATCATCAAAGTTAGGCTGCTGATTTCTCGAGTTTCTACTGAAGCAGCTCATCACGGTGATGAGTGCTGTGACAGGCAGAGTGGAGCAGCAGCTGCATGCTGGCCAGATGGGAGCCTGAAAAGAGAGAAGCTGCTGTCACATTTGGCACCAAATATTCCAGCACACTTCATATCACACGTCAGATTCAGTCTTCAGAAGAGGAGAAGCACGGAGATGACAGAGTTATAAACAATGACCAGTAAATTATGAATGGTCCTGGCCATATAACATATATCTAAATGGGAAGATAAAAAGGAAAAGGTGAGAAAAGATATTTCAGCTTCCCCGCTGTGGGACTAATAAAGGTTTATCTTATCTTATCCTATCTCATCTTATCTTCATGCTCTTTTCAGGGTGGATCCATTTGCTCATAGGACACTATAACATGGCATATAAGCTAAAATAGATAAATGAACAAATCGATAAATAGAAACAGGAAAAGAAAAGTCGTGGCTCAGCGGGCAGAGTTCATAAAACCCCACACTGCCCCCAACATATTCATGGGTGGGTGATTGTAGAGAAAAAGACTTGCATTTTGTTTATAGAGTGCATGAGAAGAACTATGTGAATGACAAACACATCCATATAAAAGTGCAAGTGTAAAGATCAAGTCAAATCTGAGTTTGAGGTGAGCGCATAACTCATCATAACTAGATCCCAGTCAGCTCACCTGGTGATGTGGAAATGTGAGGCCTGTATTGTGGCACAGTGAAGGTGGTGTTTCAGAAGTGGGAGACACTAATGTCTTTTTTTTAATCAAAGACTTTAGCATGTTCATAGGTGGTGACAGAGTGAGTGTTTTCACCTTTTTTATGGAAAAACTTTACTAGCCACAAATTATTACTTAAAGCAGGGATGTCCAAAGTCGGTCCTCGAGGATCTCTTCAAAAGATTGTTAAGTTCTGCACAAGCCTGCAAATGATGCATTGATCTGAATCAGGTGTGCTGAAGCAGGAAACATCTAAAACCTGCATGACCAGATGTGGACATCCCTGACTTAAAGCAACCACTTGTCTTAGGGTTAAGGTTCCTGCTGTATGTGCTGTTTTGAGTGGATGGGAGACGCACAAATCCGAGAGGAAGCCATGAACTCTTTCCTTCCTCTTTCCAAAGTTTGGCCGCAACAGGTTTGCCGGTGAGAAAAGAGCTCGGCTGTTTTAATCTGTGTAATGAATAAGAACACATGCCGCCGTGGTAATGGATGCCTGCCACCATGCAGCTAAATTATTCAGAGTCTGGGGAACCAGAGAGGTGACCGGCAGGATCAAATGGACCCGTTGTGTCATCAGCCCTCCTCGGGCCGCATGACTCCCCTTTCGGCCCGTCCTACCGGGCTTCGTGAGTTTTAACTAGACAGCCACATGAGAAGTCTGGTAAAGCAGCACTGACGATGGGCGTTCACTTTGGTGGACAGCCGGCCCAGGCCGTTGGGTCAGCTTTTCGTCCAATGTCATCATAAATACAGTTTGCAGAACCAAAATAATTTGGATAATAATTTTGAACCAAAACAATCCATCCATCCATCACTCTGGGCACTCTGAGCCGCTGCGCTGTCCATGGTTCTGAAACACACAACCTCATTTTGCGCGTCAACTTGAGCGTAAGTTGAGAGGAGATGTGAAGGAGTTAAATGTAGGCCCGCTGCTTTAAAACAAAAGTGATTCCACTTAAGTTGATCTGGTAGCCACTTATGCTACCATACCCCTTAGACACGCATATCCTGAAATATATCGACGCTAGAGAAAATGTGTCCAAATCAATCCGTGTCACATTCAAATATTGAAGTTATTTTGGATGACATTGTCCTCTGACGCTTGCGCACGCAGGCCTCACGTTTGGAACTTGTAAGTTGATCAGAAGAGGGGGTGGGAGGGGAGGAGGAGGAGGGAGGCTGAAAGAGGAGGAGGAGGAGGAGGAGGGGAGGAAGAGGGACAGAGGGATGCCGGGAGGCGCTGCCGAAGTGAACAGCTCAGTCTGGTGAAGGAGGGCAGAGGAGCTCTGTGGTTGTCCGCTCCCCGGCTTTCATGTCAGGGGCCACGCTGCTTGCCAGGTGCTTGCGGGGAGGATGATGATGACCATGAACGGCAAACAGCACTTTTCCATGCACCCGGCCCTGCACGAGCCCAAGTATCCCGGCCTGCACTCAGGCTCGGAGGGCATGCGCAGAGTCTGCCTGCCCGCCCCGCAGGTACGTTCAAGTCGGGGGGGGGGAAATGGATGCAGTGTATATTGGGTGAAAGGAGGGGGGGAAATATCACAGTGGAAATGCCTGTAAAGTTGATTTGACAGGACTTTGTTTTACTCGCTTTCTCTCTCTGCTCGCTCCTCTGTCTGTCTACCCCCCCTCCTCCTCTTCCCCTCCCAACCCCCTCCTGCCCCTCTCATCCATATGTCTATTCAAGCAATGCTCTTGCTTTCATATTAATTTTTATGACCTGCGCTTTGAGGAGGGTTCTCTCCTCTCCTCGGCACTGCTTGCCTTTGAAAAAAAAATATGTTTTTTAGATCCTGAGAGCTGCCTGACAGAATTCCCCACTGACTCCAGTATGCGCACTCTTGCTTGCAGCTGCAGGGCAATATATTCGGAGGCTTTGATGAGAGCCTGCTGGCACGGGCAGAGGCTCTGGCGGCTGCTGACAGCATTGTCTCTCACGGCAAGAGTCACCCGTTCAAACCAGACGTGACTTACCATACCATGAGCAGTGTCCCCTGCACCTCAGTCTCCTCTTCTTCTTCTACCACCGTGCCCATCTCCCACGTTCCTTCTACCATCGCCTCTCACCACCATCACCACCTCGGACAGACCCTGGAGGCCGGGGACCTCCTAGACCACCTCTCCACCAGCCTGGCCGTGACCGGGATGGGGGCTCCAGAGCCTCCAGGGATGACCGCGCCGGCGCACCACCACCAGCACCCTCACCACCATCTGCAGACCATGGGGCAGCTGCACCAGGCGATGGCCAACATGGCCCACCCTCATTCCCTGTCGGTGCACGGCGGCATGGCGTGCATCAACGACGTGGAGTCGGATCCCAGGGAGCTGGAAGCCTTCGCCGAGCGGTTCAAACAGAGGAGGATCAAACTCGGGGTGACCCAGGCGGACGTCGGGTCAGCGCTGGCCAACCTCAAGATCCCCGGAGTGGGGTCGTTGAGCCAGAGCACTATCTGCAGGTTCGAGTCCCTCACCTTGTCCCACAACAACATGATTGCGCTCAAGCCGGTTCTCCAGGCCTGGCTGGAGGAAGCCGAAGCTGCCTATCGGGAGAAAAGCAGCAAGCCGGACCTTTTCAACGGGAACGAGAGGAAAAGAAAGCGCACCTCCATCGCCGCGCCGGAGAAGCGCTCTTTGGAGGCTTACTTTGCCATCCAGCCTCGGCCCTCCTCGGAAAAAATAGCAGCCATCGCCGAGAAACTGGACCTGAAAAAGAACGTGGTTCGAGTGTGGTTTTGCAACCAGCGGCAGAAACAGAAACGAATGAAATACTCCGCGGGGCACTGAGTTCCACACATCATGAATAAAATAGCCTGCTACATTTTTGATCGAGTGATTAATAATAGCCCGAGTAGCCCAACTAACTGGGATTTATCAACAGTTCTTCACGTCTCATCTGGATCGTTGAAAAAAAAAAGACTTTAAACTTCCTTCGGTTTCTCATGTCGTGTCACTCAGTCTTCATCGTTGCACTTTTTATGTTCGATTTTGTTGTCGATATGGAAACTCTAAATGTGTTTTAGATGTGTGAGGAGGGTGATTTTTGATGTTTTCATGTATCTTGCACACTGAGAACAATTCACCCTGACAGTTTGTTACATTCAGGGAACTTTTTCGTTTCTTTTTTTTTTTTTTTTTTAACATGCAAACTGGAATTTTTTGATGTCACATGTGTGGGCTGCTGTTGTCAAATGACTTCAACTGAGGCAAGAGAGGGTTTGAAAAGAGGAGGAAATATTTCTGAGATGGCAGATTTCCTGTCTAACACTGGCTGTAGAGCAGGCCATTGCCCACGTCGTATCTGCAGAAATACACCGTCTTATCATGAAATGTGTTTCCACTTTTTTTTTTTTAATTATTATTTATTTATCCTCATGTGGAGCCTTTAGAGGAGTGAGAGAGCTAAAGGGTGAAATGTTAAAGGGGGAAGAAAAAAGTCACTTTTAGAGCACTATTTTTGCGAATGAATCCGCTCCTTCTTATCAAACGTGTGGTCGTGATTTACGCACAGAAATGAACAATTCCAGTCAGTCTTACACAAAGCACGGCACTCTGAGTCTGTTTACCTTGAATTATTTAGATATTGAAATGACACCATCTTATAGAGGGCACACCCGCGTGGCTGTGGCCGCTGCTATATTTTACCATTTTACTATTTTGATGTTTGAAATGTTTCGGAGAGTTGCAGGTGAGCTGTATATATTTATGATGAAAGCCCAGCTAAAGTAGACATGCCTATCACCTAACCTGAGTATTTATTTATTATTTTATTTTCCTCACTTTTGATTTCACTTGAAAAAAAAAACAATGTGTGAAATTCAAACTGAATAAATTAATGGTTATTTTCTAAAACTCCTCTGCTTTATTTTTGTGGATTGTTGTCATGTGCTGTTTTCATCTCGACTCAGCGCCTCGAGGCCTACAAATGTGGCGTTTTACCAGCTGAACAGCAGACTAGAAGAAAATGATTAACACATCCCAAGACGCGGTTGTGTTTTTATGCAGGATATATATATAGCAACCTGTTTACATATTATACATGTGTGTGTGTAAACAGGTTGTTTTACGGTCTGTATTATTTAGAGATCCGTCCAAACCTCTTGTGGAATTAAATATGCATCGTCTTATATGATACACGCGTAACAGGAGGGGGGGCGGAAGGCCTCCATTTTCACTGTGATTTTCACACCGCAGAGGGACGAAAGTGTGTCTTTTAACACGCTGCAAATGGTTCCTTTCCCTCTAATTAAAGCAGGCTCAATTATGGATGCCTTCGTGTTACCGGACTGTGTCGAGCATGGGCTTTTGAAATTATTAAGTAATGACGATGCGATATTAATTATATATCAGCTAAGTAATGCAGAGGAGCTGGGAACTCTGGTGACTCCAGGGAGGCAGCCTTCACCACAGGTTGACCCGGGAAAGAGGACATTTTGTATTTTTTCTATCATTTAAATGAGTCTTGTTTGGCTTTAAATGCTTTATTCAAAAACGTTAGATTTGTTTTCGAACCATTTTTCTATCGTCTTCTTTATCACGTTTTGTGCCATGGCCTTATCGACCGCTTCAACTTCTCTGGGAGCATTTTGCGTCATCTCTGCGGACGCTTCGCTTTACGCGTGCCACTTTTTTTTTTTTTTTTTCTTTCGTTAAATGACACGTAAATTAAATCAAACAAAACATGGCTACAAACTAACGCCAGAAAAAAAAAAAGTGTTGTTTCAACCACCAACCATCCAGATCCAGATGTCCAAACGTTAACGGCAGATTACCGGATCTATCAGGCAAAGCTTCTGCTCCAATCTACCCACAGGCCGCCGAATATTCTCTGACGACGAGGCTTAATCAAACCTGATGCCAAATCGGTGTTTGTGAGGGAAACTGCGAACCCCAAGCGTTACTTGTTGCCATCCTCTCTGTGTGAGCTGCGTCTCCCCTTAAGATGGCCATTAGGACAAACACTTCGGTGGATAAAAGCTCATTTTCTGGCGGAAATGCAAGTTTAGGCTGCGTGTGAATAATTGATCATTGTAATAGCAGGATTGATATCATAACGTCCTGTCTCGGTGGTAAGTTGAGCTGAAGGCCTGTGAGTTAGCGCCATGTGGAGACTGAGGGCACTTCAATTATTCAGCGCAGCAGCTGAAAGGTATATCGCTGTTTCTCATGCGATAATCGAGGTGTTTTTTTATGGGGAGGGGGGCATTTGCACATTATCTGCATAATAAAACCACACTGCACAGTTCAAACAAAATTAATATGGACTGCATTCGCCAAAATATAGTTCAAAAATACAAAACAGGAGCTAAGGGTTGAGAAAGAGAAGACTTGTGTTTACGTGAGGCGTCCTCATGCAGGGAAGAGCATTTTTGACAGAATGGGGATGGAAGCGCTGTTTAATTGCTGACGAATGCGTGCACTTTCACCGTGTGGTGCACACATTTCGCTTTAACACACACGCACAGGGAGGCTGTCATCCGTGGGAGCGGACTGGGGGAATGTGAGGGAAAGGGTGGGAGCCAAGACACCCAGAACTCAATAATTCATCAGGTGCCAGCAGCAACAAATGAGAATGTGACCAGAGCGAAGGAAGACAGCAACCTTTCTATTAGTCACCTTCAGTTATCGTCAGAAGCCAAACCAGCGCAGGACCAACCTATGCTGCAGGAGTCCAAACACACACACACACGCGCGCGCGCGCGCACAGACAGATTGGGTTACTCTGTAGAAACTTGAGGCCAAGGTGATGGATGTCTTTTAAAGGTATAGCAGGAGATGCTGTCCATCTCTTGTTCCCTTCTCTGTTCTCAAACTGACTGTGAACTTGGTCAACTTTACTTTGAAACTTTTTGAAAAATTTGACAAACATACCCATTTTGAATTGTTGCTTTTACAATTTAAGACCCTGAGATGTATTTAGGGCAGTTTAGCGTTACAGATGAACCTGAGAGTCTGAGAGAAACTCTGCGGCAGACAAAAGTTGAAGTCCTGCAGCAGATGGTGTGACCTTCACAGAGGTCGCTGCACTTTAAGAAACAAAAAGGAAAGAACCAATAGATGAAAACAGAGGACATTTGAAGATTTTGCGGACATTCCTTTGGCCTGCACAAGAAAAACCTGTGGTGGGTATATTTCACTATTTTCTGTGACCTAACAGTCCACATCAAATGCATTTCTAATAATTATTATACCCTCATCACTTTTCTTAGCACATTCTGAACTTATAGTGCATTTAAAGGAAACCAATGTTGCTTTTACTTCCATTCTAATGTTGGAATCTATCTGAAACACATCCGTGCTCTGACGAAATCAACAATCCCCTCTACACATAATGATCAATCTGATGTCTCACCAGCAATATATATAGAGACCGGGTAGGTCGTGACACGGCTGATGTTAAAATGTCTGTTTGCTAACATGATGGATTAAGCAAATGCTAATGAGGTGTGCCCACACATGCAAAGATGCTCGCGCAGGAGCCAAAAGAGATGCATCCAGTGTTCAAATGACAAAAACACAAAATGTGAGCATTAAACTGAGAAGACAAAGGAGGTGCGTACAGATATTAGAGACACTCACAGAGAATTAACTTATGTGCACTTGCCTAATTCATTCAGCAGGTCTTAGGAACAGTATTATTCACCCCATTCATTATTCAAGTCCTCTCCATTATCAAAGCGCCCAGAGAAATAAGACTAACCCAGCCAGAAATAACTCACTGTGGCGTGATTTTTTTTTTCTCCCTACAAAGCACTTAGCTGGTCAGGTGAAGGTCTGTGCACGAACTCAGATTAGAGCACATGAAGCTATAATCACCACACAGTCTGCCAAACATAATAATCCTCTCCAAGAACATGAGGCTGCTGCGTAACAACACAGGCGAAAGAGAGGACAAGAAGAGAGAAAACTCGTTTTTAGAAGGGGAGGCAAAAGCTGGAGAACAGAAGAAGAGACTGACCACAGTCAGAGAGAAAAGACGAAAAGAAAAAGAAAAGACGGTGGTGGAGGAAAGGTGCGGAAGAAAGCAATAAAAGATAGATGCAGGGGAGGAAGGATGGAAGGCGAACAACAGGTAGGATGACTGGAATCCAGGGAGAAGAGACGGGGCAGAGCAAAAGCGACAACAAAAAAAAAAGAAAATTGCAAATCTCTAATGGCTGACATGTCTGCTCTCCTGACCGTCTGGATTTCATTCAGTTGATCACATCAAGGTGAGTGCATCCCCACTGGCTCGGACAGTCTGACGCTGAACCCCTGTGACAGCAGGGGCACCCGGAGGACCCACCACAGAGAGGACCACGAGGTACGGGGAGGCTACAAAGACAGACTTCTTCCCACAAAAAAGTTCCATCCATGTAGAATCCCAAGATCCGTTCGTTAGCTTTTAATGCTGCGCAGCTTATTCAATTTTTTTGAATTTGTGCACAGCACAAGCTGCAGTGTGGTTTTACACAAAAGGAGAATTTCTCCTTTCCTGTAACACGTCTCTGATCCACCAGCTGCACATCCTTTTTAAAGTGGTTAGAAGTCTGCGATTGAGCTGGGATTTTACAAAGACTTACATTCTGTTCTTACATTCAACTAATGAGGCCACAGACACTAAAGCTACATCAGTTTGGGCTTTTCCTTAATAATATGTCAGCAAATTGCGATTTAACATAACCACTGTTAAAAATGTAAAATGTATTCATATTTCTGTGTACATTCTGTATCTTGAGGGTGCAGAGCAGCTCAGTGTTGACATGCTCCGTCACCCCAGTAACTGTAGGCTGATGGAGGGCACATGGGAAAACAACAATGGCAGCTCCACTGTCTGTGTACCGTCTTCTCTTCTCTCTTCCTCCACAGGGCTGTGCCTTTGAAGATAGACATAGAAACTAAACCAGGCCACAGTGGGGCCCCTGAAGGAGGTCCTCTAGCAGATGCAGCCACCCGCCCCCCCCTGTGTCTGCTCCCACCGGCCCTAGGCCCTGTAGACAGCCCCGAGGCTAATCGACCAGGAACACAATAAAGAAGCAACGGAGGCAGCCAACGCTGAGTCACGTGTGTGTGTGTGTGTGTGTGTGTGTACAGATCAAGGGGAGGAACTTACCAAAATGGTCTTTATTAAGCCGCTCCAAATACAAGCAATGATCTAAAACTTGTTTGTACACACTTAAAAGATTTAGATGTAAGTGTGGGGCCTACGTGAACCGGTTCAGGTTTTCCTTTTATTTCTCAGCTGTTCCAGGTGTAAAACATGTCACTTTTCACTGAATATTTTTACTTGCCTCTATTGTAGATATGATGTAATACATTTGTAAAGCATTCATTAATCCCTTCCTAGTGCGTAGCTTGAACTGTATGTCTTTGATGGTGATGATACTGTAATGTTGCTTCGGACTGTGATTTTTTTTGAGAATACACGACTCCCTAATTGTCATAGAGTCCTTTCAGATCACAGTATTGCTTCTTTAACTCATCTAAAGGCTGTGCTTGAAACATCATTCTGTTTGCCACAGGAAAATGATCAAGCAGTGCAATGCCCCACTGAGCACTCCGAGGTTCATCTTTTCTTTGCGCAAACTGAACTGATATGAGAGTTCTTGTCCCTTGAAGTCCTTCAAGAAAAGCACAGCAGAGAAGGTTAGACAAAATATCGGGAATATTCCAGCAGCTCTATAAAAAAGTAGTTAAAAAGGAGAGTGATTCTCTTTATTAAGTAATGAGGGAGCCACGGTTCAGTAGCGCTCACAGCTGAATGCCATACAGAGACCCAAGCACCACCAACAGCAAGCCACCCCATAGCTCTCACATTGCATCAAGTCACTGAGTGACGGGTACATTGTCCGAGGCAAGGGGGAAAAGAGTGGTGAAACGTGTTTTTCTCAGAGAGGGAGCCAGCTTGCTGCAGCCAGGCAGAGCATTTACTCAGATGTATTTCTGGGGCGGCCCGATTAGCTGAGTGCACTGCACGAAAAAAAGGGTTCTCCGGAAGTTCGTTGTGGGCTGAATGATTTACAGAATCATCAATGTTTGAGCGATCATTTGAACTTCTAAACGTTTCTGCATCGCTATTTCCAGGCCCACCAGGGCTTCTGCACACAAGCAGTAAGTGGTGGTTCCCTCTGGTCCAGTTGAAAAATAAATAATCAACAGATGGGAAGCCACAATTTGAAGGATCATGTAAGGTCCTCTTGATTTCCCTTCATTTTGAATTAAATTTGGTTTGGTATATTGTCATTATTATTCAATCTAAGACCGATGCTGGCACAGAAAAAAAAAAAAACAGACACGAGTGATGCAAATGTTATTTTTAAAATTCAATTCAATTCATTTTTATTTATATGGCGCCAAATACAACAAATGCCATCTCAAAGCACTTAGATAATAAAGTCCAATTCAAGCCAATTGGAATTCAATTAATTGTAATCATAATTATTCATAAAATAGTCCAATTCGTTCATATAGAGCCAATTCAAAAACAATTTCCTAGCTAAGGAAACCAACAGATTGCACCGAAACTCGTCTTCAGTCCAATCTCCCATCCTGAGCGTGCCTGAGGCGACTGTGGAGAGAAACGACTCCCTTTTAACAGGAAGAAACCTCTGGCAGAACCAGACTCAGGAAGGGTGGCCATCCGCCTCCACCAGCTGGGGTTTGAGAAGACAGAAAGGGGGGGGGGGGGGGGGACCACTGTAACACCATTCAAAGGATATCTGCTGGAACAGGGAGACACGAGTTATTAATGAATTCATATTAATATTAATACTAAAATACTAAAACTAATTAATATTAGTTAAATTAATTTTCATATGGATTGAAAACAGAACAATCACCAGTGCTAGCCTGTAAACAGAGAAGTTTAAGTTATATTTTTAACTCTCACCAGCAGGGAGACATCACTATCATATACAGCAGTGTAGGAAGGTTAGATCGATGGCATTGCCATGTCAGGCCACTTCTATCCCCTATGTGGGCTGCGTTGCATGTGACACTATTATGTCATCAACGTTAGGTTTCAGTGCAGGGTACTTTCCTTGACTGCCTAACCAGTGATGTCATCGGTTACATTTTAGAGGATTTATTTGACTTAAAAATAATGACATTTGGCTGTTTCCTCTACAGATTCTGGGTGGGATTAAGGTCTGGTCTCTGCCTGAGCCACTCCAACATGATGATCTTTTGCAGACTGCAGATTCTTACCAGATAATTACCATTCATGGTTGTACTTATTTTGACAACACTGCTTGACAAATTGTAATACACACTCAAGGTGTCAGAGTCACAACACCATACTTGACCGCAGGGTTGATTTTCTCAGAGTTAAATGTTTCACAGCCACATGAGGGTAAAGTGGCTTTATTTTATGGCCAGATTAACCCACCAGGGGGCTCTCAATGTGCCTTTTATGTTTGCCCCTGTCTCCTAACACCACATCTTAATAGTGTGAGATTGTCAACCTGGATACTTGGAATTGCATGCATCATATCAGCATAACTGCAGTTATAGTATATTTCCAAACTGAATTCTGAAGCAAAGAAGTGGTAATCTAATATAACCCACTAACACAAAGTGAATGTGAGGCGTTGCATGTATTCAGAGGCCACTGTGGCTTTTGCACATTTGTTAATCCGGCCCTGATGCTGATGATAAAGCTGCATTCTATCTGGCTCTGAACTATGGTATGCCAGGACGTATGCCCTTCGCTAAAACTAACACGCCAGGACAATCTTGCGGTTTTATTTCAGTGAAGCTCATTTTTGCTTTCTGAACACTGAGATGCAGAATGTCTAACTAAGCAAAAGCAGTGATGCGGTTTGAAAGCAAAGAAGTGATAAGGGTGAGGAAATCAGCATTTTGCCAAAGCATGTACATGATTAAGATAGAACTGTACTCAATCAGTCCGCCTTCATCTGTTCTTATCTTCAAAAGTTCATTTGCATCAAAGAACTGACAGTTCCTAATGTCTAAAACAAAGAATATTAGACTAGACAGTACATAGGATAGATGACAGTTTACAATATCAAATTTTGATGTCGCAGCAGGTATCATTCTATGCTGGTGCACGACCATAATTACAATCAAATTCGAATGAGCTGGTGATATGTAAAAAGTCAGTATTACACTTTGAGGGGTTTAGAAAAGAATATGGCAGCATCATGCCCACAAATTGACAATAAAGCAAATTTAATTGTAGTTTAAAGGTTAAAAGTGCAATTAAAGACAGCACTTTCCAATACTTTACCACCGGTGAGCTGAATTAAGGACTCTGGATGAGTGGGGAAACTGCTGGTGTTGTATTGCTGACCAAGAGAAAGGGTAAAATGATGGGGTCCAAACTATGACGACAACATCAGCTGCGAGTGATATTTTCATGTATATTTTTGGAAAGTCTGAGTATTGAGAAACATTCAATTAGCACACGTTAAAATAGCGCGTATAAATCGAAGGTGGAAGGCAAGGTGTTGATTATTTGTACGTCAGTACTGAAAGGACGAGTGTATGTAAGGAGAAACGGGGAAGAAAAGCCACAATGATGATGGTGACAACATGTTAGGTCTAAACCAAAGGGAAGTCACGTTGTTGGGAGTATGGAAGCCTGGAGTCGTTTCCCTGCTGGACGCAGCAGCAAACGACTCCACCCTGACAAAGCAAACGTGAAACTTCCAAATAACGACACAACCCGAGTGCTTCCACCTTTACAGCAAAGAGAAGCTGAATTCCCGATCCAAAAGTTGCACGTTAGTCTTTCTGTATTTTTAGATTGCTAAAGGCAAATGGAAGCAGCTACGCAGCCGAGCATGAAGAACAAATCATTTCCAAACAAGCTCCACTCATGGGCAATAAGATTTATTGTTCAGCAGATACTCATTTCATTGCTGTGTGAAAGACAAAAGAAAAATTACAATAAATATTTAATTCAAATACAGATATCACAAAAAAAAAGTTCGTTTAAATACAATGACTTAAATTAAATATGTTGGTGTGTCTGGGTCACAACAATGTGAAGTTGCTACAACTGCTCTGCAGATTAAAGATGGCCGACCGGACGGATAAAAGCAAAGTAAACATTCAACCAAAATAAAAACCACAGAAAACAGAACCGTTCTGTATGGAGTTGCTACTCAATGACAACCAGCAACTACTTGATAAAGAAAGAAAGAAAAAAAAACCCAAAAATAATAGTTATTAAACTACCCATAAAAGAAGTAAACATTACAGCTTTAATCATCCAGTACCTTAAAACTCACTGCCCAGTCAACATTTAGAAAATGCAAACATCTAATGAAAAAATATGGATTCCAGAAAACAGCTCGAGACCACAGGCAGGTCACTAATTTGAGGCGGATTCAACGGTCTTGGTCCGTGGCCCATTGAAGTTGTTTTGCTTACTGCACTTTGTGATATTATTCAGAAAATCTGACATGGGCTTTTTTTGGCTCGATTTCTTCACCGTCTTCAGTATCTCTGCACAGTTGATCTGAAACACAAGACAGTTGTTGATGTTGAGTTAGTGCATTAAAGCTTTATAAAAAAAAAAAAAAAAAGAAAAGAAAAAAGGTCACCGACACACGGCTCAACCCTTCTGTCAAACACAAAAGCAATTCTCACCCCGAGCTTTCGGTTGTAAACCGTGAGGTTTCGCAACAGCTTCTTCTCCTCCCTGCCTTCTGTGCTGGAGTTGGGATGCCCCTTTAAGATCTCCTCGACTTTGCAGAAGAAGTCGTCCTGTAATGCACACAAGAAAAGATTTATAAGCTCACAACTGCACGTATAATGACATTATGCGACAGCATAGGCGATGTCCTCACGTTGCAACCGGCGTCGTACAGGGCTCCCACATCCTCCACAAAGTGCTCCTGCCGCACAGAACAAATACACAACAACTTATTACCATTTCAACAGGAGTGCAATGAGCAGCTGCAAAAACAGAAGGGCAACCATAGACGAGCTCTTACCTCAGTGAAACTTTTGCTTAAATTGGAAGCCAGGTCGATTACATGGTTGAGGGGTTTATGTGCTATAGGAGTTGCAGCGGCCGGGCAGACCAAAACAGTTACCAGCAGAAGCGCCAACATCTCCATACTCGTTGCTCGTTGTTTCTCGACCTCTGGAAGATGCTTTCTCAAGGACCCCTTGAAGCAGTTGATTGCTCAAATGTCAGCTTTCAGTTTGCTTTGAAGGTCTGACAGAGAACAAATTTATACTTGCTTTGCCCACGCCTCCACCATGTTGTCCCACTACAAAAAAAATCCCCAAATGCAGTCTGCAGTAAGTGTTGAGATAAGATTACTGTGGTTGATGAGCAACATCACAAAAAAGTTTTCTACGAAACAGGGTTGATTACTTAGTTTTAAGAAGGAAAGAAAAAAAAAATCAACTCAGTGCTTCAGAATTGATTTAATATCAGAACATTGTTTAACAAGCAAGCATGAACTACAAACTTTAGTGCAGATGTAGAGGAATTTAAGAGTCCGTGCAGGTTCAGAATTGAAATCCAAAGACGATAAAGGCGTTTTAACAGTTTGGTGTCTGTGCTCAGAACTACATTTACATTTGGGATGATTTTCCCAAATGTCTTAAACAAACATGTTTCTGGTTCTGAGACCAGTTTTAGGATAACGTTCGGGCTGCTGAACACTGATGTAAAGGAAAGAAAGAAAGTAAGAAAAGGAGCATGCGTCAAAAGGTTTTCTTCCAAATTCTTCCAAACAGTACAGAGAAAAAGGACGGAAACTATTCTGTGCGTTCAGGTGTTTGAAATCAAGTTGCATTGCAGAGAAAAGTTCCATATTTCACATTTGTCTAAGGCAAACTGAATATTGTCTAAATGTGTTGAACTGAATCTGAACTTTGCTGTGACAATCCAAAGGAGGCTATGATGCCATCCGTTTGTTCAGTGGAGATACGATGACAGGGAAGTGATGCTGCACTTTGTGATTTCAGAGTTCTGGTCCTGATTCTTGCGGATTCGGTAGAAGTGTTCGATGTAGCTGGAGCGCCCCAGCAGCTCCACGAAGTCTTCATCATGGGTGATGACCAGCAGCTGGAAGTTGCGCTGACGAGAGCGACTCTTGATAATTCTGTAGAGAAGAGCAAAGAAGTATATAAAACTCCCATGCTTCTGAGAAATGAAACTCGGAAATCTGAAGGCTATATTTTCAATGGCTGGCACGTCTCCTGGTTTAAACATCTTTTCAGGGACCGAAGGATCAGGCAGAATAATCAGGTAAAAACACTGAAAGGGTGTGTACTGACTCCACCAGGGCGTGTGCCAGCGACTCAATGTTCTCTCTGTCCAGGTTGGTGGTGGGCTCATCCAGGGCCAAGATCCCACAGTTCAGGCAGAATGTCTCAGCCAGAGCCAGGCGGATGATCAGGGACGCCAACACCTGGACACACATCACAAATAATGAGGAAAAACAAATGCAAACGACAAAAAGTGGAAAGGATCCCTTTTATTTTGTGAATGCAACTTCTCCGGCACCTTCTGACCAGCGCTGCAGCGGCCTCTCATATCCAACGCTGCGTCTCCTTTCACCATAACTACTCTGTAGTTGTAAACTCGCCGCCTCACTCCCGCCGATGCATTTTCATCCACATCAGACCTGATTTCCACGTACTCGATATCTGCAACAGAAACCAGAGGAAAAGATACAGCAAAGGGAAGAACTACGTACTGAGACATGCTGAAGCGAATGTTTGATACGTGGGATGCACCTTGACCCCTGTAGGTGCTGCGCCACAGGTCTCTGATGATCTTATTAATCTCATCCATCTTCATGCTGTGGAACTTCATTATGGTTCTATGGAAAAGAAAAAGGCGACAAGGGTGGCTTATACATTGAATTTCATTGAAAGGGTACAATGATACCCTCTCATAAAACATTACTTTGTTGGACATTTTCCAGTTTATAGTGACTATCGAATGGTAGGAGGCATCAAAACGGTTCAAATGAGGACGGCGCCGGAGCGTGCACGCCAGTGTGCACGTACCCTGGTAATCCATCTCAGGCTGACACAAATAAACAGGAGCTCTTATGTAGGTCAAATGTGTCTGATGCTGCACATGTCGTTTCAGGAATTTCTACTTTCTGATCATTTGGTTGTAAAATGAAAACCTCAGACACTTTGCATCCATCAGAAAACTCCATTTAATATCGATACATGAAGATTTGTGGACGCCATGCTGCTGCTTTCCTGCATACCAAGAACAATTTTGTCTAAAATCTAGCAAGCTAATGAAAAGCTCAAGTGGTTTAAAACCACCAGAGTGATGACAACAGCACGCTTCCTTTAAAGATGAAAAAGCGGCGGAAGGAGAGCAGCCCTTATCCCTGCATCTGGCCGACTGTCTTTTTTACGCAATAGCTTAGTCAACTGATGTTAGGAATGACTACCGACTTCCGGCGCTGCGAGGGTAAGAGCCTGACAAAAAAAAATGATAGGTTTCATTTGAGTCAGTGAAAAGTGCTTGTTTGAGCTGAAATTTTTCCTTTCAATGTGGGCACTAAAACACGATGTCGGAGCATTTTTACAGTGCAGGCAAAGGGAAAGTGGAACTCACAGCTGTTGCTTTGAGCAAAACCTTTTAGTTTATGAAGCTTCAGCCGTCTGAGTTGTGCATTTATTCACTCCAGGGTTCTCAGTCTCTGTGGAGGAATACTAAAGGTGTCGAGAATAATTCTTCCCCAGGTTTTTAGAACAATTGTGTTCGACCTGCCGATCACAAATGAAAGTCTTTAAAACATCAACTTCCTTTTGTAAACACATCAAAGGAGCTCAGAAATTCTGCTCAACGTAGCAACGTAGGCTCCTTTTGACCCAATAACCTCTTTATGATGCTTTCACTTCCCCAGACGTGTCATCACTGCATGAAGAAGTACAGAACTCCCACCTGAGCCTGGTTCTGAGAACCACTGCATTTGTAGTGAATCTGCACGACATAAATAAACAGGCCTGAACTGGATATGGTGAGCATCAAACAAAATACGTCCAGCTGAAACAAATCCAATTAAAGCTGGTCAGCTGGTCCAGTCCAGAGTCCAGACTAAACATGGAGAAGCAGCATTTAGCTGTTATGCTGCAAACAAGTGGAACAAACTGCCAGTGGAGATTAAACTTTCACCAAATGTAGACATTTTTAAATCCAGGTTAAAGACATTTCTTTTCTCATGTGTCTATGCATGAAATATCTTTTAACTTATCTAGACTGTTGCTTGTTTTTTAAATTCATTTAAATTATTTTATTTGTTTCTCTTTATATTCTTTTATGTATTTTTAATGCTTCTTCCACTCCCCGCTGCAATGCTTTTATATTATGTAAAGCACTTTGAATTGTTTGTACATGAAATGTGCTACAAATAAATTTGATTTGATTTGATTAAATACGTTTGGTTGGAAATGACTTAACCAAAATCTTAACCTTCCAATTTTCAGAGGGAGATCCCCACGGCCCTAAAATCTTTGGCTGCCCTCATCCACTCTATGGTTCCCACTGCCTCAGGAACACAGAACCTCCTAAAAGACCCAACACTGATTCATACAGGACAATAAAAACCAGGACAAACCAGTTAAAAAACAGTTTGAATCCAAAGGCCATGACCGCACTGAATTCTGGTTTCTTTTACGCCTTCCTAGTTTTACAGCTGAGCACCAAAGCTTTGTCTGTGTCTGCAGACAGAAACTGTGACACAGATGAATTTACTGTCTAAGGCTTTTAATCTTGATAAAATGATGCCATACCCGACCCACATATATTGGTAAATGATGCTTCTGCTCTCTTCTCAGATGGTAATCGTAAACGGTGGGGACCCACTTCCTCAGAGACAGAGTTCTTCCTAAGTTTGTGAATCTTTCCACAGAAGCACCATGTTTCAGAGAATAACAAACGCTTGCCGGCATGAGCAGAAACCGAGGATTAACCGGGCAAAAATGAATGCCATGAGAATGAGAGCAACTATGTGACAGTTGAAAAAAACAATTGCTCTATTGTCAAAACAATTAGAGATTAGTGTCTATTTGGCTAATCAGCTGTAAAATCAAACAGAACACAGCAGTCTATGTGATGTGTGACATTAACTAAGCCGAGAAAACCTTTAACAACTGCACGGCTGCTGGTTTGCAGCGTATATGCATCACACTTTCTAATTTGTTGATGATGAATTAAGATTAGAGGGCTCACTCATGTAAAGAGATTTTCTCTTGTAGAGACACAGTCCACCTACACTAAAGGAAATCCAATGACTGTGGAAACGCTGAATACCACAACCACAAATCTGTTCACTGCTTCGCAAGCTGTGAAGTGAATGCATGACCAAGCAAACTTGCTCCAGGGTCACACTTACAACAGCGAGCCAAACCGTTCAAAACCCCATTTTGGCTTTTTTTTCCCCGGTTTTCTTGCCCTAAAACCTACAATTAATGTGTTCCTTTGAGAGATTTCAAGGATAGGAGGAACACAACCAGGCTACCACTTTGAAGGTGCAAAATATTTTCAATGGTCCCTTTGTGGAGTCCCTCATTTTTGCAGCAACTACAGCTGCAAGTCTCTAAGCGTGAACCCTTAAACATTAACATTTTACTCACATGGAGTCATGCAAAAAAATCATGAAGAAACAGCAACACGAGTGAAAACTTCTGCAAGGCAAAGTAAATGGGAAATGGATTATATTTATTCAAGACTTTTCTGGTCTAGTTGCATCCATTAACACACAAACACGCACTCATGCAGTGCTTCTCAGTGGCTACAGATTCATATCACCAAATGTCAGCTAGTTCAGATAAATTCTCAGTTCTGTTCTGAGTTCTTCGTAGAACACAGGCTACACATGAGAACCGACATTGGCTTCACTCCGATGACATTTTGGTCCCCAGTGTAAAATCTTTGCGGGTTTAACCTCAAAATGCCTGATGATGACGACAACAAACGTCTGCTTCATTCCAGGAAAAGCGAGATAGAGAGAATGAGAATGCAGGCATTTTATTACAGAAACGCTCTAAACGGACGTCTTCCCCAGTTAATCATGCTTCTTACTAAGCTGCAGCCAATGAGATTGCTCTACTTGAAGGTGACATACTGGGCATGAGAAACCAGCTTGTTTAATCCAGTGAAATACTGATGCATCATCTCTATCGCCACATGTATTTATTAATATGGAACAACATTTCCGTAAACCCCAAGCCCTGCTTCCGTTACTCTAAAATCTAGCGAACAGGAACAGAGCTCGTCTTCCAGAGCGTAATACGATGGCTGCTTTTAATGCAGTGAGAGGCACAGCAATCGTTATGCACGGCATCTGTTAATGATTTGCAAACCTGAACAATTTCGGTTCGCGTCACTCCGTCTCTATTCTGTCTTCACATTCAGTAAATGCCTTTGATCTTCGTTGCACACAACCCCATCCTCTAACACTTGTGGGAAACATGTCTAAATAACCACAACATCTGAGCGTTTCCACCACATAGGTAATACTTGGACGAGCTGCCCAGGGACAATGGCTTGAGAATGGAATTAAATATTTACCCCCTTTTGTGGTTTTTCTCATTTGCTGCATTGCCATTTGTAGTAAATGTAAATGTTTTGGTATTTTATGCGATTGACCAAAAAAAAGGCAGTTGCTGGAGCAAGTCACTTTTAAACGTAGGTTTTAGAATTGGCCAACCCTGAGGCCATGTCGTCAGCCTAACTAACCAAAATGTTAAGTATTAACAGCAAAAGAAATAATGAATGAACAATGCTTCATTCGTATGTTCAATATGGAACTGTGAGTGCATGGAGATATACTCTTGACGACCAAACAGTGTATACAACTAAGTTAGTTTAAAACTTACTGATCGAGAGCTTTGTAGTAGAGATCCAGGTCTTTAATGACCAACTCTGTTGTCCTCATAATGACCATCTTGTTTTTGTAGCGCTCATCGGCTTTGTCATACTGCTCCTCTCGGAGCTCTTTTCTGTAAGCAAAGACATGTACAAACCAAGCTTCTTTGAAAAAAGATGAGCAAATGAATTAAACAAATTTCACTATCCACAGTTAAACAAGCTGAAAAATAGCAAACGTTTTGCCACTCAATTGCTCGGTCACAATGAATATGAAACTGTTCAAACTGGCCCAAAGCCTGGAGCAGTGGTGCCCAACCTGGGCTACAAAGATTACAGTGTGTGCTCAAGGCTTTTACTGCACAGAGGTTGTCAAAAGTAGAAAAACAGAATTGAGGGACTGTCCAAAGTTTGTATGAGGAAAAAGTGCATCAACACTACTCTTGAACCATGATGTATCGCGTGTAGAAGTGCATGTGTGTTTTATGAAATTGCAGGAAACAGAAGAACTCTTGAGAGAGTGCATCTACAACTCTGCACAAACAGCTGACTGATGCCTTTAAGTTAAAAACACAGATCAGCCAGGATTGCTTTGACAATTAACATTTCAGATGATAAGAGTTCAACTCTTTACTGCATCAACATTAGTGCGTTCATCACCTGTAATGCAGTATTTCTTCCTCAAAGCCCTTCTGGCGCCCCAGCGCAATGCTGCGGTTCTTTTTCAAATCCTCCAACTTACGTTCTGCCTCACGACGTTCTCTGGAAAAAGCACAATAAAGAGTGAATTAAGTGAAAATGTGGCGACCGTGGTTACCCTTTAGGCATTCAAAGTATTATGATGAGGCGATTAAAGACATGTATACCATCATCAATAATTGGCTAATGAGCAGCTCCCTTCACCTTTACCACTATGAGATTCATTGGGCTTAAAGGGATAGTTCGCCTCTTTTGACATGAAGCTGTATGACGTCCCATTTAGCAATATCATTTATGAACATTGACTTACCCCCCCGCTGCGTCCTGTGAGCCGAGTTCCAGCTGAGTTTTGGCGTTGACGAAGGTAGTCCGGCTAGTTGGCTGGGGCTAAAAAAATAAGGCGTCTTGCTTCTCAAAACAATATGCGTTCAAAAGAGTAATACATTTGCATCACAAAATCGTTCTCAATGAAAAAGTCAGACCTCACAATCTCTTGGCGCTATTTTTGCCTCCCTTGATATCAATGCGTGCAATGTAAAACTGTGCAGACCGAAGAGAAGACCGAGCAGTCCCCTGCTTCCGAGCAGTAAACACCGTAACAGGTGCGGCTATCGCTAGGTGGCTGAACGCATTGATGTGAAGGGAGGCAAAAATAGTGCCAAGCGATGTGAGGTCTGACTTCTTCCTGCACAACGATTTTGTGATGCAAATGTATCACTCTTTTGAACGCATATTGTTTTGAGAAGCAAGACGCTTTATTTTTTTAGCCCCAGACAACTAGCCGGACTACCTTCGTCAACGCCAAAACTCAGCTGGAACTCGGCTTACAGGACGCAGCGGGGGGTTAAGTCTATGTTCATAAATGATATTGCTAATATGGGATGTCATACAGCTTCATGTCAAAAGAGGCGAACTATCCCTTTAAGAACATGTTAACGCTGCAAAGCTCTTACTGGCGTAGCTGCAGGACCTGCATGTTGCCCATGTCTTTCATCAGAGCTTCACGCTTAGCCACGACCTCCTTCAACTCCTCAACGCGCTTCCTCAGGGTCAGATTGTCCTGCAACCAGCGCTCTTGGACCTGAGAAATATTTAAAACGTTATCTCCATGTAGGTTCCAACAGAGCACAGCTGACACGAATAAAAAAGGTTAATAATGTCATTTGGCTTGGTCGTGCACACGCGCAGCGTCACATCTGGGGATGGGAACTGAGAAGGCATCGGCATCGAACACCTGTGTAGTATTAGTGGGCCGGTTAGTAGTGATTTCAGACACGTTATGCTGCGTGTTAGAAGGAACAGAGAGCAGGTTTATTGGGGAATTTGGCTTTACTGATATGTTGTAGGTGGGAGTACAGAGAGAAACAGATCAGCTGCAACGGTAAATATCGTGCATTATAACACTATCTTATAGTTAGCACACAGACATCATCTCATTTCCTCCTATTTACTTCACTGAGATACAGCTTATACAGCTAATATTAGCTCTCTGGCTGCTAACAGCTTCCTGCTGCACGAATAGGGGAAGAGATAGTGATCAAAGGACAAATGAGTCACCGTTTTGTCACAAAATTGGTTGCAAAAGGCCCGCCTCCTTTCTCAAAAACAGTAGATCCACATGTCAGGTTAGTCAGGAACTGTCGAGTTTCTTGGCGTTTTTAAATCAGTTTTGTATTTTACTCAAATAATCTGTGTGGAGCTGACAAAGAGACTAAACTCGATTGTTATTCTGTCAGGGATTTCAAATAGCAAGCAGTTACGCTCACACTGAAAACTTGTGTAATGCACTTGTTTCCTTGATGAAGAACTGGAATGATAAAAAGCATTGATAAAAGCATTTGTATCAGTAATATCTCATCTATTCACATCCTATGTATAATCTGAGTTCTGAGGTTTATCTCTATGTAAAGTCTGTCCAAATAAAACTTGGTATAAAAAAAAAGTTAGAAGGTCCAAAGGACGCTGAATGCCGGGTGTAAAACACCTCGATTCAGGAGCAGTACCTTTTGAGTGTCTATGTCCTGGCGGATGTTTCCCATTTCCTTATTAATCTTCTCTTTCTGCTTCTCCGCTTCATGGAGCTGAGTGTTGGTCTCTTGGAGCTCGGACTCTTTTTGCTGAGGCAACGAGCAAAGTTGTTCAATGTACTCAAAAGTGAATACATCCAAATGATTATGAAGCTTGTAAAACATTTACAGACAGAAACTACAGTAATGTTCCAAGGAAAAGACAGTTAGGGTTTCAACATGAATGAAAATGTTCTTTTACCAATGAGAAAGTACAAATACTATGACTCATGTTCAACTGTTAACACATTACCTCTTTGTATTCTTCCTTTCCTTCCTTTATGTATCGGGTAATGTCTCGTTCCAATGTGGCGACTGCCTTTACTCTCTCTTTAATGGCATTGATCTGTCAGTAACAGAGTTGGAAACAGCGACTTAATTGAAAAAAATATTTCATCCTGGAAAGAGTCAAAGAAATAGAAGAATGCTGTAAGAACACAGTGCATTCATGCTTTTACTTCAGGTATCATCAGGAATTTGAGCACAGTTGATCAAGTGCAAATAGTTGTTTTCTTAAAGTGACACAATGCGACCGTAAGACAAACAGTGTGGTGCGCGGGTGGAAACCAAAGTCGTGAACTACAGCATCGCAGGTCCCGGATGCTCTCAGGTAGTTTCAATAAAGAAAGAAAGGAAATTATTCTCCCCATTAACCCAGCCGTGCGCCAGCCAAACAAGAGTTTAAAGCTGAACTGAAGTTAGGGCACAGGGAGACAGAAAAGAGTGATAATGCACCGACCTTCTCCTGCCCTTCTTCCTGCCTTTGCCTCTTGCGCTCGGCCACGTCCTGTTTCTCCTGCTGCAGCTTCTCCAGAGCAGCGGACAGAGGTGCCAGTTGCTCCTTCGCCTCCTAAATGACCACAAAGGAGATGGGAAAGTAGACAAGGTGCAATGCAGCACAGAAAACAGAAGTTATTATGACTCATTTTTACCTTGCAAACACAAATGGCACAGTAAGTTAAAAAAAAGGATGCAGATTAATTATATGAAGCTTTTTGTATTGAAAGGATTACACTATGTATGAAAAAAAATGTAAACATCCCTAATGTCGCTTTAAACATGGACAAAAGTACATAGTTTATTCTAAAAAGGTATAAGAGTACCCTGATGTCCCTGGTTAGGGCCTGTATCTCTGTGGTGAACTCCACACACTGCTCCTCCAGCTGCTGCTGTTTCTGCATGTCGCTGCTCAGCTGGAGCTTCTCTGCCCTCGTCTCATTCACAGCACTTTTCAGCGTCTGAACCTGGTCCTGCTGGTCCTGGATCAGCTTACGATTGAGCTCCATCTTACTGGAAGCTGGGAAGACACAAAAATGAAAAGAGCACGAAAATGCCAGCTTTATTACTTCCGTATTTATTATTTATTCTGGTTGGACACACGACAGTGAAGCTCAACTCAACTTGTTGGCTTCATGGCACAAGCCAGGCTTTAAAGCACTGTCAAAACAAGAGCTGCACTGCAACCCCAGGGCCATTCCCAAAAAGGATGCAGGGTCTTCTGGGGAGTACTTTACTTAGCCCCATCCATTTCACTTGGATTTTACAGCGGACCATGTTTACTTACCAACTGATTTTATCAGAAAGTATGTGATTCGCTACTGGCTAATTTGAAATGATGCAACAGCAGTTCTTTTGAATGGAGTGGAGTTAACTTAATGCTGTCATCTTTATTCATATTTGATTGGCGCTGACTGTCACTTGATCGTGTTTTTTTTTTTTTTAGATCAATCCAATTACAAGAATCATAGCTTTCCAAAGTTTTACCGAATAGGGAACGTCTTCACAGCACCAGTGTGCACAGTGGAGTTATGGATGTCCTGCCAGGGACCCGGCAGAATCTTTAGTAGTTTAATGGCTCTTCCTCACATGCCATCAGAGCCCCACGAAAATCTTAATCATTTTATCTGAACAGATAATGACGTTCATGTTTACATGTCCTGTGAATAACAAACCAGCTGCAACTGTGTTGCTGGTAAGCGACATAATCCTGATTATCAGCTGGTCTGCATATTTGCAACTGCCTCCGGTAGACTGCTTTGGTCATTACCGAATCTATCAGCTCAGTTTTAGGATCCAACCCGCAGAACGGGCCACTCCCACCTGAGCTATTTCACATTTCTCAGGTAATACGGGCAAAGACCGTAGAAGAAAAAGGAATCTTTCTTTAAGCGGGCGTTTGTGAAACGAGACGTCTTACTGGTGTCCAGCTTGTGCTGAGTTTCTTGTTTCTCCTGACTGACTTGCTGGATGCTTCTGGTCAGGTCTACTCCCTGGAGTTTGGCTGCATGCTGAGCTATTTTCCTCTCCACCTCTTTAAGGTCCATCTGGAAATATTAAAAGACATGAGGAAAATGTTAAATAAAATCAGGTTCTATTTCCTTCTTTTTTTTTCGTTGCTGCAGCCATTTCAAACATTGATTTAGGAAAATAGAGAAAATAACGTGACCTAAGCAAACCTGGGTGAGGATATAACGTTTAAAAAGGTGTAATGGAGGGATTAAAAAAGAAAAAAAAGAAAAAAAAGAAAAGGGGGAATATAGGTAGCTACTGGCTGTGTCTGTCAGAAAAATGAGCACGGGTGGTCAGAGGATGCAGGTGGGAAGTAGGTACCAGGTATCTATCCATAAGGGATATGTCCTGCAGGCAGGCCTTGGCTGTTTCCTCCTCAGACATCAAGGTAGCAAGCACAGCCTCCTGCTCCTCCACATCAGTCTTGAGTCGCTCAATTTCTCTGTTCACGGTCTGTAGACGGTTTCTCAACTCAGGCAGCTCCTTTTCTTGAAATTGCACAATGGATTGTCTGAAAGACATCAAAGAAGAAAAAAAAAAAAGAATGTAATTGGACTTTGGGCAGAGAACAAGGGGCTTGTTCCATGTGTCCAACGACCTCTCTTGTTGGAGCCCACATGGTTATGTCGGGACTAGTTGAATAAAAAACAAAAAAAGACATCTGACATTTTTTTTTTTCTCTTCATCCTGAAACTAAGAACCTTCAGGAGCAAGCAGTGGACAGAGCGGCTGCAACTGTGCTACGTCAGTGGTGCAGAGCAAAAGAACTCCTGACAGGCTCCAACAGCCTGTGGAGGTTATGATTCTTATCACCTTAGATCTGCTCACCGTGCACACAGACAGAAAAGGTCACAGCTTAAAACAGGGAAACACGTAACGATCAATGTTTTCCAGACTACTTTCACAGGTCCAGAAAGGAGAACTAGAATTTCACGATTAGATTATTTTTCAATATAGCTTCCTGTACAGTTCTGGCCAAGATGTGAATCAGAAAGTAACAAGCAATCAAATCGAATCTTGCGACAATTAACCCTGTGTTATCTGTGGTTGCGCAGCGAATAGGGCAGATGGGCATATTACCCCGCAACCAAAGGGTGGGCGTAGCAACGACTTGCTGCCTGGAAAAATCTTGAACTCAGTTAACAGATTTTCCTGTTAGGCTTTCCACCATTAAAAACAAAAAACAAAAGAAGAAAACAGCAAAAGAGTCACAAGTCGGGTGGCTGTCGTCTTCACTCAATCTAAAAAAAAAAAGTTGGAGATATAAAAATCTGTCTTCAATATGTTTGGAGGCGACAGACACGAGGTCGTGCTCATCTGGTGAGCGATCCAGAGGTAAAAGCCTGGATGTGACAATATAGAGGACAATCTAGCGCCATCTAGTGGAGCAGACTTCATAAAACCTGGAGGTGGAGGGATGAGAAAATGTCCATATGTCCAGTTCATGGCGGCCAATCTGAAAGAATCATTAGAATCCCTTCAAACTCATTTTGAAATGCATTCATAATCATAATTCATAATTTTGCGTTTACAGTCAAATAACAATTGTACTACATGCAATGTTATGCCAATTGCATAAGAAGGCCACTAAGTGATAATAAAATCTATTTGCCAAAAACTTACAGAGAACTCTGAAAAAAAGCTCTGAAAGCTTTAAGCAGCAGTGGCAGATTCCAAACCAGCACTTAAAAGATTCAATTCAATTCAATTCAATTCATTTTTATTTATATAGCGCCAAATACAACAAATGTCATCTCAAGGCACTTAGATAGTAAGTCCAATTCAAGCCAATTGGAATTCAATTAAAGATGAATTCAACAATGTCATTCATGCTTTTCTTTTTTCCACTGGGATGCACTTATTTCATCAATCAAAGTCAGTATATGAATATTGTGCTTTGCAGGCAAAGATAACTAAACCGCTTTATCCTTTGTCCACATGTTTTCCTGCACGAATGAATAAAGCCGATTAATTCTTACTTGTTTTTAGGCTCCTAACTGACGTACGTTATAACTGGCCAAAAACATCAGCATGTCTTTTTTGAACCAACAATAAAGACGTGTCATTTGTAGATTTAGTTTGGGACTCACTTACAGGTCAGGTCTGAACACTGATTTTCTGAGGTGGAATTTTCAAATGGAAATATATTCAAGACAGTTCTTTCTTAATCATCAATTAGAAGTAGAAGTGCGCCAGCAAGACGGTCGCACTGATGGGAGCTCCGTCGCCGCTACCTAACTTTCTGTTTGTTTTGCTAGTTTTCCTCGCTTGTTTCGTTTGCGTTACAGTGTCACTCATACAGTATCACCAGCAGACACGTCTGGATATACGATCGTCACTTGGAAAGGATTATTTCACGAACTTTCATTCAACTTTCCGCAGTGTGAGCTCGGACTGCAGCGGGCTCTTGTTGTTCCGCCGTTTTGTTTACCTACAAGACGGAGGAGGAAGAAAGAAGGTCGACGTGCTGGAGTCCTCGTCCGTACTCGAAAAAGGTACTTCAAACCCACTCTACCAACCATCTTACTTGCCAACGTTCAGTCCATTGACAACAAGATGGATGAACTAAATGCACGGACCAAATTTCAACGGGACATCACAAACTGCTGTGTTTTGGCATTCGTGGAGACGTGTTTCATCCCGGAGATACCCAACACAGCTGTTACACCGTCGGGATTCAACATATTCCGCCAGGACAGGACTGCTGACTCAGGCAAGTGCAGGGGCGGAGGGGTCTGTGTTATGGTTAACTTTTTATGGGCTAACTGTACTGGCATCTCCTTGAGCTGCTAACTGTAAAAATCAGACCCTTACTGCAGTCATCATGACGTTGGTCTACATCCCCCCTCAGGTAGATAAGGCTGCTGCTTTGGATGAACTGTATGGTATTATCAACGGTCTGGAGAATGTACACCCAGAGGCAGCCTTCATTGTTGTTGGAGATTTCAACAGAGTTAACATGAAGAAAGTCCTGCCGAAATACCATCAGCACATTGATTTCCCAACACGTGGAGACCAGACCCTTGATCACTGCTATACTACATTCCGGGGCCCCTTGGATTAAAAGGTTATAGGAACTGCCACAGGTTCCTACAGTCCGAATGCGGCTACTGTTACTAGTTACATTCACCATTGCATTGATGATATGGTTCCCAAGAGGGCTGTCCGGTCCTTCCCCAATCAGAAGCCCTGGGTTGATACAGCGGTCCGGGCCAGCCTCAGAGCCAGGTCTGCCGCCTTTGACTCAGGGGATCCTGATCAGTACAGGAAGGCCAGATATGACCGCTTGAGGGCCATTAAATCTGCTAAACGGACCTACAGGTAGGGCCCTCAGGGGGTGCGCTGACCAGCTTGCAGGGGTCTTCAGTGATATCTTCAACCTCTCCCTCAGCCTACTTCAAGAGGACCACCATCGTCCCTGTGCCAAAGAACACTAAAGCCACCAGCATGAATGACTATCGCCCGATAGCATTGACCTCTGTCATCATGAAGTGCTTCGAGCGGCTGGTCAAATCATTCATCTGCTCCTCACTCCCTCCCACCCTGGACCCGATGCAGTTTGCATACCGGTCCAACAGGTCTACAGATAACGCCATCGCCCTGACAGTGCACACCACTCTCTCCCACCTGGAAAAGAGGGATTCGTATGTGAGGATGCTGTTCATTGATTACAGCTCAGCGTTCAACACCATCATCCCCTCCACACTTGTCTCCAAGCTTGCAGAACTGTGACTAAACACCTCCCTCTGCAAATGGATCCACAGCTTCCTGACGGGGAGGCCACAGGTGGCGAGACTCGGTGACCGCACTTCAGCCACAGTGGTCACAAACACCGGCACCCCCCAGGGTTGTGTGCTCAGCCCCCTCCTGTTCTCCTTGTTCACACATGACTGTGCGTCAACGCACAGTTCCAACCTCATCATGAAGTTTGCTGATGACACAACAATCGTGGGCCTCATCACTAATGGCGCTTTTCCACTAGCTCGCTTCGGCTCGGCTCGCTATTGCGTGATTCCACTAGCACGCAGTACCTGCAACCGGGTAGATTTTCCGTATCACCTCAGCCCTGGTTCCAAGTAAGTCGAAGCGTTACTAAAATGTGACCTCAGCCGACTGCCTTCCACTGATTGGCCGAGTGTCGTCACTTTTCAATACTGTTTGTCTGGCGGCCAGGAGTCTTCTCTGGCTCTCTTCTCTTGCCTTCTGTGCGACAAAAAGCCACAGAGTGAGCAGCAACACGAGCGCCTCGATGTCTTCCATGCTATCCTCCTCGTATGTTGTTGTTGTTCTGGTCGTGCAGCCGTGTTACAACGACCCCGCCCACGTCGAGGAGGCACGAAGTATACTCGGTTGTAATGGAAACACAACCAAACCGAGCCGTGCTGAGCTAGTGGAAAAGCGCCATAACAGTGACGAGTCAACCTACAGAGAGGAGGTTGACACCCTAACAACATGGTGTCAGGAGAATCACCTCTCTCTCAACATCAGCAAAACTAAAGAGATGATTGTGGACTTTAGGAGGCGGCAGGGGGTGGAGCATGCACCCCTCCACATCAACGGATCTGAAGTAGAAAAGGTCAGCTGCTTCAAGTTCCTTGGGGTTAATATCAGCCATGATCTCACCTGGTCTGCCCACATGAACAAGGTGGTCAAAGCTGCCCGGAATCGCCTCTTCTTCCTGAGGAGACTCAAGAAGTTTGGCATGAACCCAGTCATCCTTACTAATTTTTATTGATGCACTATAGGAAGCATCCTGTCTGGTAGCATCTCAGTGTGGTTCGGTAGCTGCACAACCATGGACCGTAAGGCCCTACTCAGTGTGGTCTAATCTGCTGAGTGCATCATTGGTAGGAAACTCCCAACCCTTCAGGACATCTACCACATAAGATGTCTTCATAGAGCTGGCAGAATCCTAAAAGACTGCCATCACGCATCCTTCGGACAGTTCACCATGCTGCCTTCTGGTAGGCGGTACAGAAGCATCCGGTCTCGCACCCACAGAATGGAGAACAGTTTCTATCCTAAGGCCATCAGGCTTCTAAATGGACTATAATGCACTCTCAGCACATACACACTCGACACTTTATACTGTACACATGCCTACCTCCACTGCTGTTTGCACTGCAACTTGCAATATTGCACAATATTGTATTTTTTATTTTACCTCATGTTCTAGGTTAGTATAGGTCTTAGATTAGCATAGGCTATTATGTGTATTATATGTTCAGTATAGCTCTTGTAATTAGCGTAAAATGTATATTGTAGTATCCACATTGCCTATTTATTGTTACTGTTTTTGTTAGAGTACTTATGTCATGACATGTTACGGTAGCTGCCTAAATGATGCACAGATCTGCAACACTTTTCTTTTTTCAGTATTCACCAACAGGAAAGAATGCAGCACAAATACCTTACTGGTCTGAGAGCCATCATTTCATCTTTCTTCCTCTCCTTCCTCTTCAGGTCCTGCTCCGTGTTCTTCAGCTTGTCTGGCACCAGGCGTAGCTTCGACTGCATGTCGCTGATCACTTCCTGCAGATCAGACTCTGAAGGAAAGGTGCGCTGGCACACAGGGCAGCAGGGCTCCCTCTCCTCTGTGAGCTGACTGATGAACTGGGTGTACACTGCTGTGGCTCCGGCTAACATGGCTTTACCAGAAAAAGGGGATAACGAGAACACAAGAAGAGTCCGTCACCATTACTACAAGGGGCCGTTGCAATGGGAACAGGTACTTTCTCTAGAAGAGCTTCCCTTTTTCCATCATTCCCAAAGTCACCCGACCTCTGAGTGTAAGAGTTTTTTTTCTTCTTAAGTCTAAACTACAATCGGCATCCAAGTCATGTTAGTTTCTGACCACTTACCTCTCTGTTTGGATATCTTTTCCAAATCTTCCTGCAGTTTGCCCAGGTCCTGTTCCAGATCTTGACTACCACACACATTGAAGAACTTTTCTTCATCACCGACTAACTGCTGCTCCTTCTTACGCAGCTCAGCAGCAATGTGGCTTTTATTCTGCTCACTTGATGCCAAATCCTTACTGAGATTTAAGAACACAAACACTTATCAGAGGTCTCAGCCAGAGACCGACGCATTTTTCAACATCTTTACTGTCATTCACTGGAAATACATCTCACTAACTTGAGCTTTGCAAGTTTGTCCCTGATGCCATTTATTTCCTTGGACTTTGAATAGATCCAATCCTCCAACTCTCTCTTGTTGGGAAAGTGGCCAAGAAGGGACACAAGATCCTCGCCGTGCCGAGACTTGATCTTCCGTACCTGCTCCTCCTTTTCAGTCTGGAAGAACAAATAAGGACAGAATGGTGCGTAGATAAGAAGAGGGAACCAGAGAAGTTAAGCAGAGAGATGATAAAACAAGGGAAGATGACGTGGCTTTCTCAGGTTTAACTTGAGGGAGTGAGAAGATCACATAAGAAAAGCAATGTAGTAGAGCGGCGTGAGTTTCTCTAATAGCTTCAGAGAGTAAAGGGCCTCCTGTGAGGTAATTCACACCTTATCCTTTTTTAACATGTCCATCTGTGTGCGGGCAGTTGTGTGCATGTTGAGCATCTGCATCTCCTGGTCGAGCTGTCTCTGTGTGCGATCAAGCTCAGTCTTTTCTCTCTGGAGCTCTTCAACCTCGACCTTCAGCGCCTCCACATTAGAGCTCTGAACTGCGCTCTGCAACTCACGCTCCTGAGGAGGAAGCACACACACACACAGCTAAGAACACATCAAAGGGACTTAAGTGTTCAGCATGACGCCGGTGGCATATTGGGAGAAAAATACTTTATGTGAAAAAATAAAGACGAAAAATTATGTATTTGTAACGTTATATAAATAATCAAATAAATACAACGATGTTCATATCCCTGTAGCTGAACCTTTGTACGGAATGTGACTAATTTAATGTAGAGACAAGGAGGAGAATGTGAGAAAATGTCCGTATGTACATGCAAAGAAAGTCATGACCACTGCGAGGCTGTACATTTAGTACAAACATATGTCACGGATGATGTGATCTCAGTGAGACAGCTTTAAGTACGAGGCTGAACGCACTCACAACATATTCAGAACGTTCATTAGGAGCTCATTCAGAATGGTCTGGGAAATGGATTCAGATATCAAAAACAGTGTGTGTGTGTTCTCACCACTTTAGCCAATTCATTTTCCAGTTCTTGCAGCCGACTGGATGAACCCTCAAGCCTCTGCAGCTCTGCCCTGATGTTCCTCAGTTCGTGCTGCTTCTTTCCCTGCAGGTCTCTCTTCAGCTCCACTGTTCTCTCCAGACTGATCTTCTTATCCCTCATTTCGTCAATGCACTGCTGCTTCTGTTGCTCCTTTTCCTGCATATCAGCCTAAATGAACAAAACAGCAAGTATATGAATACACGATCCATTAATGGTTAATGTGGAACTTACGTTTTTTACTAAAACAGTATGTGTGTTTAATGCACGAACACACATTCTACCATAAAGATCACGCTCACCTCTGCTCATCTTCCATGGGATTGTTAGTCATCCAACTAACAACTGTGTGATGTGAAAACATCTACAAATCCATTGAGCATGGAGTTTTCAGTTAAAAAGGAGATGGTGTTAAATTTATGGTCATTGGAGCGGGTTTATGTTTTGAGATGCAAAGTTGGATCTGTCAGGGCTCCAATGAGAGCACATTTTCCCTTTTGAGTCAGTGCAGCAACATTTTAAAACCAAACACCAGCGTATCCTGTAGTGAAACTTCATCATCATAACAAAGTTAGGAAGAAACAATTCTGCCCAGGTTACCATTGACCTGGGTCCAGTCAGTACTCCCCCTCTGCATTATGGTGACACTGAAATGGTAACGGACAAATAGACAATGTGTGTAAGTGAGTGAGCAGGGAGTGAGCTGCCAGACATGTTTATCACCGCTCTCAACCAGGAGTGTTGACCAGAACAATAGGCCAGGATACTCTTCAATTGTGTGTGCACACGCCGGGATTTTAGGCAAGCGGAGGAGAAGGGATGAGACAAGTATTCCAAATATGGATCTGGGTTTGGTTTTTCAGCTAATAAGCAAAAACACAAACAATTGTACGAATTGTTCAATGTTTTCTTACATAAACTACACACTCCCAACATTTAACATGGATATAGAATAGAAAAATACTTTATTTGTCCCCCAATGGGGGAAATTCAAATTCGTCAAGTAGCTCAACATTTTTTAAAATATTTACAATGACTGAATTAACAACAATAAAACAACAATAATAATTCTAATACTAACTAAATAATAATAAATGACTAAATGGCAAAATAAACAAATAAATAAAAATCAATCAATCAATTTGAGAAGAACTTAGCAGTGACTGTTATAAAGCCTTATATACTGTAGATGGCAAGATACAACCTCAAGGTGCAAATAAGCACACATCTGCGATTAAAGCAATACAATGTAACTTCTCAAAAAGCCCACTATGGAGCTCCCCCTACAGGCTTGGAGGTAATATACGGTTACACTGTCGTAAATACAACACCCTTTCGCTTTCACGTTTCACGTTTGTTGACGAACCGGCGAGGAGTCAGAAGGTGCAAGCTATGTCGACCGAGAAGGTAAGAGTAATCAAATGTACCTGGGAGCATGAGAGGGGTCTATTTGTTTTTGCGGTAGGTGAGCCAGAAAGCAAGTCAAAGTACTTCCGCTCAGCTCCCTGGCCGCTACCGGGCAGTCCAGCAAAGTTACATAGCGCAGTTTTTCCAACTCAGACCCCCGAAGGGCATAGGAGACAGGCCAATCGTAATACAGTGGAAACCGCTTATAGTGGTCACGGATATAGTAATCAACCGCTTTTATGGATCAAAAGGCTTGGGACGGAATCATTTCTATACAAATGCTGTTTAAAAAATTTGTTTATAGTGATCAAGAAATCCGCTTATAATGTTCATTTTTGGCCATTTTATGAATGTAAACATGTGCAAAAATAATTTTAAAACTACGTGTAGCTATTTTATTTTTTACTCCCTTGATTCCTTTCTGGACGTCTGCTTCTGCCTCGCTAGCTAACGTAACGAGTTGACACCGGGCAGCAAGCGCGCGAATCATGGCTGGAAAAAGAAAGTCATGGAGGAGCATGTGTCCGAGGATGGGTGCTGGAGAGCGGATTGAATGCGCGTGTGACCGCTGGAAGCTCCAGGCTGGTTCTTGTAAGATGCGAGGCCGGTGTTCAGTCGATTTCTCCTACTTGTCGAGAATTGCTACTTTGTGGTTTTGCGCATGCGCCGAGCCGATTCTCTAAGTTTCGTTTTCACACCAAGTAGCACAAATCGACAGAACACCGGCACGGAGGAGCATAGATCCGAGCAGGGGTGCTGAAAGGCAGATTGAATTCAAACTTTATTTTCTGACTTGTAAGAAAAAAAATGCACCGGCGGCACAGCAGAGAATAAGTTACGTACTGTATTTGAGTTAGCCTACAGTATGTCTGTGCACTGCGCAGTACTGTAATTAAACTTGCATGATAATAAAATTCAGTAAATGCTGAAGCTATCCGTTTCATTTAAATTTTTCTCATTGAAAAACGATACAAATGGCATTTAGATGATATTCTCCATAAAAAATAAGTGAAAAACCTGTACTGTAATACAACTTCGGTTTTAGTAATCAACCGCTTATAGTGTTCAAATTGGCTCTGGACCAACGTGATCACTATAAGCGGTTTCCACTGTATTAAAACTCGTTCTAGCCGCACAATTTTTTTCAAGCTGTTATTTTAAGGTAGAAATGTTACATAGTATTGCTTTAATTCCAAAACCAGTCCTACTCATATTTAGTTAGCTAATGATTTAACTCCACAATAAATCTCAGCAGAAACACATTTCCATAACTGCTTAACTTCTATAGCAGGCATATATAGACCGAACATATTTAGCGAGAAGTTCAGCTGAGAACCAGGAAGCCTCTGGCTGGGATATGCAGCACTATAGCTGCACTCTTTGACCACAACTCAAGCTAAAAGCTTTGGGTAAGAACATTTAACTGTGCATGAGAATGCTAATAAATGGGACAAGTTACTCAGGCTCACTTGTCATTGATGCACAAATCTGGATGCAGGTGGTAATATTTCCACATGTTAGCAGCTCCTCCAGCAGACTAAAAAGAACTCAACGTTAGCAGCCAGCACCATTAGGATTTGGCAAAAAACAACAGGCGGCTGTGATCATGTCACCACCACAGCAACAAGACTGCAGGACAACAGCGTTCACCAAGGAACCCAAGGGTGCAACAGACAGAATAATAATGATGAGTAAGGAGCCTTTTGTGCAGCATTATCATTTAAAAAAAAAAAAAACAACAAAAAAAAGAAAGGCTACAGTTGGATATAAGAGGCTTAGCCTCTCCAAGCAAAAATGAGGCAAAGCTCACACCTGTTTGCTCGATTTGATCAAAGAATCATCCATTAGTCAAAAACGAAGCAAGATCTAAAGTGCATAAAATTGTTCTCCAGTGCAGGAGTCCTGAAATATTAAATATTCTATAGATGTTGTAAATCTCAGGAATATCAGCGTGTGAGAAATGATCTGAAAGCGTCAGCAAATATGCCGAAGCATTGGGGCCTGAGTGCTTGTGAAGGTTTCTCCCTTCCGCTCATCTGTGTGCTGCTTTCCGATGGCCTCCAGCTATAAAGGATATGTACACATACATGCAGTATTCATGTCTCCGCAATAAGAGGGCTAATCTGCTATTCTAATGTGTTTGTAAATAAAACGTTGTCATTTCTGCATCACGTGGTGCTCCTTCACCCTTTCCCTCCCCTTTCCAGCACATCTCCAGGAGAAAGGCTCCTGTTTGGATGTGCTTCTGCGAACAGCAACTGCCACTACTTAAGGAGAAGTGTTTTAGTTTCAAATAACGCGTTCCTTACCATAACCTGACAAAGTGTCTCTTTTTCCTGCTCCAGCCTCTGTGTGACGTGTTGATGGAAGCTCTCGAGCTGCAGGGAAGAGAATGGTGGTCGGTCGTATCCCTCCATCTCCATAAAGGATGATAACGAGCGAACCTGTAACAGACACCGAAGTTTTGGTTTATCGTAAAAGGAATAACATTTGTGTTTTTATTAAGCTTCTATGCATGAAAGCGATGCCAGTAAGCTCTCCTCCTCTCACCCATTGCATCGCATTCAGTTTGACCCTCAGTGGGAACAACTAATGTCATCAAAAACTACAAGACAGACACACCTACATCAGCCTCCCCCCCTTTAAATCTCACCTGAGTGTCGCGGCTTTTGATGCTCTGAGTGTGGCGATCAGCTTCCAGCTGTAGACGACCTGAGGGAAAAATAGAGTTTAATCTATAAATCACAAAAGTTTCCATTGGCTTTTTTCTTGAAGGAACACAATGAAATACTTCAAGTCCAGATCAGGCTTTTATGTTGACATTCTGCCAGGGCACTCAAGGATAAAAGCGTAGCAACAAAGAGAATGAAGAATGAAATATGTTCAATTCGTCTTCAACCTCTTAACATTCACCTCTTCTTATGGAATTTTCATCAAATAAATAAAGTTTACTCCAGTCTCGACAGATGACTTGGATCTTATTGGTTCTATATGAAAAACAAGATGTAGCTGATCTGTGTCGGACTGCTGTGCACTCGGGTATAACAGCAAATCTGCAACACTCATCTTCTGTCAACTGTCCACACTTGTGTCATCTACTAAGTCCATCTATTAGTACTTCATCATAAACATCCTTCATGCCTTGCTCTACGAGGAGATCCGCCTTGACTCTGTTGAGTCTCTGACACTCTCGGCCAGCTCTCTCCAGCTCCTTCTGGCAGTCAGTAAGCCGCCGCTCCTTCTCCCTCACAGTCTTCTGGTGGTTCTGGTAACCCTCCTGCAGCTCCTGGTCTGACCCCTGGAACACCTGCCACACACACACACACACACACACACACACACACACGTTTCACTTGCTTACATCTAAAACTCAAGAAACATATTAGCAAACTCTCAGGACCAGTGCTATGACTCAAATACAGTCTACCAAGGTAAATATGTGTGGACTTATAAATATGAAAAGTGATTGGATCCGGGACATCCTACATGTTCATATAGAGTACAACATATTCCATGGCTAATACACCACGAGAGATAGCTGACACCCACCTCTACAGTATCATGCAGCAAGTCCTAAAGAAGGCTAAACAGAGTAGATACCGTGTTTTCCTCTTTATATCTGCATTGTCTTTGTCTCTAAATTTAATTTTCAATGCAAATTGTTTTTCTAACATCAGTAATTATCTTTCAGACGACTCGTCAGGTTTCCAGCTGCAGTGTAGTCGATGCGTAGCCTTCACACTCAGTGACATCCATTCAACCTGATAGGTGCTGGTGCTTCTGTTTCCTCTCATTCACGAATTGTGCCTCACCTAATTTCTTATTCAACTTATTCAAGGTGAACATCCCATCTATTTACTATCTATAAATTATTTACTACTGCATTACTTGCTCCATGGTTTCCTCCAGCTCTTTGTTGTCTTCCTCCATTTGTTTCTTCCTGCTACCTAAAGCCTTTATGTCGTTGTCCAGCTTCATTACTTTCCCGAGTTTCATGTCAATATCCATCAATCGACTCTGAAAATAGAAAAAGGAAGTAACGAGAGGAGGGGGTGACTAATTTACCTTGACGTGGCTCAACTTTTATGGTTTACTTAGCTTCAGTGTTATTCATGTAAGTCACAGGACCATTATACAGCATGAACCCACCTCAAGTGGATCAATCTGGCTCTCGATCTGCTGGACGCTGTCTTTTGAGGCCATCAGCTGAGCCTCTTTGGTTGCCACAGTCTCTCTAATCTGCTGAGCCTTCTCCTTGTTCTGCTTCAGGTAGCGCAGCTCCACCACACATTCTTTGACCGTCGTACTTTGTCTGAGACGAAGCTGACGCATCGTCTCCAGAGCTTTGATATATCTGGTAGAAGGACAAACAAGTAGTAAGAGACTCCCTAATTTGGCAACGTCTGCATGGTGAGTGTGTATTTTCACTCCGGTTTAAGTTTGATTTAGAATACTTTAAATCAAAGTGAAGCTTTGGCATTCAAATAAAATACAAACTTGGAAAAAATGTGCTGGATTTACTTCGTTGCAGCAAAGATGGAGTCAAACTTGTCTTTGAGAGCTTTTCCTTCACTAAGTGGCCAGTTCGACTCTTCTTGGTGGCAGAAAATGACATGATTCAGCACAGGCTTTGATACACCCAATGCAGAAATCATCTCCCGGTCCAGCTCACCACACTTAGAAGACAAACTCACTTTCTCACCGTCTCTGGATGAAACACAAAAGGAGTCAACACACAGGTGCCACCTAACCTTAACATGCAATCCCAAAGTTTAAGATGACTTTTTAATAGTTAGTTGAAAATCTTGAGAGTGGCTTACTTCATTCTGGTAATGACCTGCTCTAAGCTTTTGAAGGAGTAGTTCTTTGCCTTCTGAGTGCATGACATGGAGCGATGGATAGTGACTTTCTCTCCGTTGACGTCTGAGAATAAGAGTCGTATCTGAGCTCGCACATCGGTCTCATGGGCATCCTGCAATCGCACAGGGAAACTTTTACTAAAGGTAAAAGTGCATCAATAACCTCGGCACTCTGGACCTGAAAGCAAGGCTGGGGCTAGAAAGAAATCTTAAAAATACATCAGAAGTATAGACGTAGACGCAAATCAGCTTCTTTTTTTTTTTCTTTTTTACACATAATGCTTAAGATCATCTCATTGTTATCATTTAAAGTAACTTAAAGTGATAGTTCGGAGTAGATTCACCCTAGGGTCATTTGAACCATGACATCTAGCCAAGTAGCCCACCCGAAGTTTTTTCGATCTTGGCTGAACATCAGCCGAGTTACTGAGTCATCCCGAATAGCTTAGTACAAGGGTTAATGGAACCTGGCAGTATCTCCAAAATTACCACACTAAAATCACATGCCATGACACCAAACTTCTACTGTACAGTGAACCGTCGTTTTTCGGGGGGGTTACGTTCCAAAAAGAACCCGTGATAGGCGAAATCCGTGAAGTAGAAACCTTTTTTTTTTTTTTACAATTATTATACAATGAAATACTGCATAATGCATTGAAACCAAAGAACAAAACCGTTTTACAGGCCCAAGCATTTGTTTAACAAATAAAAGTACTGTATAAACGTTTTTGTTTTTTTTACAAATAACTACTGTACTGTAAAATAATCATTTTCATCATCAATACGAACTGAAGGCTTCAAATTGCGGAGATCAGCACCGCCCCACCGCGACCCAAGTCATTGGATTAGAACGGGAGAAAATGAAAAATGATTTTGAAAAAAAATACAAAGTACAGTGGGACAAATAGTGACTCACGTGTATTTCACTGCTCTTCTGACTGAGCCGCTGCATCCTGACTCCGCTCTGTAGCGTTTTTTTCTTCTAAAGCCCGCGGTGCAGGTGTGTTTTTTCGAGAGAAGAGCTTAATTATCGGTAGTTGTTGTCGCTCTTTTTTCTTCTGGGCAAAAAGATTTATATATACCGACATGCCACCATCGATTATGTTTGAGATCTGTAATGAACGTGTACGTGTATATTTTAAACCGCAACGTTATTGACACACAGGTAAAGTAGAAGCGGAGAGACTGTTTAGCCAATCAGAATGCAGAACACAATGCACGATGCAAATCCGTGAAGCAGCGAGACCGTGAAAGGTGAACCGCGTTATAGCGAGGGTTCACTGTAGTACAAATATGGTCTGTACTCACAAAACGATGCATTTGGAAGTTTGTACATAGTCCAGGAGTTTATTATTATCAACACAAGCCTAATAGCTTCTCTGCTGCTAAAGCTGCGTCGATGTCACTTCCTTGATCTGGGAGCTTCAAAGTAAGATGAGGGTTGATCTACTACTGTAGACAACAAAGTATATGCTATATTCTACATGATTTTTTATGAATTTTTATGTTGTAGAGTTGTGAAATTATTTTATCAATGGAGAAATTGAGCAGTCTTGCTTTGTTGCCTACAGTAGTAGATCAATCCTCATCTTACTTTGAAGCTCCCAGATGAAGGAAGTGACGTCGACGCAGCTTTAGCAGCAGAGAAGCTATCAGGCTTGTGTTGATAATAATAAACTCCTGGACTATGTACAAACTTCCAAATGCATCGTTTTGTGAGTACAGACCATATTTGTACTACTGTAGAAGTTTGGTGTCATGGCATGTGATTTTAGTGTGGTAATTTTGGAGATACTGCCAGGGTCCGTTAGCGCTTGTACTAAGCTATTCGGGATAACCCAGTAACTCAGCTGATGTTCAGCCAATATCGAAAAAACTTCGGGTGGGCTACTTGGCTGGATGTCACGGTTCAAATGACCCTAGGGTTAATCTACTGCGAACTATCACTTTAAATGGGGGGTTTTAAGACACACTGTCAATGTTTTATTTAGAGTACAGGTCAGACCCGTCCAACATGCCGAAATCAGCTGCAATCCACCGCTGTTACAGTGATATTTAAAGAGGGACGAGGGGAAAAAAAACTTCAAACTGACAGCACAGTATTTAACAAACTTACTTTAGGATCATGAACGAAAGCCCCTCCTTTAGATCCGGGGGGAAGTTCTCCTGATGTTGCATATTTAAGACATTCAATAATGGTCTGAAAACATAGGTCATATCGAGCAAAAAATGAATACAAGATAATGGCATATATCACTGTGAATATTTCTATCCAACATCCATTCAGTTAACTTCCTTGTTCATAACTGTCTGTAAAATGGAACTTCGTACCGTTTTCCCCGCTCCGTTGGGTCCGACCAGAACAGTTAAAGGAGTGAAGAAAGAGATGACCTGTTTGTCTTTATCCTCAATGCCAAAGCTCCTCACCCCCAGGATGCTCATCTTGTCTATCTTCGACATGTTTGCCCTCTGAAAAAGAAGGCAGGAGAGCACACAAATTGAGTCGGACGTCTATGTGATGAAAACTAAAGAAACGGTACACATTCACCATGAGATCAGTTAAAGAACGTAGTATTACAGCAAAGCTGGATACTTCTGATTATCAGTGCATCTTCGAAACTATGCTGCAGTCACATGGTCAAGAGGGTTTTACTGCGGCAGCTGACGGTATCAAATGATCTGCATTTGGTGTGTGAGGCTGCTGTTTGCAACGAGCAGCTGCTGATGACACTGACAAATATTTCCGTTGTGCTGAAAAAAAATAAATAAATAAATCGATAAGACTGTCAACTTGGTCCTGATCGTGCTTGAGCCGCAGACTGACTTGCACAGTAATGCTGTTTTTGTGACAACCAATTGGCACAGCTGGCGCATCTTTCCCACATTTAATTCCCCACCTGCATGCACAGGTAGCAGAAAAATGGCACATCTCCTCAGGATGTACATCTACTCTTAATACAATGTACTGTGTCTTTTGCTGATGGATATACAAGTGTGCACAGTTATTTGGTGACTAAGATGGAAAATGTCACATGTTTATTGTTCATGTAACAAATACATGAAACGAGATAACAACTGCATCCCATTTTCTGCCATTTAAGAATACTGAACATTGTACTGTGCAAAAATCCTAATTAATGCAAAGGACTCACTAGTCTACCAGAGCTTGAGGAGAGTATCTTTCATCGAGCTGGCAGGAGCTCCACCTTGAGCCCCAGTGACATCAGGCCCTCCTGGTACCTGATTTAAAGGCTGTTTCAATGTTGTGCCTTTAGTCTTGCATTTGATTGAAGAGTCAACTCAAAACATTTTATACTGCGGTGCTCACACCTCCATAATTCTGCCATTACAATGTCAAGGTTTCATCTGTCTGGAGGACAATCCCCTTTTTAAAATTATTTGTTCCTTTTCCATATCATCTTAATGTCTTAATTGGCCCATCTTACATCAAGTAATGAAACTGGCCAACTAATGTACACACTTTGTGATTTGTTATGCCAAATCCTATCTTCTTACACAAATAGATATGAAATGAAAGTTAATTCTAAAGTACAATTAGAAAATGCAGTTTGGAATCTAAACATATGCAATTAGGAATCTAAAAATATGCAATTAAACATTCAAATCACAGCGTGCGAGACCGACTGGCACTAGATGTGTTATCAGATGACTAATACAAGATAAAAAGCATTTCCCTACATTGGTTAGAAGTTTATTTGGTGAAGTCTTTGCAGCTTTTTCTCAACAAGAATTCATTGCGTTTGCAGATGTTTGCCCGAACACATGATTTTGCGTGTCAACATTGCTCATTTTGGGGGAATGAGCTATCACTGTTCAGAGCTAATTGTAATTAGCGTGTGTCCAGTCTAAAAAAAAATACAACCATTCAGTGTCAGCCGAGGCGCTAGCTAATGGCGAAGTCTAGCTATCATGCTAAGCAGCAAAAGTGTTCCAACAGTCAACTTTCAACTGTTGAACGGAGCGGGCCGCCGTAGAGTGACACAAAAATGCAATTCGTCTTCATCAATACGTATATGCTATCCACTCGACTCACCTTGGACAATGTTTTTACTTCTGGTGCTCAAACGTGAAACTACAGTTTTCGCGCTGCAGGGGACAGTGACGTAGGAGCGGCGGCTCACTTCCGGTGCAGAGGGACTCAATAACATAGAAGAAGAACGTGTAGAACAGCTTTCCCACTACATTTTTTTCTAGTTATTGTTGTTTTTGTCGACCCTCTAACTTTGCAACAACAATGTGTTAATTTACACAAAATTACTAAAATAAATAAATAAATTCAATTAAATTATTAGAGGCTTTTCTATGCGTTCTAAATCTAACCAATACGGTCACAAAAACACAAGTTTTTCACGGTGAAAATAAACAAAGTACCCTGTGATGGTGTCTGAGACACACCTCTCATGTAGCTTAAGCTCAATTGTTACCTACTTTATTGATGCATATAATTTTGTCCGGTACACTAAATAAATGTATTTAAACATCACTTGCTTTTTTTCCCACGCCTTTATGAAAACCCCTTTGTTGTAATTCATAGATTCCATAGCAAACATTCACTTTGCGGAATATATATCTGTATAGGAAAAACCCAGTTAAGTAAAATTCTGCGGACTTGGTTTGGCTTAAGTTATATGTCTCTGCCAGTAGATGACAGATCACATGACATTATGAGTGTTGAACTCAGTTGCCTCTTAACTTCAGTTACATGTTCCTACAGCATCAGTGATTCAATTTTCTAATCTTCTACTTTCATTTAGACTTTTTTCAATTTTCAGTCAGTCACTCATCTGCGGGCTTGGGTGCTGTAGGGTGTTCACTTGTGCAATCTGGGATCTCCAAATTATTTTTTAATTTGCTGTCCACAGATTGAGAAACAACGGTCTGCCCTAAATTTGTCAAAACTGAATTTTCTTCTCTTGCTGTTGGTTGTAATTTGGTTGTAAAAATCAACTGTATGTCTGTGATGATTTTTTTTCAAGGTGTTTAGACTTGTTTGATCCAGGTAAGTATGCGATGATTGCAATGGTTAATAATGAGCTGATATTTGACAAATGCAGGGACGTTGGATATCTAGAACATACTGAATTAAAAGTTTGTATTTCAGCTTTAATGTGATTGCTGTTATGTAATTCATATAACAAACTTTTAGTGCTTTTATGTTAACTTAAGGAGTTTACTTTTTTTTTTGTTGCAAAGGCCAAGGCTGATACTGGACAATACTATGTTTGCAAGCCATGCCCTAATATCCAGGGTGGCAGATTCTCGTCTCAAAACCTTTTACCACAAGAGGTCAGTGTTTTCCTGAGGAAACCAGAGTGCTGCCAAACCTTGGATCCCACTATAATCCTCTCACTCCTTCACCATGTTGTGAGACTGTTCTCTTGTGACACTCCTGGTCATCCTTGTGTTTCGCCTATCAAGATCAGATCAGATGTCTCATCAGTCAACACACATTTTGAAAATCAAAAACTTTGAATCCCATTTGCTGAACTGAATGTTCAGTGGCCTGAACTTATCTGTTTAGTCAGTCACTCTTTTGGAAAAAAAAACCCTGAATAACTTTCACCTAGTTAGACACAGATCTTATTTAGTGCAAAACCATAAACCTATTTCTGTGATGCACTTGTGATGCATTATGGCAGACACGGGTGACCGGAGTCAGACACAATCACTGCACAGATGTCACTGCTTGCACACAGCGACTCAGATTTGTTCTCTTGTAGCAAATGACTTGATGACCCCAATGTAAGCCAATTGAAAGTGACCACGCAACATGGCTGAATTAAAGGTTGCTGCCAAATATGGAAACACTTTGAGAGGCAGAGTGTGTGTGTCAGAGGTGGATGATGAGAAAAAGCAAGGCCAGTAAGACTAATGTCAGATGAAATTCTAGTAAATGTGATAGAACTTGTTCATGGAATAACAATTAGGGGAGCAGGACAAAGAACACCACCCATTATCAGCAGGTTGCTTGTGGCTACAAAAATCAGGAGATTAAAACAAGTGGATATGTATTTGTTTGTTTATTCATTTGGTTGTTTTTAAAACAAACAAACAAAAAACATATCCCGATATTTCACAATACATCTGTCTTGGCTGTTTTCTCACCATTTTCTCTTTGGGAGATTATCATATGTGTAAGTGCTTTAATTTCAATCATTTTCTGACACATTGAGTCATCTGAAAAAAGAAACAAAAAACTAAATATGAATGAGAGCAGCTTTACAAGGAATTTGACTGTATTGACTTGTACATATAGGCAGAATTAAGTAAAGACTAAAAAAATGATGAAAATAATTTTTTTCTCATCTTATGTAAACATGCTTATATTCATTAGGCAATTCATCTGCAAGAAATATAGCATAAAGTTATTGAAGAAAGTGAGAATGTATCCAATAAAGTAGAATGTGCACAAAGCAAATTTACAGGGTATCCTCTTATTCCTTGATCTAAGTTTCCAGTGTTTGCAAACAGACACATTGCAACTGTGAAGCTACATGAATTACAGTGTAACGTCCATGGGGTTTTTCGCCATGTTTTTAGATCTTGTTTAGATTTTTGTTTTATCATGTTTTAGGTTATCTCATGCCTTGGTGTCTAGTTTCTGTTTAATTCTTAGTTGTACCATGCTTTAGTTTTCAAGCTCACGTTTAGTTTTGCCATGTTTTAGTTCTTTCTCATGCCTTAGTTTTCTAGTCCAGCCCAGTATTTAGTTTAGCCGTGTTTTGTTTTTTCACAGTTTAGTTTGTTATCCGGCCCAGTTTTATATAATAAACCAAGTTTGCCTTTTTGAAATCTGCATCCGTGTCCTTCTACGCCTCGCACCCACCCAAACCTGACAGAAGGATCTGGCCAAAATGGACGCGGCGGACTTCGAGGCATTATTTGAGCTGGTCGGGGACCTCTGCTGCTGCTTGGAGCGGGACAGCAGCTCTTGGCAGAAATTGTAGGTGGCCAATGACATCGTGGATTGGCGAGTTCTCCAGACATGGGCTGTGGACCTGTCACACGTCTGGGCGAAGGCGAGGAGTGTACAGCATGCTGCGGTGCTGGACATTTTTGGCATGGAGCCTGAAAAAATAGCTGCGCTGTACACTCCCTCCCTCATCTCTCCAGTATCCCGGCCCCAAGATCCAGAGCCCAGAGAGCTAGAGCCCACAGAGCCCATAGAGCCAGAGTCCCTAGAACCACAGCCCAAAGACCCACATCTCAGAGCCCCTCCCTCCCACCCAGGTTTTGGGATACATCCCTTGAAGGGGGGGCTCTTCCATCGCCGGATGTCTGGCCGTCCGCCAGACCGCCTCCTGCTGCCTCGTTGCCGGAAGTCTGGCTGTCCGTTTGAAGAAACCTGTTGGCAGGATGTCTAAACAGCTAAAGGAGGAGTTCAGCTGGTGTAAGATGTCCTCCAGGTCTTTGCTGTTAATGGGTTGGAACTGTGTCATGGTGTTTAAACGGGTTTTCGGTGGAGACGGTACATATGCTGAAGCTGCTGCTGATGTACCAACTGCTTGTCTAATATTTTGGATTTTGTCTGTGAAGAATTTGGTAAAGTCATTGCAGGCCATGGTGGAATGAAGTTCAGTTGCCACTAACACAGGAGGGTTTGTTAGCCTGTCAACTGTAGCAAATAAGGCCCGAGCATTATGAGTGTTTTTGGTGATGATGTCAGAGAAGTAGGACTTTCTTGCATTCCTCAGTTGTAAATCATAAGAGTGAAGTTTCTCTAATTACTTCCAGGAGATAACTGCTTACACTGAAATGATTCATTAAATAAGACTGCTACTGTCAGGTTTTTGTGAGGAGGGAGGACACGGATGCAGACTTTCAAAAAACAAAGTAGATTTATTTAACAAAAACAATGTATAAATAGCCGGATTCAAAAAACAGGCTGTGAAAAAATAAACAAAGAACTAAGCATGGCATGGAATAAATACTTAACTTGGGCCAATACGTGTTGTGGCATGACACGGAGGGCAGGTGACAAACAAGGAACCAACCAACAGACAGGGGAGACAAGAGACTAAATAGAGGGCTGGGAGTGATTGGAGAGTGAGTGCAGCTGGAGACAATGGACAGGTGAGGGGAATGAACTAATTACCTGAGTGAGGGAAGTGAGGGGAAAAACCATGGCAAAACTAAAAACTCAAAACTCAAAACCAAGACATGAACTGAACACAAAAACATAACCTAAAACATGAAACTATAAATGAGTCCCTGGGCGTGACAGCTACCCCTCCTGCTCACTCTGGCCTCGCTGATAAAACTGTAACCAGGAGGGGTTGACTCAATGAGAACAGCAGCACTGTTATTTTGGTCAAACCAAGTTTCAGTTAAAAATATAAAATCCAGGGTGTACTCAGTGATAAAATCATTAATTATTTAAAATGTTTTCCCAGCTAAAGAACTAACATTTAATAAAGCTAACTTAATTGTTTTAGAGATATTATTTGCCCCCTCGTGTTTGGGAGCAGTCTGTGGCACACAGGGTATGCACACTACATGGTGGTGTTGTGGTTTGCACTGTCACCTCACAGTAAAAAGGTTCCCAATTCGGCTCTGAGCCAGGGCTATCCTGTTGGGAGTTTGCATGCTCGCCTTATGCATGTATGTGTTCACTCTGGGTACTTTGGCTTCCCATCACAGTCTAAAAACATACACGTTAGGTGATTCAAAATTAACCATAGGAGCGAGTATTTCTGGTTGTTTGCCTCGTTTGCGTCAATGACAGAGTGGCAACCTTTCATGGGCGTAGCCTAAATCTCACCCAGTGGCAGGTGGGAAAGGCTTGATGTGTATGAAGGAATAAAATGTCCTTCACATTCCTACATTAAAACAAAAGTGTACCATAAAAAAACATTTGGAATGGAAAGGGATAATAGAATGAATCCAGTTAATGGGAGAGGGTTATTTTTAGCTTGTGTGTGAGATTGAAGAACATCATACATCCAGAGGGACCTGCAGGCCTGGTGTTCCCCACCTGTAGTGATTCCCCACCCCTTAAAATCCAGCAACATCATTTCTCTGATATGCTTCCTGTACTCTCTTCCCTGAAAGACTGCAGCACACACACATTTCCACAAACTGCCTCCTGCTTTCAGCTCAGTGATTCAGTCTGTCTGCGTTATCAGTCTACTGAGTCATTGTGCCTCAGTCTATTCCAGCTCATAGCCCTCTTTCTATTTTCATCCTATCCTGACAAGAAAATGTCATGACCTTGTGCCTTCTATTGGACCACTAGGAGTATGTGTGTACGTGTTATAACACATGTTGCTAATCACGCTAGCCTAATCCCCCAAGCCTAATCCTACAAGCCCACTGTCGCCATTCCTGTCAAAGTGGCCATTGAAGCTGGTTTGCTTTGCATTTTTTTATGATCACATCCACAAATAAAAGCCGGTTTTCTCCTAGCCATCATCAAAAATATAGAAGGAAAGCAAGCAACAATAGAGATGTGGAGAAGAGAAGGGATATGAAGGAGAACAGATTTGAGGGGCCACAGTGATGAAAGAAATGACAGCAGCTATATTTCTCCTCCGAACAAATAAATGAATAAATGTTTTGGACCTCCAGCCCACAGCAGTCAACAGTCACTGGCAAAGAAGTCAAAGTCGTACCTTTCTCTGAACCATCAGCCTTTTGACATTTTATGAAGTCCCCTCTCAAAACTTGCACAGCCAATATTTTATTAAATCCCCAGGGACTGTTTGAATGGCAAATCTGCTTTGGTGCTGCTCAGTCACTGGAAAGCATCTTGAAAAAAGAGAGTTTATAAAAGAAGGAAAGCTCATTGATTTGACGTTGCATTGAAATGTGTCCTTGGTCCACATGCAGTGTGCAGGATTGAAATAGAATGAATGAAAACTATACATTTTATGCAAACTATACATGTCAAAGCATCCTAATCAACAGTTCAAAGAGACAAAACTTTAATTTTCTTCCTTTTCTTTGGGGGGGGGGGCAACAGGTTTTCAAAATAGTCATACTGGGTGAATTGCTGGACTCTAGTTTCTATCCCACTGTGTTTGAGAAGAGTCTCTTCTGTTTTCCTTTTCTTTCCTTGCGGCTTTCAGAGGATTCTGAGCTGACAGGCTAATTTTTGAAAATAAATGTTCCCCCTTCAGCTCAGCAGTATATAATAAAGAGGCTTGTCCTTTCCAGCTACTGTCCCTGCTTTCTGTTTCTTTTTACATGCACTCCTTGGCATCCAAATCTATCTCATTACTGAGCATCAGTTGAATTTTCAAGTGCACACACTGTACATTTGTAAATACAGCACGTCCCAGTGAGCTATCTAAAGTACATTTTTGCTTTCATGAGGAGCTGGCTTTGTGACTACACTGTATCAGAGGGACATTTTATCTATTTGACTTTACATACAAGAGGCACTCGTGACTTTTCAGTGTAGGCACTGAAATGTCTTCGATCATTCTTTTAAGCGTTTTGATGTTAAAGTCCTGCTGCTTCTAGCACAGCACCTCCCACACAGTCAGGATTTGTTAAAATGAGTTTGAGTTTCAGCTGAGGATGCTGTCTCCTACAAAAAGCACTTGATCGTTCTTACTTGTAACTCTTGATATTAAAGAGACAAAATCAATTCATTTATTGATTTTAAAAATGGCTTTTTGGTTGAAAGGTTTTGTAATAACACATTCTGTTATAGTTTCTTGGTGCAGCTCTCCCTCCTTTGTGCACTTTTTGGTCCTTACTTTATTCCCCATTAATTCCCCGCTAATTTGAAGTGATATTACTTTGGCAAAGCAGGACCTTTTCTTACCCACTTTTAGAGTGTCCTTCTATAAAGACTCTGCACCTTGTCTTTATGCATGGCTATACATTTATTCATTCAATTTATGTCAAAAAGGCAGCAAAGGCATGACTGGTGACATGATTAAATATAATGGAAGATACAGACAGGATAGATCTAGATTGTCCCTTACTGTATCAGTGCTGCATTTGATTAGATCAATCATAACATACTATTACAGAGGCTTGGACACATTATTGGCTCAGTGGTTAGAGTCAGTTGCCCAATAACCAGAAGGTTGGTGGTTCAATTCCCACTCTTGCCACTCAAAAAAGATTGGTGGAACTGATAGCTGGAGGGGTGTCAGTCCACCTCCTTGTCACGGCTGAGGTGCCCTTGAGCAAGGCACCGTACCCCCATGCTCCCCGGGCGCTGAATGGCTGCCCACCGCTCCAGGTTGGCATCTGTCTCTGAGTGTGTGACCCTGTGCATGTGCATGTGTGTGTCAACAGGTGCCAACCTGGATGGGTTAAAAGCAGAGGACAAATTTCGTATGTATGCATGACCAATAAATTGGATCTTAATCTTAGTTAAAGAAACTGCATTTGGTTGGTTAAAGTCATGTTATCCAACAGATTCCAGTTTGGTCATATAAATGAAGAACGTTTTTCACATACCTGAGAAAGTCATCCGCAGACTTCTGTGCTTGGACCGATACTTTTCACTTTATACATACTTCCATTAGGTAATAATATTAGACAGCATGGCATAAATTGCTGTTGCTATGCTGATGATACTCAGCAATATATATCTATAAGACTACAAGCATGTCTTAAAAGACAGTGCAGTATTTTCCAAACGGAGCACTTTGCTCTCAGATTTATTTGTGCTTAAATGATAACCTATGAAGGACCCCTGAGTTTACTCTGGCCACCCCTTGGCTTCGCCCCTGCCTTTATTGTTAGTGACAACAGTCGAAAACTCAAAGTCTCAAAGTGATCCAGACCTGTCGTAGGAGTTTGGTAAAATAGTCCGCTGTTATTCCAATCAAGTTTGCTTGGATTGTACATTTAATTACTTTGAAGCAAACATAAATAAATATATACATTATACCCCGTAATGATGCTGACATTATTCTGTTTGACTTAAATTATGCGTTAATTGAAGGTTAATTTGACTAGATATATATATAACATATAAAACGAGGTCAATGGGAAGCGTAACCAGCGGCTGACTTGCTACTTTTGGATGCCTTAGTGCATGTGTGCTCCGAGACCGTGTAGACAGACAAATGGCTGACATCGCGATTTAGATTGCCAAGGACTGTGCTGCTGCAAATATGCAGCTTGCTAGAGCCACAACTCCAGAGAGAAACACGCCGATCAAACCCAATTCCACCACACGTCCAGGTCCTCACCACCCTTGGATTTTTGGCCACTGGAACCTTTCAGAGGGAGATTGGAGACAGATCGGGTGTGTCCCAGTCCTCTGTGAGTTGTGCGCTGCCCTTGGTCATCAAAGCTCTCATCAGTTTATCACCCATGGTACATCAAATTCCCATACACCGCTGTCCAACAAGTCCCAATTAAGAGGGACTTTCATGCCTTGGCTGGACTGCCAAACATAATTGGAGCACGAGACACATATATACGCATCAAACTATCCGTGCCGTTGTGGAGCGCATTGAACTGGCCAGGTGGGTGTGTCTCCATACAGCGGGTGGGGGGGCAACCTGCTCTATAGCCCAGAGAAACCAGCCCAGGCAGACCAGAAGGTGTGGTGCCAGAAGACCCCCCCTCATTAACCGCTCCATCAAAGTGCCATCATGATGAGGCAACAACTGATTGCACAGCTTTAGTTGCAGTCATCGAGCGCCTGCCCATGGCGAGACGTTTTTTTTTTAAAGCCATTTTCATATCAAACCATTTTGGTGACATTACGAACTACAGGTGACTCGGAATTAACAGCACTCGTAATAACTTCCCATTTCTTCGCTTTAGCAGGTCCCGTAATTCCACTGCTGACACTGCTAAAAATGACAGATTTTCCTTCCTGGCACAGGAGAGAGGAAGCGCAGCCTTACCTGGTATAATTTTGGGCGTGGAGTATGCAAATCTACTATCCTCGCGCACGTGCACTTAAATACGCACAGGTGGCATTCATCATTTACGCAGGTCGTTTACACACCTTTCCGAAGTTAAGAGCGTTTGCTGAATCTGACGTGACGTGTTCGTACGAGACCTTCGTCCGAAAAAAGTGAGAGAAATTTAGAATAAAAATAGGAAAATGTTCTTGCATGAGGCCCAATGTGTTTGAGATGACCAAAGACAACGTTGTCTTTGTATCTGGAGATGCACTAACCCAGTCTCACCTGGATTCACTTTAGAAAAACTCATTTTATTAATTTGTTTGTCTCATGTGGCACCATTGTTGCTATCGTTGTAATTTTTTGGTTGTTTATTCAGTTTATTCTCACCAGTGGTTTTGTTTGGGTTACGCACCATTAATTGGCCAAATCAAGCCATTAAAACTACAGTGTAAGGATAGGGAGGAGCTCGTAGTTTGGCCTAGATTTGCAGCCTTTCCCAACCCAGCATGTCCTTGAGAAAATAGTATATTTGATAAATTGTAAGGGCTCTTTTGGATTAGAAATATAGAGATCTTTAACCAAACATGTACAGTATTTGAGTATACTGAACAATGAAATATGTTGCCTTTTGGGGCGACCCGATACATATAAAAACCTTAACACAACATTAACTTTTTCCCTCTTCAATCACAACCTGAAACCATGTTGCAGATGAGCTGATGCTGCAAACGTTTCCCTCACTACTGCATGGAATTCTAATTCTTACCAACAAAAAAGGCTGTGAAAAGGTTTTTAGAGAATAGAGATATGGATGTATCGAGCAATTGCCTCAGGCCCCATTGTTTGTTGGAATCGCTCAGCCTATTGTTTGTTCCTCCAATCTTATCCCATCGGAGAGCTCTATACTTCGCTTTGATGCTGTGTGTGTGATGGGGAGTGAGCTGGTGTGTGAAATCCAGAGGAGGTAAAGTCATGTTAGATAACAGGGGACAGCCAGCTAGAAAGCAAGCATCAAAGCAATTATAATGAACAAGATAGGTGTCTGTGATGTTTGGTTCTCTGGCTCTTACTACTGCTGATGTACTCATCTGTTCTTGGTGTTTCCATTGATTGTGTTTAATTTACTATTCATTTTCCCTTGTAAGTACAAAAGGAAGCACTGATAACTCTAATACATTAGTCACTGTAGTTTAGGTGGAAAAAGTGATAGTGCTGCTACTTGCCATTGATAATTAATGGTAAGGAATGTTAACGAAACCCCAGAGGTAAATCTTCCTGTTTGCCATGAAGTCTAACAGAGTGCACTGCTGTATTTTCTAAAAAAAACTTCTGACTAACAAATGCAAATATTCTGTTCGTAAAAGCTTTAAGTCTTTTCTTCTGATTCATCCGAAAATTTGATGACAGTGACATGATAGAAATGTCTCTGAAGCACTTTTATAACACCAATGTTATTTCATCTGCTTTGTTTCATATGCTAGAGGAACAAATAAGTCATTTAAGCCAACAAGTCCATCATAGATATTACATAATCTCTGTTTGGAGTCAAAGAGGTATAATGCAATGTGAACAAACACACACGCACACACGCACACACACACACACACACGATGTGCTTTCAACATCTTTCACAGATACAGAAAAAACACACTCTCATCTAGGTTTTACAACTGGAGTGCCTTTGATCTGCAGACATTTGAAACAGGCATGATGTTAAAGTTCTTTAAATAAATTAAAATTATCCTTGTGTTTTTATCCAGTATTTTAGATACATTTCTGTTGGTCTGTTTTCTCTAGAAGCAAATGAGTAAACTCTGGAAAAAAGAAAATCTGCATACCTGAGACTTGGCTCTCACTGTGCACTGAATTTAAATACATATATTCCACCTCCAGACTTCTTTACATTTATGGATTTGGACTGAAAAATCTTGTGTATATTAATTACTTAATGGTGGGGTGTTTATATAATGGTTCAAGAATTGAGCATTGTATTTCTAGTTGAAGAACCTGTTCTTATTCAGCTGATAAATATGATCACTTCAGATTGTAAATATGTGATTTAATGATAATATTTGACACAAATTATTGAAACTGTAGGACAATTTCTTTCCTTCAGGAATTTCTCATTGACATTTATTGGCAATTTCTACCTTCTTCAATCTGTTGTTCAAATCAAATCTCTCTCAGCATACAGGTGTTGACAGCTCCTCTGAAGCTTTATTAAAGACAATACTCCAGGACATTCTGTGATGGCTGGTAGAGTGACAGGAGCAGTGATGAAAGTCTGGCTTTCACAGCAGTGGATGAAAACGGCCGTATTCATGTTTGTCTGAGAGATGTTTTGATCTTAAGAGCCCAGCCGGGTTTGAACCCCTGTGAGTCACTTCAGAGCAGAAAAGAGACAACATGTGCAGAACAGAGTAGAGTAGAACTGACAAGCACTTACTTCAAGTCTCAGCAGAATCTAACGCAAATTGAAATGTTGAAATTGTTGTATGGATTAATGGATGTCATTCAAATATACACACTGTACATATATATATATATATATATATACACACACACACTATACGGTAAGAAAAACACAACACCTTTGAAGTGAAGAACCCCTTTTGCAATATCACATAAATGTCAAATGATTCAAAATTGTATCATCCTTCAGTGATTGCATAATTCCTATTTTGACCTTCAGAGTATGTCTTCAGATGAACAACCTGAAAAAAACCCTCTATCTAAAATACAGACCCCAAAGCAACTCAAAAGTGAATAGACCTGCAATCACATGGGCTTCGATGTGTGATCAATGAAACAATATTGAGCACCTTTTTTTATTCCCAGTTTGCAAAAAGAAACAATTATATTTATAATAAATCTATATAATGACTTGTGAACATGAGAACTTTCACAGTTTTAAGCCTTCCTACTGTGCTTTTATGCATATCTGCACTATGAATTCACGTAGAAGAGAGATTTTTGTTTTTCCTAGAGTAATATTTGATAATATAGAACCTGTAAGAGTTACAGAGGTAATTTTTGTTATAGCCCTTTTGTTTTCCCTCCTGAGTGGAGTGGCCTTTTTGTTGGTAAAAGTTTCATAGCATATTTCCTCCGATTTCTAGGAGAGGCTTTTTGTTTTCCTCCTCAGTAGGATTGACCTTTAGTTTAAAAAGTAAAGTTTCATGGTCTTTTGTTTTCTCCTCCGCTAGTGGAGTGATTTTGAGTTTTGATAATTTTTATATAGATATACTTCTCCACTTTTGGAAAGTATATTCTTAGAGTAATATTTCATAGCCCTTTTTAGCTTCTCTCACGAGGAACTGGTCGATCTGTCGCCTCTAAATAAAAGTCTTGGATTTAAACCTCCTGCATCTGCGTCCTCCATTCTCTGGTCCTGACAGTACACACTGGCCAGAATGGACGCAGCAGGATCCGAGCTTTTGACCGAGGCTCTCTCTTCCCAGAGCGATCGCCTTACTCGGCAGGAGGACCAGATGGCTACGCTTGGCCAGGGGCTCGACAACCTCGCTCAGAGTCAGTTGGCCTTCCAAACCACTGTCTCCGGCCAAATGGGTCAGCTTGCCAGTCAGCTGCAGCAAGTCCTGGGGCGCCTCGACAAAGATGCACCTGCAGCGGTCCCAGCCGCACTCGCGCCTCAGCCTTCTCCCCCCAGCTACGGTGCCAGTATTCGGCTGGCTTCCCCGGAGCAATTCTCTGGAGAGGTCGGCTTGAGCAGAGCATTCATCAGTGACTGTGAGTTGCATTTTGCTCTCAACCCGCTCCAGTATCCCACCGATCTCCACAAGGTCGGCTACATGATCTCGCACCTGACCGGGAGGGCTAAGGCATGGGCCCGGGCAGAGTGGGACAGAAAATCCCCACTTTGTAGCTCCCACCAGGCATTTACAGAAGCACTACGCAGCTGGAACGATCGGGCGCTGTACGACGTCTTCCTGAAGGGACTGGCTGTCCACATCCAGGAACTTCTCCTCCCGTTGGACCTCCCTGCGGATGTGGATTCGCTAATCTCCCTCGCGGTTCGGACGGATAACCGGCTGCGGGAGTTAAAGGCCCATCGGGGAGAACACCAACGCGCGCCCGCCTTTCTCCAACCCTCTCGTCTTTTCCCACGGTCACCCGTACACGGATCTCCACCCGCTCATCCCCTCACTCCATCTCCTGCCGGAGGAGAGGAACCCATGGAGCTGGGTAGAGCTCGGCTCACACAGGCGGAAAGAGAACGCCGAATCCGAGAGGGGAGATGCCTTTATTGCGGGGAGATCGGACACCTCATCTCCACATGCCCAATCCGTCCACCCCAGGTAAAGAGAGACTCTGTGGTTACCAGCTCCACGCCACGAAAACCTTTCCACATCAAGGTAACGCACAGAAACACCACTCTCAACCTTGACATTCTGATTGATTCCGGGGCAGATGAAAGCCTTATGGACTGGGGTGTAGCCAAAAAACTGGGTCTTAGGACGGAAAGACTTACACAACCCATTAACGCCAACGCATTGAATGGGCAGCCCCTTGTGGCGTTCTCCGTGCCACTGCGGGTTCCTTCAGTGGTATAATGAGGACTTAGACTCTTTGACAGTAGGTCAACGGTTTTTATTAATGCACACTTTTGTTGTTCTCCTGCACGGCCTCCTTGTCAGGCTTCGTCCAGGCGTCTCTCCGGTTCCTTCCTCCCTGGCTCCAGCACGCTACTGAATATAAAGGAGAGTGATTAGACCTGTGGATGCTGGTGTGCTAATCACTCACCTGGTGCTGCTCCCCTAAGCTCTCTCCACACCTCTCTCCTGCAGCTGATGCGCCACGCCCCCTCCACATACCTCCACCGCCCGACTTAGGCCGGGGAGCCGCCCGGCCTAGCCCACTCCCCCCCCCCCCCCTCCTCCCCCGCCTCATGCGAGCGGGAGAGGAAGTCGGCCACAGCCATCTGGGCCCCCGGCCTATGAATCACCTTGAATTTGAAGGGTTGAAGCGCAAGATACCAACGGGTGATCCGCGCGTTGGCATCCTTCATGCGGTGGAGCCACTGGAGGGGAGCATGGTCCGAGCAGAGGGTGAAGGCGCGCCCCAGCAGGTAATAACGCAGAGTGCCGACCGCCCACTGGATGGCCAGGCACTCCCTCTCCACCGTGCTGTACCTGGCCTCCCTCTCGGACAGTTTCCGGCTGATGTACAGCACTGGGCGGTCGACACCCTGCACCCGCTGGGACAGAACGGCCCCCAACCCCCTGCCCGACGCATCAGTCTGCAGGACAAATGGGAGAGCGAAGTTAGGTGTGTGGAGAAGAGGCTCCCCGCAGAGGGCCTGCTTTACCCTCTCAAGCGACACCTGGCACTGCTCCGTCCACTGGACCGGATCTGAGGCACCCTTTCGGGTGAGGTCGGTCAAGGGGCTGGTCAGCTCCGCGAAGTCCGGAATAAATTGCCGGTAATATCCGGCCAGCCCCAAGAACCGCCGCACCTCTTTTTTTGTCTTGGGCCTCGGGCAGGCTGCAATCGCTGCTGTCTTGTCGACCTGTGGACGCACCTGCCCTCCGCCCAAGTGGTACCCCAGATACCGTACCTCCCTCCGTCCAACTGCACACTTTTTCGGGTTGGCCGTGAGCCCCGCCTGCCTCAGTGACTCGAGCACCGCGGCTACCTGCTGCACATGCTCCGCCCAGCTTTTGCTGTGGATGATGACGTCATCCAGGTAGGCGGCAGCATATGCAGCATGCGGCCGCAGCACCCGGTCCATGAGGCGTTGAAATGTGGCTGGGGCCCCGAACAACCCGAACGGAAGTGTAACAAATTGGTACAAACCGTACGGAGTGGAGAAGGCCGTTTTTTCCTTGGACTCTTGAGACAAGGGAATCTGCCAGTAGCCCTTGGTCAAATCCAGCGTCGTGAAAAAGCGAGCAGTGCCCAGGCGATCCAGGAGCTCGTCGACCCGGGGCATAGGATAGGCATCAAACCGTGAAACGGCATTCACCTTGCGATAATCCACACAGAACCGAATAGACCCCCATCCTTCTTGACCACAAGAAGGATGGGGCTACTCCAGGCACTGTGGGACTCTTCTATTACGCCCATCTCCAACATAGCTTTCAATTCTGCCTGAACCACTTTTCTCTTGTGTTCAGGTAACCGATAGGGCCGTGAACGCACCTTCACGCCTGGGTGAGTCTCAACCTGGTGTTGAATAAGGCTTGTGCGTCCTGGCAGGGGGGAGAACACATCAGCAAAATGGTGCTGCAACTTGGCTATGTCTGCTCCCTGGGACGGTGAGAGGTGGCTTTCACAAAGGAGCGAGGCTGGATTGGTCGACTTTGGTACCTCAGGCCCCAACTCATCCCTCTCTGCAATTGCCGTCACCAAGGAAACAGACTCCGCCTCCCTCCATGCTTTCAGGAGGTTGAGGTGATAGATCTGCGTTGCACCTCCCCTGTCAGATCGCACAAGCTCATAATCAACATCACCCACTTGCCGTGTGACCACAAACGGCACTTGCCACTTGGCGAGTAATTTTGAGCTGGAAGATGGGAGTAACACAAGCACTTTATCTCCCGGTGAAAATTGTCTTAACTGAGATCCTCTGTTATACAGCCGCTGCTGACGTTCCTGGGCCCGGAGCAAATTCTCACGTGACAACTGCCCTAGTGTGTGAAGTTTTGCTCTCAGGTCCAGGACGTACTGAACTTCATTTTTACTGGGGCTCGGACCTTCCTCCCAGCTTTCTTTAACTAGGTCCAAAACCCCCCGTGGTTTCCTGCCAAACAGCAGTTCAAAGGGAGAAAATCCCGTGGAGGCCTGGGGTACCTCGCGCACTGCAAACAGCAGAGGATCTAGCCACCTGTCCCATTTACCACTATCCCCGTGCACAAACTTACGGATCATGGATTTCAAAGTCTTATTCAGGCGCTCAACGAGGCCGTCAGTTTGAGGGTGGTAAACACTGGTTCGAATGGACTTGATTCCCAATAATCCGTACAGTTCTCTCAGTGTTCGTGACATAAATTGCGTGCCTTGATCAGTCAGGATCTCTTTCGGGATACCGACTCGGGAGATCACTTGGAACAGCGCCTGTGCAACACTCTTTGCAGAGATGGTGCGCAGCGGCACTGCCTCTGGATATCGTGTTGCGTAATCCACCAGGACTAACACAAAACGATATCCGCGTGCGCTTCGGTGAAATGGCCCGATGAGGTCCATCCCAATACGTTCAAATGGGACCTCGATCAGCGGTAATGGGCGCAGAGGCGCTCTCGGGATGGCCGGTTGGTTAACCAACTGGCACTCGGGGCAGGACGCACACCAGCGGCGAACGTCCGCCCGAATGCCAGGCCAATAGAATCGGGCCATAACACGGTTCAGTGTTTTTTCATTCCCCATGTGCCCAGCCATCGGGTTATAATGACCCGCCTGGAAAACTATTTCCCGGCGGCTTTTCGGGACCAAAAGTTGTGTTATTATTTCCTCTGTCTGAGTGTCACGACTCACTCGGTACAATCTATCCCTGCACAATGAAAAGTGTGGATATGTTAACGGTGCGTCAGGGTGCACCACGTGACCATCAATTTTTATCACTTGGTCAAAGGCACAGCGTAGAGTATCATCACGAGACTGCTCAAGTGGAAAATCTTCCATGGAGTCGAACACGGGAGCCTGCGGCGCCTCCTGAGGCGCTACCGGTTCCCCCTCCCCGTCTGCAGTGTCGGACAACCTCGCGTCACCACTCAGCACCGCGCACATATCCCATGTCCCTGCTGGTCGTGAGCGCACCCCCACACACTGCCCCACCAGTTTATCAAACCCAGGCCAATCCGTACCCAAAATCAGAGGGTGCACCAGGCGGGAGCTAACCGCAGCCTTCACACTATGCTTTTTCCCCTTATAACGAATTTCCACTGGAACCACCGGGTATCTGTGAATATCCCCATGTACACACCTAATATCCACCCACCCCGCCTCTATCAAAGCCTCGGGTCGAATCAGATTCTGGTGAACCATGGTCTGCGTGCAGCCCGAGTCCACCATTGCCTGATGTGTACCCCCCTGAATCCTTACCGGAACGCTGTACGTCCCTCCTGGACCGGCGGAGGGTGCCGGAGGGCCGACAACCCGGATCACCTGGCCGACCTCCATGAGCGGGCACTCGCGGCGAAAGTGCCCGGGCTGTCCGCACCTCCAGCACTCCTGCACTGCTGCCTGAGGGACCCTCTGCGGGTTGGGAGCAGCACCTGTAGCGGCTGGAACCTGGGGTGAAAAGAGACGGGGAATGTTAGTGCGGGGCAGTGGGACTGGTCGGCCCGTTACGTGGCGTAGAGGCTCGGCCGCTGTCCGCCCCCTTCGGGGCGCTGATGTGGGGCGGCTGGGCGTTGCTGGCCGAGCCTCCGGTGTCCGGCCCCGGGAGAAGACCGCCAGATAGTCCTCTGTGAGGGTGATTGCGGCGGCCAGTTCCGTCGGTCGGTGACAGCGCACCCACTCCGCCGTCCCAGTCGGCAGCCCCTCCACAAACTGCTCCAGGATGACCGCTTCCAGCATCCTCTGCTCGCCGTCTGTTCCCCCTGGCTGCAGCCATCTAGTTGCCGCGTCTTTCAGCTGCTGCGCGTATGTAAATGGTCGGTCCGTGGGACCCAGTTTCGTCCCCCTAAACCTGCGGCGATGGTCCTCGGCCGAGTACCCGAGACGGTCAAGTACAGCCCTCCTGATCGCCGTGTAGTCCCGTGTCCGCGCAGGAAGGCCCAGCGCCGCTGTTTGCGCTTCCCCCGACAGGAGGGGAAGCACCCGCACCGCCCACTCCTCCTCCGGCCACCGGCATGCCTCCGCCGTCGCCTCGAACATGTCGAGGAAGGACTGCGGGTCGTCTGCTGGTGTCATCGGGTGCAGGTGGACTGTAGTGGGTGGGGGAGTCGGTGCTCCCGCTCCAACGTTCTCCACCATCGCCTCCAGCAGTCGGGTCTGCCGCTCCGACTGGTCCTGCAGTGCGGCCAGCTGCTGTCTGCTGAGGGTAGCCTGATCCCGGCTCATCATTGCGACCTCGGCCAGCAACTGTGCCAGCAGGGTGATCGGCTGCTGTGGTTCCGTCATCTCAGTCCTCTCCCGCTGGGTCCCTGTTCAGGCGCCAAATGTGGCGTTCTCCGTGCCACTGCGGGTTCCTTCAGCGGTATAATGAGGACTTAGACTCTTTGACAGTAGGTCAACGGTTTTTATTAATGCACACTTTTGTTGTTCTCCTGCACGGCCTCCTTGTCAGGCTTCGTCCAGGCGTCTCTCCGGTTCCTTCCTCCCTGGCTCCAGCACGCTACTGAATATAAAGGAGAGTGATTAGACCTGTGGATACTGGTGTGCTAATCACTCACCTGGTGCTGCTCCCCTGAGCTCTCTCCACACCTCTCTCCTGCAGCTGATGCGCCACGCCCCCTCCACACCCCTGTTTTCCATAACCCACATTACGGAACCCGTAACCATGACAACGGACTATCATCAGGAGAAAATTAAATTTTTTCTGTTTCACTCTCCTTCTCATGCTCTGGTGTTGGGTCACTCTTGGCTCACCAGACACAATCCACACATTGACTGGCCTTCGGGCAAAATACTGGGTTGGGGAAGAGCCTGCGAGTGATCATGTCTGCACGGAAAGTCTGATAAACCGGCTCACGCCACTGTTAAAAATATTTCTGTCCCTGTCACAGAGTTCCAGCCGCCCGACTTGACTTCGATCCCCGCCTGCTACCACCATCTCAGAGAAGTCTTCAGCAAAGACAGAGCCACGTCTCTTCCCCCACATCGGCCTTACGACTGCGCCGTGGATCTCATCCCAGGATCCACTATTCCCAAGGGGCGCCTCTACTCCCTATCACGGCCAGAGCAACAGTCCATGAAGGATTATATCGAGACATCTCTCAAAGCGGGGCTCATCCGCCCCTCTTCCTCCCCGGCTGGGGCGGGATTTTTCTTCGTGGCCAAGAAGGACGGCTCCCTACGGCCCTGTATTGATTACAGTCCACTAAACGACATCACAATAAAGAACCGTTACCCACTTCCTCTGATGTCATTTGTATTCGACCAACTCCAACAGGCCGCCGTCTTCACAAAACTGGACTTGCGCAACGCTTACCACCTCGTTCGCATTAGGGAGGGGGACGAGTGGAAGACCGGTTTTAACACCCCCAGTGGCCATTACGAATATCTGGTGATGCCCTTCGGCCTCACCAACGCTCCCGCTGTCTTCCAGGCCATGATAAATGACGTCCTCAGAGACTTTTTGGATCATTTTGTTTATGTAAACTTAGATGACATTCTGATTTATTCTCCTGATCTGGACACACACAAGTCCCATGTTAACAAAGTTTTGAAAAGACTGCTTGAAAATCATTTGTATGTGAAAGCTGAAAAAAGTTAATTCCATGTAAATTCCATGCGGTTCATCAGGGGTTTCAGCGCCATCGCCGCCCCGCTCCATGCCCTCACCTCACCTCAGGTTCGTTTTCTCTGGGGGCCGAAACAAGAAGAGGCGTTCCGCCGCCTCAAACAACTCTTCACCACCGCACCCATCCTCACCTTACCTGACCCACAGCGCCAGTTCGTGGTCGAGGTGGACGCTTCCAGCGAGGGCATCGGGGCCGTTCTCTCCCAGAGGGCAGAGTCTGACGGTAAGATGCACCCGTGCGCTTTCCTCTCCCGGCGCCTGAGGTCGGCGGAGAGGAACTACGACGTGGGGAACCGGGAGCTGCTGGCTGTTAAGATCGCCTTGGAGGAGTGGAGACACTGGTTGGAGGGGGCAGCTCATCCTTTTATTGTCTGGACCGACCATAAAAATCTAGAATACATTAGGAAAGCCAAGAGGCTTAATTCTCGCCAGGCCAGGTGGACTCTGTTTTTTAACCATTTTCGTTTCACGTTGTCTTACAGGCCAGGATCCCGAAACATCAAGCCCGACACCCTGTCCCGTATTTATGATCCTGCGCCTGTTGCCAAGGAACCTGAGCCCATCCTTCCACTGAACTGTGTGGTTGGAGCGGTAAATTGGCAAATAGAAAAGGAGGTGAAGGAAGCCAACGGTGAGACCCCTCCACCTAGTGGATGCCCGGAGAAATGTTTATTTGTCCCGGCTAATCTGCGTCCACAGGTGATTCATTGGGCCCACACCTCGCTACTAAACCTGCCATCCGGGAGTCCGGAGAACCATGTTCGCCATCTCCCAGCGGTTCTGGTGGCCTTCCATGGAGCCGGATGTCCGGGAGTACATCGAGGCTTGCTCAGTCTGCGCCCGTAATAAGACTTCCTCCGGAGCACGCAGGGGACTGCTGCACCCACTGCCGATCCCGTCCAGACCGTGGTCGGACATCTCGCTGGATTTTGTCACGGGGCTCCCGGTCTCTGAAGGTAACACCACGGTACTGACCGTGGTGGATCGTTTCTCTAAAATGACACATTTTATAGCTTTGCCTAAGTTGCCTACGGCCAAAGAAACGGCCAGTATTATGATGAGACATGTTTTTAGAATCCATGGCTTCCCCAAAGACATTGTTTCAGACCGGGGGCCCCAGTTCGTCTCGCGGTTCTGGAGGGAGTTCTGTCGGCTGATCGGTGCTTCAGCCAGCCTGACCTCAGGTTACCACCCGGAGGCAAACGGCCAGACCGAGCGCCTCAATCAACAGCTGGAAACCGGCCTCCGGTGCCTGGTTTCCCAGAACCCGACAACGTGGAGCGCCCACCTGGTCTGCCCACCTCCGCCACCGGTCTCTCACCCTTCAAGTGCGTCTACGGATACCAGCCTCCCGTGTTCCCTGACACTGAGCGGGAGGTTTCCGTTCCCTCCGCCCATGCTCTGGTTCGCCGCTGTCGGCGCATCTGGGCTGCAGCCCGTCAGATTCTGACCCGCCAGGGGGATCGCGTCAAAAGAGCCGCCGATCGGAAGCGTCGCCCTGCACCCGACTACCAGCCTGGGCAGAAGGTCTGGCTCTCGGCCTGAGACCTCCACCTGAAAGTCCCCAGCAGGAAGCTGGCTCCGCGCTTTGTGGGCCCCTTCAGCATGTCCAAAGTCATCAATCCAGCCGCCATCCGTCTCCGTTTACCCCGATCCCTCAGAGTACATCCCACCTTCCACGTCAGCCAAGTCAAGCCCGCCAAGGAAAGCCCCATGGTCCCGATCTCCAAGCCCCCGCCGCCACTGGAGTCGGCCGACGGTGGAGTTTTATATAAAGTAAAAAAACTTTTAGCCGTACGCAATCGAGGGAGGGGTAAACAGTACTTGGTGGACTGGGAGGGATACGGCCCAGAAGAAAGACAATGGGTGCCTAAAAGCTATATAGCCGATCCCTCCCTCATCTCTGACTTTCATAAAGCCCACCCTGAACTCCCTGGACCGTCCGGAGTCCGGTCCTAGAAGGGGGGGCTCTGTCACACCGTGGTGAGGTTAAGTTGGGTTTTTGTCTTGTCTCGTCATTTCCTGTTTTATTTTGAAAGACTAACTCCCCTCTCGTTCCAGGTCACTTGCCCTTCCTCTCGTGCTCCAGTCTGATTGTCCTATGAATGATTCCACCTGTTCCCCATTACCCCTGTGTGCTTAAGAGTCTGCGTCTCCCCCTGTCTTGTGCCAGTGTGTTGTATCTGTCTCCGTATGGTGCATCATCCTCGCGTTCGTTCCAAGCCTGTTTTCCCAAGCCCGTTTCCGAGTTCCCAGTGGTATTTCCTCGTAAGAGAGATTTTTGTTTTTCCTAGAGTAATATTTGATAATATAGAACCTGTAAGAGTTACAGAGGTAATTTTTGTTATAGCCCTTTTGTTTTCCCTCCTGAGTGGAGTGGCCTTTTTGTTGGTAAAAGTTTCATAGCATATTTCCTCCGATTTCTAGGAGAGGCTTTTTGTTTTCCTCCTCAGTAGGAGTGACCTTTAGTTTAAAAAGTAAAGTTTCATGGTCTTTTGTTTTCTCCTCCGCTAGTGGAGTGATTTTGAGTTTTGATATTTTTTATATAGATATACTTCTCCACTTTTGGAAAGTATATTCTTAGAGTAATATTTCATAGCCCTTTTTAGCTTCTCTCACGAGGTCGATCTGTCGCCTCTAAATAAAAGTCTTGGATTTAAACCTCCTGCATCTGCGTCCTCCATTCTCTGGTCCTGACAATAAACTGCAAAACAATGTTGATGGAACATTAAAGAAACTGATTGTATTTATGGTTCATTCTTTAATCAGATGGGACCAAAATATATTTTTTACAGCTCAGACAATGTCCATGTTTGGCAAGAATAGAATAGTATAGAAAATAGAATAGAAAAATACTTCATTCATTCCCCAATGGGGGAAATTCAAAAAGAAAAAGAACAACCACAGTGAAGATGTGGTTCATATCGTAGATAAAGGAAGATAAAGTGTGTAAATGGCACCATAAATTTCACAGGGTAGATGAATACTTGCTGACAAGCAGATTCCTAATCGAACAGATTCAGAATCCGCCCACATCCAAGTAATTTATGATGTTACTTAAAAAGCCACGCCTACTAATCCCTTACCCCATCCCCCAAACCCTAATCAGTAGAGTTTAACAGTGTTGACTGAATCCAAGTCTTGAATGTAACCAAATATTTTGCATCTACAGTGTGCATTTGTAAGTTCACATATAAGCAATTTGATTTAAATGACTTTGCTTAAACCATTATTCATGATTTGGAAACCAAAGTTCATTGATGGTAATTGTTTTGACTTTAATTTTTGGCCAGGTGGTTAATAACACATTTTTCTCTAATGTGACTGACTTGAAATGCACATCTACTTCTATTTTATTCAGGCTATAAAGAAAGTAAATGTGAAATCATAATCTACAGAGTATATAAAGAGAATATTGCGTATATAATGAGTATGTACATATAGTTTTAGTTACTTAGGTGTGAATCTACTCTAAATAATCTTACATTTAAGTGAAATCAGACAGGGGTGTATTCACTTCTATTGTACACTGTACATTCTACAGTTAATCTTTCATTTTCATGAATGGGCTCAGTCTTACCTTACTAAACACAGTATGACTATAAAGCTCCAACTGTGCCTTTTCATGGGTTTAACCTGTGCTTGTTACTGGGGCTAATTTGATCATCAACCGGCTGAGACAACGTTATCCTCACTCGCTTTCTGATATTGTTGCAGCTACAGAATTGGCACAGTTCAAGTCAATTCAATCATGCTGATTGTCTTTTCGAAAGTAAGCCGGTAAGCCATTTCCGATTCAAAATTCTCCACAAAATAGCTGCCCATTTATTTATTTATTTATTTTCCGAACCCTGTGGTTGTTGTTCTTTTTCTTCTTCTTTTTCCTAAAAACTCTTGTTGACAGTAACAGATTTCATATAAGGTTACTTTAGGTTGTACAACTAGGAGCCACAATGCAAGATCCACTTTTGAAAGAAACAGCTCCAACAGAATAGAGTTAGCTACAACAGAGATGCTACATTTATCACAGATGTCTGTGTAATTCCTTGTTTCACGCCACTCTATGCCTGTCTCCATCATTAGTGCTGCTGTGCAGCTGCAAATCACCGCCTAAAGCAGAACATCCCTGGCTCTTAGTTCACAGAGGTCAAACTCCTTACTTCTTGTGATCAGTTCTATAGCAGGATGTAAGCTGCACTGAGTTGGATTTAAAATAGTATGCTTTTAAGCTGAGCCACAAAGCATTAGATTAAAACAAACAATTTTTTTTTTTGTATAGAAAGCCCTGTAATTCATAAATGTGTGCGTAATGTACAAAAACTTTAAAATAAGAGCAACAGAAAGACACTTAAGGTCTGACAAATAGACATCATTCCATTTCCACAAGCAACTGACATTTTGAAAATGTAAAATAATAAGAAACCGATGCAATTTTTGATTTATAAACAGATGTGGGTTTCCTGTCACACTCTGAGGATAACACCAAGACAGAAATGCTGTTCTTTACTGTATATGCCTAATCCTTTGAACTCTCCCAGCATATGGCATGCCTTAGGACATCCCTGAGAGAGTCTGACCCAGCACACAAACTGCACAAGAAAAATCAATGTGGACTGAACCATAACCGCAAACTTTTCATTGCTTTGACACAAAATAAATTTTGCACTTGTTTACTTCTTAAACTTTGAAAATAACATCCAAAGCCCAAAATACCATAAAGGAACTTGCGTGCAGTTGAGACTGCAGTTTTCTTCATTCAATGACTTCTAGACAAACATGATACATGAATAAATGCTAAGTGCATGTTTAGTAAAATAGATTAAACAGAATGTTATATAAACATAAAGAGTAAGAGAGAAAAAAGAATAAAAAGAATATTTTCACAAGTTAAAATGTGCTGAGAGTTGCTGAGAATTCCCCAGAGTACTGGAGGATATTTTACACTACATGAAAAATAATGTATGTTGCGGATGGTTGATTAACAGTTAAATCCATTTTCTGGTCCACTGATATTGTTGGCTAAAAGCAGAGCTCATGTTTTGCACAGTGTCAGTCTGGGGACGTAGTCCTACAGATGCATGGAACACAACCCGATATCCAAATGTGTGTCAGATCTTTTGCACATAAACACAGTTTCTGTCCCACAAGACTGAAATACCTGGGAGTAAGGAAAATACTAATACTAATAACTAAGAGTTTGGAGAGCCTGCCATTACAGAAAATCACCAAACGGATGAATTTCTGCTCTTCTTTTAAACAAATGAAACTCTGACCCTTGCACAGCAGGATGTGTTGTCACCAGGCCTGGGGCCGGACTTGTCACAGCGGCAACAAGCAGGCTGTTCTGACAGACAGATCTGATGGGAACACAGCTTGTTTACATACTAAAGTCAATGGAGGACAAGCATGGCACTTCCGATGGATTTTTAATACATTGAGTACCCCCTCCGTGTAATGTGCAGGGGTTTAAACATATTTCTTTTAGATGGTCTGTTCTCAATTGTTGTCTCGTTTTGTAGCGTTTTATAAAACATATTTAACAAAAGGTTTTTGCGTCTTTCTTTCTGTTGTGTTTTGCTTTGCCCCTCAGAGCCAGTGTAGTCAGAGACTCCAGGTACACATCATATCAAAGAGTGTCCTCACAAAGCTAGAAATAGGAACCCATGTATTCTGCACTATGCCCTGAGATTATTTTTTTGCGTGACTGGTGCTCCACTTCTTTATTAACCTACTTTAACAAATTAAAATGCTGACAGATGGTCCAAAAATTAACTGCAGTGAGTTTTTCCTATACGCACGTATAAATGAAGAGATAAGAGTGAATGAGAGCCAGAACAGAAGAGGAATTCATGACAGGTTGTGTGTATGTGCACCACTGCAAATTTCCTGCAACGTGAATTAAAGAGATTACAGAAGCACAGAAAAGGAAAAAGCTCAACAAATGTAGACTGATTATTTTAAATTTGCACAACTTTAATGTATTGGATGTGATGTTTTTTCTTCTGAATCTTTAATCCGTAAAATGCACTCATAAAGCCAGGACCAGCGTCTCCTTATCCTCCTGTGAACCTGCTTTTGCTTCACTTTCACGTGCTGCTACCTCTGTCTCAATTACATTATGTAGTGAAAGTGGCCTGGGAACGCCTCGGGGTCCCCCCAGAAGAGCTGGAGGAAGTGGCCGGGGACAGGGACGTCTGGGTCTCTTTGCTCAAGCTGCTGCCCCCGCGACCCAATCCCCGGACCAGCGGAAGATAATGGATGGATGGAGTGAAAGTAAATACAATATTAGCACAGAGGGATTTCAAGCAAAGCAGTAATTAAGAGTCCAAAGGCTCAATAAGATCAGTGAGAGACTTATTTGGTCTCAACCTATTCGGTTGCACGAACACTATCGACCCAAAACATCGCCTCAGGTTTCCACGGTGGGGATAATTATGTTGGTACATTCAGTGAAACTGACCAAAGCTGTTGTGAGTGAGTCAGCTTGTCAATCGCAACGGTGGGACTGGCACACGTTTCCTGCATGCTGGGTGTCGGGATGTCCACAGCAGCAACCGGGGACCTGCATGTCACACTGCCAAAGACAATTTAGATGAGGGCAAAGTGTGAGAGACAGATAGAGCGATGGGGTGCGAGCTCAGTCTCTCCTCTTTTGGTTTCTTACTGTGGGGTGTTGTGTTTTATTCTTTTATTTTTTTAATCATGATCCCTCGTCCTGCTCTCAACTGAAATATGAAAAATCTTAGGATACCATGACTCCATAATGTCTGACAGGTCTTGCTTTTAACTTGAATTATTACAGAGTATTGATATCTTTATAAAAAAGTCTTATACATTTCCATCAATTATAACAAAATTATAACAAAACAACTGCTGCACCACATTTAAGACAACACAATGTTTGCATTTGTAGGTGAGAGGGGTGACACATGACTCAGGAACTGAGTTTGTCTCCCATCCCAACCACTGATGTTTTACAGGGACTTTACTTTGACATGTCATTTTAAGATTCTGTCGCCGTTTACTTACATTTTCAGTCACTGTTTGATTGCACACTACCTATTCAAAGGTTAGGCCCTAAAAACTACTTGAAAAGGTTATGAAAACGAGACAGCTTTCATTACAACAGACGAGTTGTAATGCGTCACATCAAAATAACCTCTCCTGGATTATCGGTTGCCAAGTCCTGCCAAAGCACACAAAATGGACAAACTGTACCAGATGTTCTGCAGAAACACATCACTTTGAAAATTGAGCTGTGTGGTAAAAAATAAATACAGATATTGTACTCATATGTTTCCCGTCTATTCGTGGTTTTCCATGAGACAATCCTGCTATACGTCAAATGATTGCCGTACATATAGAACCAGAGGATGCAACTAATGTGGTAAAATACGTGAGGTCTGACCTTCTCTCTTCAACAGGGCGGCCTACTGTGAGAATGCTGTAGGGGGCAAAGAGTTTTAACCAGTTTGAACAGTTAATTTTAGTTCACCTTGGCTCAAACGTCCAACAAAAGTATTCTTTATTTTTGTCACACCAGTAGCTCTCTGCATGCTCTCTTGAGGGAGATGGCAGTTGCAAAACAATGTCTTTTCTCGTTTCATATTTTTGTTCCCCAAACTTAAGTTGCATTTAGTAGAACTTCAATCAAAACCTTTTAACTGTAAGATAAAATAACTAGATGCTGCTACAAAGAAATACATGCTCCTTCTGGTGAACATCGAAAAAGATTTGAACAAGTTCCTCAGCTTCTGTAAATATGCACCACATCCTTAATCCAACTGAGGGCACAGCTCCTTAATTATAGTAGGTCATTCAAGAACATCTTGCATATTAATTGTGAAGCAAAAAACCAACCTAATTACCGGGAATGTAAATAAATATATAAGGGATATATGAGGGCCAGTTGGAAAAAAATGGTAATTCATCTGTGTGGGACTGATAATGCAGCTTGGCCTTCTGGCAGAACTTATACATTACATCAGCACTAATCCAGATGTACAGCCTGTGTGTGCCGTCTGTCATCAATATTCAAATGTATTATAAAGAAAAAAATATAAATATATATTTGACCCATACCCTGCAGATTTGTACACCACACAATGTTGAATATTCACCATTTCCGTAGCGGTTTGACGTGCTGAGTCCTTGCTTGTGGTGAATATCTAGAATTAATGTGGGTTTAAGTGGAATCCCTGAAAATTAAAGGATACCACTTTCCCTTCCACAGAGCTCAGCACAGACCAAACAGTCACAGCGAGAAACCTTCCTCTCCAGCTTTATGGAATATTCATTCATATTCATATCTTGTGGGAACAGGACTGAGCATGACAGTAAAAAAGTCACTTGTTTAACTTCCTGTTGGGAAGCGAGCTGTCTCATTATCTGGTGTCATTGTAAGTCAGCAAATTTACAGTTTACATTCTATTTAAATCAGCAGGCATATTTTAAAGGACTTTTGAAGCGGACCTCTACAACGAGAGCATTGATAGGATGCTAGTTTGAACGTTTATTTAAAGAAACATGTAAAGTAAAGTAACTGAAACTATCTACCTTATAAATTAGACTCTGACCACTGACAGTACTAAAAGGTCATGTTGTGCTTCTTGTCTTCTTTTATTTTTACTTTTGTATTTTTTGTGTGACTCAACTGTGAAAAACATGATTTGTTTAAACAGGAATTATAACTTAGAACCCTTTAACAAATGCATGGACAAGTGCATGTAAAATCTTCCATTGACACATCACCCAGGCAACCAACAAAATAGTACAGTGAAAAGCGTTAAAAGAACGCATTTAGACCACAATTATTATTTTCCTAACCCTCACAAGCAGGTTTAGTTCCTAAACCTAAGGCATGGTGAATAAGAGTAAACGGACAAAAACAAGGAGGTGCAAAAAGACCTGTTGTGTCTCACTCTGATAAGTGCTGTCGTTTCAGCATCACAGCCCCTGCCCTCCTCCCCTCTCCATATGCTCCATTTTGTTTTGGAGTGTAATATAACATGTTGGATATGCTCACATGCATGCAAGAAGAAATGGTAAATTGAATTATGAATTGAACTTTATTAGTTTTCCATAAAGAAAAATACACAACATAGCATGTGCCAATACGACAAATAAGATTACTTAATAGAAAGAAAATTACTTATTAAAAAGAAAAAGAGTAAAAAAAAATAATAATAATAACTAAATAAAATAAACGACAATAACATCAACTACCACCAACCAAAAATCTACGTATATAAATTAACTAAAAAAATGCCCTACCCACAGAAACATTTAAATAATTATAGCATTACAGTATATTCAGATCATCAAATTAAGTTTGAGCTGGAGATGCCATTTAATCCACATATGAAAAATAATGAGACCACTTTTTGTTGTACTCATTAATTCTATTTAGCAATCTGTATGATAATCTTTCTAAGGCAGCAAGTTTGCCCAGGGATCTATACCAATGAGTCAGAGAGGGGATAGATGGACCCTTCCACTCTCCTACCAACAGCTTTCTCTCCAGCATAACAGCTGCCTGTCTGCACCCATTGCGGCAGGGAGGAGGGCAAGTGGACCAGTGATGACGAGTGCCGAGAATATAGAGCTTGCAGCAAAAGGATAAGTTATGGCCAACAATTTTTTCTAAAACTTTGTGAACTGATGACCTGTACTCTTGAATTTTTGGACACTCCCAGAGCACATGTACTAATGTGCCATTATCTTCCTGACAATTCCAACACACTGGGGTATCTGACAAACCAACCCTATACAGTCTATATGGTGTCCAGTATACTCTGTAAAATCTTAAATTGAGCCAGTCTCATTCTTAGTTCCCTTGACATTTTTTTCCCATTCCTAAGAATCAAATTCCATTCCTCATCTGTGAGACTGAGGTTCAAATCTGTTTTCCAGGATCTCTTAACAGACATAATATTAGAATCCAAGGCAGTCAACAACATTCTATAGTAAACAGAGGCTTCATGCCCTTGACCAAACACCTTTTTTTATCTCCTCCAGTGTAGTGCATGTTGCAGGAATAGAAGTGGAGGAACCAAAAGTCTTCACCAATAAATGTCGTAATTGTAAATATTTCCAAAAGTCTTGTCTGGATAATTTAAATTCCACCACCAGTGTTTCAAAGGACTCTAATGAACCATTCTCATATAAGTCGCCTATTACACATATCCCTTTTTGATACCAGGACTTCCAGAAAAAGGGGGTTTTACCAATGCGAAGTTAAGGATTATACCAAACACTGGCAGATTTATGAAGATGTGGGTCAAATTTAAAAAATTTAGATATCTTTTTCCACAAACATTTCATATGGGAAAGAACCGGATGCGACAGATTCTGAGGAGCAAGGTTAATTGATAGACAGCTAGACAATACAAGTGGTAGACACGCTACTGTCTCAAGAGTGAACCAAGGTGGAGCTCTTTCAGGGGGCAAAAACCAATGTGCCAAATGTCTAAGAGAAAAGGCTTAGTGATAGTTAAGTAAATTCGGCATACCTAGGCCCCCATTGTCTGTTAGTCTTTGCAGTTTTCGTAGATTCAGTCTAGGCTTTTTTTTATTCCAAAGGAATAAGTTACAGAGCTTGTCAAACTGTTTAAAATAAATCATAGGAACATGTACCGGTAGAGCCTGGAGTAAGTAGTTAAACTTGGGAGTACAAATCATTTTAATAACATTTACCTTCCCCCATATGGAGAGATATAATTGATTCCAACGCTCTATGTCCACCCTCATTCTATCTAGCAATGGCTCAAAATTCCTCTTAATTAGATTGGTAAGTTTGGGAGGAAAAGTTATTCCAAGGTACTTAATACTGTACCACTCTTGGGCCATGAAAACATGCCAGCTGGAAATACATTTTTAGGGCAAAACGCAGTAAGTGGAAGGGCCTCCGATTTTGTCCGATTGACCTTATAGCCTGAAATGTCAGAAAATATGTTAATTATAGAAAGGGGGTCACCCTGTCTGGTGTCTCTTTTAAGTTCAAATGATGGACCAATTATTCCATATGTAAAAACGGATGCCATTGGTTGAGCATATATAAGCCGAATCCAGTTTATGAAGTTATCACTAAAGCCAAAACATTCCAAAGTTGAAAACAGATATCGCCACTAGACTCTGTTGAATGCCTTCTCTGCATCTAACGATAGAGCAGCCAAAGGCACGCGGTTATCTCGAGCTGCCCACATAATGTCTATAAGCCTTCTAATGTTGTCAGCTAAGGAGCGAGAGCGTATATATCCAACTTGATCTGGATGGACTAATGTAGTTAGAACTCAGTCTAATCGATTAGCTAGAATTTTTGATAATATTTTATTATCATATTATGTTAAACTTATAGGTCGATAATTCTTGGAGTCTGAGGGTTCCTTATCTTTTTTCAGAATGAGAGTGATAATAGCTTCTGAGAGTGAAGGCGGTAACGTTTTTCTCTTAAATGACTCATTATATGCATTCAAAAGTAGAGGAGATAATTCTTGGGGAAATGCTCTATAAAACTCTGACGTGAAGCCATCTAACCCCGGGGCCTTATTTGAGGGTAGGTATTTAATTACCTCCACTATTTCATCAGTGGTAATGGGAGAGTCTAGACCCACAAGTTGATCTTTTGTTACTCTGGGAAGATTTAAGTCAGACAAAAATTTCTTGATACTTTCTTGGGACGCTAATGATTACTGGGCATGTATTGTTATAATGTTTTAAATACTTGAACGCAGTTTTTCTAGAGAAGATAATTGCTTTGTATTTGGGAGTATCGTCCATTGACTCTTTTGGGCTTTCACATGCGCGAGCATACCGACAACCGGTAAGTGACATGCTGTTTATAAAGTTGTTTTGTAACGTCCCCATGCCAGTAATGTGAGAACCATGCATATGGTTTTGATGGTAAGGCTTGTGACTTTATTGTCGGATGGTTTATAAAGTGGTGTGACGTTTCTGCAGTGTGCAAGTTGTTGTTTTATGTGGAAGGTTTAGCACTTGCCCCTTAGCCACCACATATTAGCCTCGCATGACAGGCTGCGCAAACAGTGCAATCGCCGCACAGGGAGTGCCGATTTGCACCGGTCTGTGTCCTACTGTCAGTATTTGACAACCTCTAGCAATGGGAATGTGCTTCAAATGCCCCGGAGTTCCCCTTTAATATATCTAGCTAATAGCCTACCCGCCTTTTCTCCTTCAAAATAGTTTTGCCTGGCACGAAATAAACTAAATTCAGCTTTTTCTGACATAATAGTAGGATTATGAATTTTAATGCAAAGTAACAAAACCCAGAAACACCAAAGGATGTCATTCTCTCCCACAGATAATATTGATATTGACCTGCTTGAGACGCCTCAAACCAAGAAGCAACAGCTGCCTTGCACTTCCACATTTCAGACCAATTGGATCAGACTGGGCCTTTCTGCAGAGAGGGTCTTAAAGAAACAGGAGTTAAATGGAGTGTTTTTGACAGAAGTTGAGAGAGGTTCTGAAACAATGCACAGTAAGGGAAAAATGTTACATTTTTCTCACACTAAAGCATGCAAACCTTTTCTCGTGGATGCCCAAAATAAAATCATCAACCTGTAAGTAATCATAATATGGGCTCTTCAGAACCAAATGCTGGTGATGTGACTAACACAGATCACGTTACAAGGAAATGTTGTAAGAGTCGTAGCCTATTTTTTCTATTTTATTTGATTCCATTTTGCTTTGTTTGCTTTTTAGAGCAGACATAAAGTTCCCTGCATGGCTGCTTGTGTGTACATGTGTGCGTGAGCGACTGAGCCAGAACCAGTGTGTTTGTATGTGACGTGGTCTTGGTTTTAACTTTGTCAGCTGCACGCACACACCCCAGCTCAGTGCTACAGGGAAATGTGGGCGTTATGTCTGCCAGGCCTCTTACACTTGGCTTGTCTACATGCGTTACTCACACGCATATACACACTAAAAAGCACAAATACATGTGTACACATCGGCAAACTTACACACTCACACACTTGCAAACTCATAAATGTGCACATGGATAGCTAAAGTCACGTGGACACACACACAGGCACAGAGTCCATTGAGGATTTCATCTTGCTAAATAGTTAATACTCAAACCGGCCTGGACTGCCAGTGGTATGATAGCCTTGCAGTCGCTTCACTAATTCACATCCACCTCACTATCTCTCTGTGGGTGGGTTTGTACACGTCACTGACTCAGGCATAGTCTGAGTGTCCTGCATTCATTTCACAACCAATCCTTCATGACACAATTCAACAATTCATACTATGGGAACCAGTTTTTTTGTCCCCAAAGCTACTTAATTACCAGCACCATTAGTAATGGAAAAACTCAGAATCTTTCTGAATTCATGGGTCTCCCTGTTGCAGTAATAACTCATTTGGTTCAATATTCTTAATCTAATTCAGGAGGCATTAATGCCCGAGCTCCCTCTCTCAGAGTCCACTCTCAAATCTCACATAACCTCCTACAGTCTTGCATCCAGCAGATGGCCTCATTGTGCCTTTTGTGCCTGCTGGCAACAAGTTCCACGGAGAACTGAGGGCATCTTCATTTTTAGCTCATCTTTTTGACTCTGCACCTTTATGACAGTGATATTTGATGTAAGTGGTGTGGAAGTAAAATAGTCCTTATAGTTGGTTCGTTGTTAGAATACCTGTGCATGGTGTTTATAATGTATCCTGTAAAAGAAGGAAGTAGATTTACTGATATTTGACTGTAAATGGGTGTTTGATCTTGGATTGAGATTCACATCAAAGGAAGAAGGGAATAAAAATGTTTGTTGTTTTGTTTCCTCCTCTGCACAGGTTTTGTCCATATTTCAACAGGAGAACTTCTTTCAAGAAGTCCAAGTCGTATCAAGGTTTATTATAAACCATATCTTGCAAAGCAAGCATTGAACTGTAAGAATGAATTTGCTTGGCTTTACCCTTCCAATCTCCTTGGATGGAGCAGTTGTGGCAGAGACCGTGGCGCACAGCAGCAGGCAGCAGCCAAGTGGAGAGAGAGCAACGCGCGTGAAAACACTCTTGAAGAGATCAGAGTCATTCTCATCACTCTCCACCGGCCAGTCAGACCGCAGTCACATCGCAGTGAAACCTAACTGGATGTTGAACAACAAAGGATGAGTCAAAAAATATAAGAAAACGGGGAGGATTGGTAGAACACTTGGGGACCTTGGCAACACGGAGAGCGTGACAGGCTTCCCCTGGAGGAGAGCGCAGAGGGTGAGCTCTTTCTCCTGAACTTGGAATCGAGATACAAGATGGACGTATGTCGGGGGATTCTCCACTTGGTGCTGAATGTTTTGTTACTCAGTTAAATTAGCGTTTGGTTGAGATCCAAACATTTTTAAGACAACCGAAAACCCATCGGCGCTTCTGGAGCTGTCCACAACCGCGCAGTGATGCGCACGCTGTCAAGAAAAGACTGAGGATGAAAAAATAAACAGTGACTCTGTTTCAAGGACGTAAACTCGGGGATCGGACTGCCAAATATATTTTAGGTGGGATACGTTTTTGAAGGGGGAGCGCTGGCTGCGCTGCATGAACACAAATGAGCACACAAACTGACCCAAAGCAAAACAAAAACGCAAGTGGATTACAACGTTTTAATGAATCTGATTTTTAAAGGTTTCGCCCGCTTTCAAAATGGACTGCAAGGACTTGTGATTTATTTGTTTTTGTTTTTTTTTGTTGCTTAGAGCTCATGTGGAATAACTTGTTAGAAAGTGTGCCATCTACGAATAGAAAGCTGCGTTCAAAAATGAAATAAAAAAATTATACAAAAGACAGCACCGAGCAGCTGGGGTGGATCCGCGTCAATAGAGGGACCAATATAATCACAAAGACACGCCTCGAAGATCATTAAACAAATCAGATAAACGCAGCGCGAAAACCATCAGTAGAAGTTATTGATGAGGTGGTATATAAGGCTAATGATTGGCCAAACCTCTGTCGAGCTCAGCTGTGCAACTTTTGATGAAGACTTGATAGCTTCAGCATGCAATGAGAGGCAAGAAAGGAAGAAGAACTTTTCTTTAAAGATCATATTTACTTCAGACTGTTTTAAGAAGACAGTGCTGACTGGAAGAACAAATGCAAACAATAACTAGACTATTCTTCTCCCTCGACACACTAGAATGTCGACTGCCTGTGCTGGTGCTGCAGGAATCTACGAGCCTGACATATTTTGGAGGGAGACTTTTGAGGAGAAATTTTTGAGATATTTATAGCAGCACTTGTATAAAGATGGTGGTTGTAACGAGGAGCTTATGGATGACCCAGTCTGTGGGTGAGCTGGTGCCGAGACAATTTACCTCTCTACAAGCGACGCTGTCTGTCTGAAACTCTCTCTTACGGAGGCACAGCTGCTGCAGTCTGGGGATGTGATGGGGTGACTGCTGACATCCCCCTCACCCACCCCCTATCTCACTGTATTAGCACTGTAATATAAACAATGGATCAGAATTTCTCAACGGTAAGAGATGGCAGGCAGCTCACACCAGACAGGGACTCGTCCAAACGTGTTCTGACAGGATGCTTCCTCTCCCTGCTCATCTTTACCACGCTCCTAGGCAACACCCTTGTGTGTGCTGCAGTCACCAAGTTCCGGCACCTGAGGTCGAAGGTCACCAACTTCTTTGTTATCTCGCTGGCCATCTCTGACCTTCTGGTGGCTATTTTGGTCATGCCGTGGAAGGCAGCCACAGAGATAGTGGGGTTTTGGCCATTTGGAGCATTCTGCAATGTCTGGGTAGCGTTTGATATAATGTGTTCCACTGCCTCCATCTTGAACCTGTGTGTGATTAGTGTGGATCGTTATTGGGCCATCTCAAGTCCATTCCGCTATGAACGCAAGATGACCCCCAAAGTGGCATGTCTGATGATCAGTGTAGCTTGGACCCTGTCCGTTCTAATCTCTTTCATCCCTGTTCAGCTAAACTGGCACAAAGCTCAGACAACCAGCTATGCCGAGCTAAATGGGACGTACCCCGGCGATCTGCCCCCTGACAACTGTGACTCCAGCCTTAACAGGACCTATGCCATCTCTTCCTCCCTCATCAGCTTCTACATCCCAGTGGCGATAATGATCGTAATCTACACCAGGATTTACCGCATCGCCCAGAAACAGATTCGGAGAATATCTGCTCTGGAGAGAGCCGCAGAGAGTGCCAAAAACCGTCACAGTAGCATGGGGAATAGTTCTAACATGGAGAGTGAGAGCTCATTTAAAATGTCTTTCAAACGAGAAACCAAGGTCTTAAAGACGCTCTCAGTCATCATGGGTGTGTTTGTGTGCTGCTGGTTGCCCTTCTTCATCCTGAACTGCATGGTTCCATTCTGTGAACCAAACTTAACAGATGGATCCACAGACTTCCCCTGTGTCAGCTCCACCACTTTTGATGTGTTTGTGTGGTTTGGCTGGGCAAACTCCTCACTCAACCCCATCATCTACGCCTTCAATGCCGACTTCCGTAAGGCCTTCTCAATCCTACTGGGTTGCCACCGGCTCTGCCCGGGCAGTAACTCCATCGAGATCGTCAGTATTAACAACAACATGGGTGCCCCTACCTCGAACCCCAACTTTCAGTATCAGCCCAAGAGCCACATCCCAAAGGAGGGAAACAATTCAGCCAGCTATGTGATTCCCCACAGCATCTTATGTCAGGAGGAGGAGTTACAGAAGAAAGACGGGTGCGGAGGGGAGATTGAGGTGGGAATGGTAAACAACACCCTAGAGAAACCTTCCCCTGCCATCTCTGGGAATTTAGACAGTGACACTGAGGTCACACTTGAAAAGATCAATCCCATAACACAGAATGGGCAGCATAAAACAGCATCATGTTGAGAAAATGCTGGCAAAGATGGATCAAAATACAGTTAGGCATGAGAAAAGCTTACACAGGAGAACAGCAGAACAAAATTGAGACACAAACATCTCTAAGATTAAGCCTGACAAGGAACCAGTGGCAGGATCTTCAGACTGTCAAACATCCACACGAAAAAGAAAAAAAAAGAAACCTTCAGAATGTTTTAAAGTAAAGGCACTTTAACCTTGATACAACTATCTGCAAAATACTTTCAGCATTTATTGATGAAATTGATACATTTGATGATAAATGTTGATAATATGTATATTAAAGCAGAAAACCAGTGCATATGTATACATTTTTTTTTAACATTTGCAAAGATGTATACATGTGCATGTGTATACTGTACAGTCCAGACTCTACTCTGGAAAGACTTAAACGCAGTGAATATGGTGGAGAAAAATGTAGTTTTAGTAAAATATCATGTAGGTAGGTGCTATGTATGTGTTCTTTGAAGGAGAGAAAAAAAGTGGGTAAATTGGTGCAGTGAAAATGTGTTGTTGTTATTTCTCTTTGTGACATTTGCAATGACCATTTCACGGCAAAATGAAAACGGCTGTAATGCTGTGGTAATTTCTTCTATTTGAAGTAACGTCAAACGTTAAAGTAACAGTGCTCCGAATCAAGCTCAAAAAAAGCAAGAGGGATAATGAAGTTGGGTGCTGTTTGTGTATAAATATTCCATTTTTACACGCCTCCTGATCATAATTTTAGGAATCACATAAAATCCTAAATGGCCAGCTGATGCGTATGCAAGAGAGAGAAAGACAGATAAATTGAGAAAATCATTGCTATGATCTTCTCTGTCCCCTGTATCATGTTTCTGATCAATAGTCCCTCAACTGGGACTGAACAGACTGCCTCACCTGAACTTTCCCCCATTTCTTCTCCTTGCTATCTTATTTCTATTGGCTTTGTGTTCCCCCTGCCGCTCTGCAGCAAATCTCTTCAGTCTCGACTCCAGACTACATTCCTCTCTATTTTCCTGTTCTTCATTCCTCAGCCTTCAAATCCTCTCTCCCTTTCATTACCTGCAGCACCCCTTTAAGGTTTGTCTTTCTGTCTGCACTCATCTCCTTTGGCAGCCCTCCATTTTAAGTACTTCCTCTGCTCACTTAAAGTAGTGCTTATGATTCTGTTCTTGGCAATCAGCTCATACTGTAAAAACTAAAATCTAAAAAAGAATGTAAATCTGCAGAGCTCCTGTACTTGTATAGAGGAGGCAGAGTAGCAGGTTCACTCAGCCAGAATGCAAATGACACTTTGTGACCTTTTGCAAACTTGCAGATATCCGATTTTGTAAATTGCTCACGCTGGGAGCCATACTGTGCTGTAGTGGCGATGTGGAGCATGCGGCGTGACAGTTGTTCTGTTTGCAGAGGTGGAGTCACAGGCGAGACACCATGATGAGGATTACCCCCAAGGTATCGGACATGTTTTCTGTCTTTGCACAGCTGCAGTTTAAAAAAAAACAACTCTTCGAAGGTCACAATCACATGTTTTCAAGAGGAAAAATAATGTTTGCTCTTATGTTGGAAAACTCTTGATTGGAGCTACTGATTTGATGCCTCATAATAACTGTTAAAATACTGCCATATGTGATATTTGATCAGCATCAGATCAATTAATCCCCGGAGGAAAATTAAGTTGTCACAGCAGCAAAAAGAATGGAGCAATAAGATAGAAATCTAAGAATATAAAATAGATATAAAGTAAAATAAGATTAAAATGTAAAGTTGAAATTAAAATGTATTAACTTAGAAATATAGTTAAAAATTATGCAAAAATAATGCATATTTATGCATTTTCAAATGGTCCTATAGACAATCAGAGCTTGTGATGTCTATTTAGTGGCTGAATTGATCTAAACCTGAAACACATTAAACATTAGCAACCTTAAGTGACATCAGTGGTCATACCAGAACAAAAAAGAGAAAAATCTTCCGTTATTTTCTTCTTCTCATTTGTAAAAGAGAAACTATAGTACTCTTTCAGAAATTGTACAACAGTGGCTATTCTGAAATATAATGGAAGGACAGGGGAGAAAATAAAAAGAAATAATTTTATTTAGTTTATTTAGTTGGACTTAAACTGACATGCAATGTGTGTGGCACACATGGCGTCAGAATCAAACATAATTAGCTCAAAAGTCGAAACCTATTCACCGACTCTTTCTGTTGTTTTTTATGCGGGGGAAAGAATACTAAGCCATCTTTCTGACACTGTAGGCTGAGCGTTCACAACATGCTGTTTTTGTCCACGAAGGCGTGAAACTGTTGCACATCAGAGAAAGGAAGAGCCCTTCCAATAGAAAGCCATTGGTCTTGAATAAAGCGTTTGATTTTCCTGCACTGGAAAATCCAATGCTATCTCGTTGGCAGCAAAGCGGGGGAAAGCTTTTAGCTCAATACGGGGCTTGGTTTGTGTCACAAAAGCACCTCATTGTCCTCCCAGCCTCCCTGCAACCTCTCACTTGCTGCACCATCAGCTTGGAGTTTGATCTTTGCAAAGTGCAATTTGGATTAGCAAACTTGGTTCGGATTTCTTTTAATGTTACAAGTGCTTAAGCTATAACTTGTGCCAAAATGCTGTAACCTCCCTCTTTTCATCCCATGCCTTTTGTGATGATCAGCCATATCAGCTCAGTGACCCTCCCCTGTCTCTCTGAAAATAATTATGGAGTAAATTTAGAGGAACTGGTGCAAACACATGCCAGCTCAAACATGCGATAAAACGTGAAGTGTGTATAATGTGTTGCGATTGGACATAAAAGAGAAATGCCTATGGGAGGACTGCCCCTTCCACTCACCCCCCACCCCCCACACTTCCTTCCTCCTCTGTCTCTTCCTCTTCTCTCTTGGCTGCTTCTGTCGACCTGATGAACATTCCTGATGTAAATGCAGATTGAATTTCATATTAAGCAGACAGAGCCCGCTGCTTTCTGTCTGTAATCTGTCACAGCACCACCTCGCCATTGTACTATTATTGTATTGTAAGTGTTTTTGCCAAAATTCTTATTTCTGGCTGAATGTGGCTGTGCTGTAGCATATGCTGTGACTTTACCAGTGTGTAATAAGCCAAAATCTGAGGCGAGGATGGAGACTCTTAATGACACTGAGATTTCTTGTGACGTTGTTGGCATTCACAGGTTTATGAGATGTTTTTCAAATATGCTGTTGGTATTCATTTACAGGAACCTCAAGCTGAGAATTGAAATGATGTTTGTTGTATTATGGCTCAGAGTAAACCCCCCCCCCTCTCTATCTTCCAACTCCCAGAGCCTTCACCTTGTCAACTCGGTGAGTCATCTTTGCAGCTGCCACTGCTTTGATTTTGGAAAAGGGCGATGTCAGGCAAAAGTCCCAGAAGCAAAATGTTTGTTTGGATGTGGAGCATTTCCTCTGCTGTCCTACAAGTTCCTTTGGGGAGCTATGTTGACGGTACATGGTCTCTCAATCAGTGTAGTAACATGACACACGACAACTTAAGCAAATCTGACAGCGCAGAGTCCCTCTGCCTCCTTCTCCTTCGATGAGTGGACCAGCAGATGTAGGCTCGAGCAACACTCCCAGGCGATGGGAGCACAGATTAATTTTAATGACGTTATTTCCTCACATTCGCCCGTCTGGAGAAATGACGGAGTCCCTACCTCAACCTAAAATCAGTGACAGAGCTTGATGTGTTAAACAAAAAGTCAATGGCAGTATTAAGGGTTAGGGAGTGCAGGGAAAGTGTATTGTATAATGATGTTCAAAATGTAGTCGTGATGAACACAAGTGCTTTTTATCTTTCAGAGTCCTTAATGTGTGTAGCAGACTTACATGCTGTATGTTTTCTCCAGCGTGGGATTCAAATCTACAGTGAGATGCAACAGTCACTGACTGTTTATATATTCATTTCTATACATGTTTCTGGTGTTCATCCATGAAAGTGAAGTCAAAGATTATAACCTCCAGAATGATTTAGTTTACAGTTTGTACAAAAAAAAATGTGCCCTTCTTGTAAAATAAACATGTATGTATGTTTTTTTTTCACGCGTGTTTGGTGCATTGTGTTTATTTAAGAGTGGTGTTTAGACGTGGGGCAGTAATGTACCTTTGACTCTCAGTGGGTATTGGAAGATCATGCCACTGCAGAGGATCGATGGACATTGATTTTGAACAGTGACGCATATCTTTTTTCCAGCTCCCTGAGCCTGGTGTCCTCACTGTTCCTGCCTTTGTCCCACATTTACATAACCTGATGGCCACTTCACAGTTGACACGTCCCCTTCCTCTACACCTTCCTACATCTCATTTGTGAACTTAAATGTGGATGCAAACATGAAAACACAAGCTGCTGCAGTGACAGAAGGGAATAAACCCTTTCATTACATCTTCTTTGGTAGTTCATACTGAAAATAGTTAAGAGTGACCTCCAACAAAGTCAGGATTATTTTTGCTGTTACCTCTGGATAGGTAATGGGCAAAAGAGTCGTTGACTGACAATCTTTTTGTTTTCGTGCATATGCAAAGCATATGTGATTCTGTAATATTTTTCCCACTCTGCTTCATTTTGCTAGGTTAGAAGTTGTTCCATCAGTGTTTAACCTGAAGGCAGAATTGAATATACATCAATATGACTTCCTTTGGAAGACTCGACAAAACCCATGACCTCCGAGTTAAAACTGTCTGATGGAATTATTCTTCAATGCAATGCTTCACATATCTGGTGATCTGAGAGAGGTAGAAATCAACCGTGAACTTCTTTGCTGTTGCTCTACATTTACGTCAAGCAAGGATGAGCGCATTAATAATTGGAAATGCACTTCACATTTTAGAAGAAAAAAAATGCTGATTTCAAAATCTGACCTTTTATTTCAAATTAAATTTCTGTCACGAGAGATGATTCAGATTCACAGACAATGGTTTTGATTTTTCTTTGTCAAAGAGGAAGGGGTGTAATGCTTTTATGCACAATAGTTTAAGTTGTTCTCAGGGAAAAAAAACGAGGAATGAATGATGAACACACATTAAATATGTGAGTAACTGAATGAATGATGACTTGATGAATCGCTAATAAGTACTTCCTACTGAAGGATTACATCACAGTTAACTAAGATATGCAATATCTGGAAATATTTCAGTGGGATTGCCCAAAGTGCATCAGATGTAAGGTCTAAGTGGCAGTTGACGTTGCTGCGGTGATGTTAAGTGCAACAATCTGTATCACCCGGACTGGAAAATTCCTCAAAAACCTCTACTGTATATGTAAGTCCTGAAGTCATCTTCTATTGAAACCATGATATATATATATAAGCTGTTGTCAAGTGCAATGATTGCTCTGACGTTTTATAGACGTATGTGTGCAAACTCACCAGTGATGAGTCACCAGAGAGCCGATTACGAGAGCCTTTATTAGTGAATCACCAGGCATTGATTAACCATGAATATTTGTGAATCCGTCATACTGACCACTTCCCTTTTGAGTTAATGCTGAACCAGGAAGTAGATGGAATTTATTTACAATGTCTTATTCTTTAATGAACATTATAATACAATGAAACAGGGCAGCTCATTACTTGAGCTTTTACTTATTCCTCCAGTATCCCTCATGTAAAGTGGTTAATAAGTGTTATATATATTGATCAAGTAATACACTTCAAACTGATCATGATGTACTGTGATTATTTTATCATTTCATGGAGCATCAGTTGGAGTGCACAAAAACAAATATTGTTTAAGTAATACATTAATGATGGGTTACTAATTCTGTGTAATCCATTTGCTGATATTCATGAACTAAACATTACTTAATGATTTATTTATGTATGTATCAGTCTATTCTCTGGTAAGTTATTATCTATCTCTCCTAGAAACTATAGAAAAAAATATTTTTAGCAATTCATCAATTATCAAGAATTTCTTGATTAATTCCTCACTGATTTCCCAATGAACTAATCATTATTTAGTTTTCAACTATATTTTAGGAGTATCTATATCTAGGGGCTAGTCAGCAGCTGGGTCACTATTTATCCCTCATTTTGTTGCCAGATCATTTCTTAAAATGTTTTGTCTTTTGTCTTTTCTCAACATAACAGATTGGAGAATAGAGACACTGGTCCACAGAAAAATACGTAGCAATTTTATAATAAAAGCTAATAAATTGTAAAATAGCACCGTATCCCTCAACAAAAAGAGAACAGTTTTATCTGCTTAGTCTTTTCCATTGTCTTTCCACTTTTCTTTTTCTACTGTGCTTCTGATTACCTGCTTTTCTACATTGCATTTCACAATATAACTGTCCACAAGTTCAATAGGACAATGTTTTGACTGGCAAACATTCCTACTTTACTCATTTCTGGGTTAGGGTTTTACTGTTGATGTCTCACTGCACAGATCCAGTTCTGTTGATTGTCAGGCGTAATGGTAATTTCCTGAAGAGCCTGAAGACAAACAGTCCAAGAATTCATGCACAAAGCTTGTATTTATGTTAAGAATACCCAAATCCATTAGGCCTTTGATACAACCCTTTAACTTTTAACGAGCAAAGCAATGCACACTCTGAAAGCAATACATGCCCTTAAGTGTTCAGAAAAAGCATGTCATGAGCATTTTGTTGCACTACTTCTGATACCATCTAAAGATCAAAATAATTTAGCAACACCTCGAATCCCAAAAACCTTTGATCTCATTTAAATTGGTAGAACATGAAGAGACATGCCTGACTGAAAGAGAGATTCATCATTCAATTTGAGGGTTTACTCATTACTCCAGTGAACCGTGTTTGAGCCCAGTGGAAGGCAGCAGCTAGCAAAACTAAAGCTATCAGTTAGGTGATGCTGCGACGAATGGAGTAAAACAACACACCAAGAAGATGAAAACTGAAAAAGAAGAAGTGAGAGATAAAAAGACCCCAGATTTGACAGTTTAGCACTTTTGGCACACTGGCACTATCAGCCCTTTTTATTGACATTTAACCTGATTCTGCCTGAGAGGGAGCGATGGACAGGAGCGGGGTCACAGTGGAAATACAGTCAAGGTTAATGATAGACTGGAGGCAACAAAATGCTCAGTGCTGTTCTCATGTGTGTGAATGTCCGTGAGTGTGTGCATGCATGCACCTCTCTGTAATGTGCTTATGTAACGACACCATCACTCATTCGGCTCCTCACAACTTATCAAAAGCAGCAGGAAGCACCCTTTCTCCATCTAATGTATTCCCCGATACATTAGATGGAGATGGAGCAAAAAAAGATCTGAAAAACTGAGACCATCTTTAGATATTGCTAAATATATCTATAGATATGCGTACTTAACATGTTAGACATCAGCAAGTATCAGGGTTTGAATTTCTGAAATGTGTTCACACGTTAATGCTTGTAATCCCTGCTTCAGATGAATGATTATTGCAAAATAAAGTGCTTCAGATGAATACAACTCAAATATATTGTATAGGCATGAGCAACACTGTTGGCAGTTTGATAATATAGGGAGGAGCTGCCAGAGGATTAGCACTAGATTAAACACTCACCCCACTACCTTCAACACTCTCTTGCTCATATAAGTGTTGCCTTTCCTTTTCAGTACTCCTCCACTACTCTTTGCTGAACCCTCACTTTTACAAATGTTGCATGCAACAGTGAAGATTATCAGACTAAATCTATGGGCCTTTTTTTTGCTTATACAGTTTGATTCAGGACTTGTATATGTGAACGTACTGCAATTGTTGACTGAGAAACTTAAGACAGCCCTTTTAGTACTTCATTTATTCATTAAAGTCTGCGGTGTATGAGTGCTGCTTATGTGCCTGTAAAGGCTTTTGTGGGACCAGATGGAGCTTTTCTTAAATCTCATGCATGTAGGATTGAGTTATAGGACCCAATTTTACAATTTAAACTTTGATAGGTCTTGGGTTTCCATGGCTGTCCTAAAGCATACCTGCTACTTTGATTCATGAAGGCGTAGCGAGGCAAAGTGAACGGTTGAAATTCAATTTAGTTGAATTTAGCTTTCAGTACCAACTAGAAGTGTGGAATTTATGAAAGAATTGTTGCTGATCTAAAAATGAAGCCCTGTAGTGGCAAAAGACGGATAGAAAAAATATTATGGGGCCACACTCACTGCCGTGTGCATGAAATGTTCTTGCATTTATTCAGGTAAAATTCACTTTGCAAATGGACAGCTTCTTTTAATCAAGTCACAAACTACTCATGTAGTGATCTCCAAAACATTTGAATATTATTCTTTGTCAGACATTTCTATTGTGTGTGTTAGTTGTAGCAAGACAACATCTAATACTAGAATATTATTGGATGTTGAACCTATATGTCATCATGTAAGCTGCATATTCATATAAAGTAATATGTAATAAAAAGTAATACTCAGGTATGTCGAAATCCACTCCTCGAGGGCCTTTGTTAAGTACACAAGGCTGCTAATTATGCATTGATCTAAAGCAGGGAAACACCTAAAACCTACAGGACAATCTTTTGAAGAGATCTATTCCATCTGAATCAGGTGTGTTGCAGCAGGGAACTATCTAAAACCTACAGGACAATCTTTTGAAGAGATCTATTCCATCTGAATCAGGTGTGTTGCAGCAGGGAAATATCTAAAACCTGCAAGACAGCGGCACTCCAGGACCGGATTTAGACATCCCTGATTTAGAGGGAAAGAAATGTGAGTGGAAAATGTAGTCATGGCACAATTTTTTTCAGCCTTTATCATGAAAATACAGCATTTTGTGCTGTGGACCACCATAGGTATTAAACATTCTGCCATGAGATTGGGTTTTAAAGATCCACAAGGAAACTGTGACAAATAGTTTCTTTATGCCTTCTTGACACAGAGCAGTGCTACAATTAATCTTTTTTTTTTATTGGTTTTATATGCCCATTCTTATTCAGTGCTAAATGTGTAAGTCAGAAGGGAGAGAGTGCTGCCCTGCTGCGGAAGGAGAGAGAAAAAGTCAAGGAATGAACAAAAGAAATCCAGTGTGTGTGGAGCATAATGGCCAAAGCCCTGGTTACAGCTGTTTAAACTGTACGAAACAGAAGAAGAAACAAAAATACCCACTTTTTTAATTCATTCATCATCAAAGCTTTCACAATTGTGTTCAGAATTACCAGAAGGAGCATCCTTTATGATTTTATGTCTGATCTATGATAATTAGAAATATGTAGCAACACAACATAGTTGTCAATATTTTTCAGGCCTCCAAAAATAAAAATAAAAAGTTTTATATTAAGCTTAAGTTTACATCAAACCAAGCCGTCTTGATGACACACTGTGGCTTCGGATGAGGGGCACGTCTGTGGTGCTGACTCTGTGCCAATCATTTGTTGTACATAAATGATTTTTTTAAATTGTGAAACTGAATTAACTAAAACATTTGAATGAATTAAATTGAACATAAGAAGAAACTAATCCAGTGGAAGCAAATTGCATTATGTTCCACACTTCATGGCAAACTGAAGAATTCTGGCCTTGAAATATACTTTCTCTGTCTATAGCTACTCCTGGGCTCCGTATTAGACGATGTACCTTTGATGTCTTTTTAGCTGTAGTATAAAACTTACTGTACTGTCTGTCTCTCTTTTGACTTTATTTGTTTTTTTGAGAAATGCAATGCAGCCATGCTTCTTTGTTTTGAACTTTCTACACAGAACACTCAGAAGTAAAAAATGACATAGTGGAGATCCACTGATCTGCCAGTGGCAGCAGTTTTAAATCAGTCAGTGACAATCACAGCCATTCAGGACCACAACAGCTTAACAAATGGTTAAGACAAAATGATCAGAAAGTAACTGCTTTAAGACTAAAATAAGCAAAACTATAAGGAAAACCACAAGGCACTCTTAAAAAAATACTAAAACAAAGCGGATATAGTATTGAAAAGCAGATGACCTAACATAAATTGGTCACATTCAAGGTGACGTTCCTCTCAGTTACATTCAGACATACCTGCAACAGTGACAGAAAGAGCCTCCACATGAATCATATTAGCCATTTGTGTCAGAGTGGACAGCAAATCAAGTGAGGTATAACACCTAAGTCCTTGCAGAATGTGTACTGAGTGTGTACTGTTGCTATAATTCAGCATGTCAAGTGCCCTGCAGCTTTATAAACATAGTCACAGTGCTTGGGAGCAGCTGAAAATATCACTTATCTTAGCAGGGGGTTTGATAAAGGTTTGATTAAGGATAACGCTCATGTGTATAAATAATGTCTGCATTCCACTTGAAGGAAGACTTGGTGCTGTGCATACCGGCCCATTGTCAAAATTTACCGAGGAATTTAAGGAATTTAACCACCCCAAATGACCTGTATTAAAGCTGTGTTTTTAATGCAGTGAAAAGTCTGAATTTCTGCTTTGAAAAAGGTATCTTGCAATGAGAGTAATGAGCTTTGTTGTTATCAGCTTATGCAAAACCCCTATATATTCCTTTTCATTTCACCACCTGTCCCCTGAGTGTTATAGGAGAAGCTGCAGCATGACCCAAAATGCAGCCTCCATTTGGTGGCTGGGCGCTGTTTTATCGACAGGGTTAGGAGCTCAGACAACTAAGGTGAGCACAGTTCAAGGAGTCAATTACAGCAGTACGTGCATCTGATTAGAAAGCCTCCTGGGCATCTTCCCTTGGCCATTTCTCAGCATGCCTATCTGACAGAGATTCAGTTTCTCATTTGGCCTTTGGAAGCCTGTGGATCTTGCAGAAGAGCTGGGAAGCCTGATGTCACCTGGACCCAGCCTCAGATAAGAGGAAGAAAATGGAGAGATGAATAGATGAATGGAGGGAGGGAGCGAGGAAGGGATGGATGGATGTTATGCTCAAAAGACTTAGATGGAAAAATGTGAACGTTTGAACAGCGCTGTTATTAAATCATTTAGCAGTAGTACAGACTTGTGGCGTAAATATTACCAGACCTAATCTGGTGACACTGTTGTCGCTTATTATTAGAGAAAAACACGAGGGTCTTCACTCAAACACGAAGCGGGCACATTGAGCTGCAACATTACTGGGGTGGAGTGCATATCTGAAATGGGGTAAGGTAAGTACTTTCCAAACTAGAACGATATGAGGCGTCTACAGGAAATTATATTATTGTTTGAATGTTGCAGAGTGGAATGACCTGAACACACGGCACCTCATTCCTGCAGCCACAGTTCTTTAACCTGTTCAATGACGATGAAAATAATTCTTTTAAGAAATGTATAAAACTGGGAGCAGCTGTGACTTTCTGGTAGAGTGGTCATCCCCCAAGTGGGAGGTTTGAGCTCCAACTCCTCCGTGTGTCAAAGTGTCCTTCGGCAAGAAGCCGTAGCCTACCCCACATCTTCATATTTAGGTCAATTTGCCTTTTATGACCGCGTGAATCTGGGCTATTTTTGATTTACAGTGTTTCTGTTGTATCTCATGTCATGAACACGTAATACTGTGGAAAAAAACATAATTCACGTCATAAAATATGCAGTGCTGCTGTTACTCAGAAGAGGAAGTGAGCTGTAGTGTGGGCACTGAGTTTTGATAAGAAGCAGGAATCCGTGGAATAAAGAATGTGATATCTCTGCTTCCGCTGCATTCATTTGATCCACTTTTAAAAAAAAGTTAAAAACTTGTTTAGCAAGTTATTGATTTCCATCTTCAAATTCCCAATAAATTAAGCTCCGATTCTTGCTGGACTCCAGAGTTTTCTCATCAGAGGAGGAGACATTTACTTAATTAGACTTCAAAAGTATACATTTCAAATACTTTATATAAATTTGGGTGTTTAGGTGATGGAGATTAAAGTGTCCATTTTCATAATTGTTTCCAAATAGTCTCTATTCTTTAACTTTCCCATATTTGTTACACAGACATTGTAGAGTATGATATGCTTCTCCTCCATCATCCCAGAGACACAAAAAGGAAGACTTGGTGCTGTGCATACCGGCCCATTGTCAACATTTACCGAGGCAATTTAAGGAATTTAACCACCCCAAATGACCCGTATTAAAGCTGTGTTTTTAATGCAGTGAAAAGTCTGAATTTCTGCTTTGAAAAAGGTATCTTGCAATGAGAGTAATGAGCTTTGTTGTTATCAGCTTGTGCAAAACCCCTATATATTCCCATTCATTTCACCACCTGTCCCCTGAGTGTTATAGGAGAAGCTGCAGCATGACCCAAAATGCAGCCTCCATTTGGTGGCTGGGCGCTGTTTTATCGACAGGGTTAGGAGCACAGACAACGTGCATCTGATTAGAATGCCTCCTGGGCATCTTCCCTTGGCCATTTCTCAGCATGCCTATCTGCATTCATTTGATCCATTTCTTTAAAAAATTGTTTAGCAAGTTATTGATTTCCATCTTCAAATTACCAATAAATTAAGCTCCGATTCTTGCTGGAATCCAGAGTTTTCCCATCAGAGGAGGAGACATTTACTTAATTAGACTTCAAAAGTATACATTTCAAATACTTTATATAAATTTGGGTGTTTTGGTGAGAGAGATTAAAGTGCCCATTTTCATTAAAAAAATTGTCTCTATTCTTTAACTTTCCCATATTTGTTACACAGACATTGTAGAGTATGATATGCTTCTCCTCCATCATCCCAGAGACACAAAAGGCTGTGATCTGCTGTTTTATGCCAGAGCTTCATGGTTTTTATAACATACTTGTTTACCCACATACTCCCCAGAAGACTTGGATCCTATTTTTTTCATCTTATTCCAGCCTTAGAGTTAACTCAATTTAGCTGAGTATCCATTTAAAGCAACGTGTCCTTGAACTTTACCTCTGTTGTCTTAAACTCTGCCAGAAAATTCTCAGAGGTGTTTTTGACAGCTACTTCAATCATCACTCAAGTGCTTAGAGGTACTGGCTGGTTTGATCATGTTCGTAGCATCTGCCTGACTTTTATGCTCCACTGAGACACTAAAGCTGGTTAAATACACCCCAATGCTGAAAAAGTAATTAAACTGAAATATCACAAATGCTTCAGGATGTTAGGTTGACACTGATCTTATTTTAAGGAGCCATCAAACTTTGAATTAAATGATTTTGATTCAGATCAAAAGCAACGATTCAATATTGAAGCTGTGAACAAAGAAGCCCGTCTTCCTGACAGGACTCACAGCTCGGTCACAGTTCAGAGGTGACCGCTGCCTCCTTCACTTGTGTTTTTGCTTTCTTTTTTTCCAATTGTATGCTGGCTTTCAGACTCTTTTCAAAATTTCCATTAACTGATCCAAGTTCGTGAAAACAAGTCCTCTCCACGTTAAGTTGTTGACTGTAATTTGATTGAGCTGGTCTGACTTGCAGCGGAGCGAGATAAATTTTTGTTGGCACCTTGTTTTTCTCACCTTTTCAGCACCTTTTTTTGGTGTACACCACAAATTCGGGCTGATATTTTAAGCCTCAATACTAACCCAACCCCTCCCTGTCCTCGCATCCACTCCACCTTGTCTTCATTCGACATAGAACGTAACCTTGACTTTTTTTTTTTTTCATCCTCCTCATCCCTTCTCTCCAACTAATTTCCTTTCTGTCAAACTAGTGGAGAGGCTACTCCTCCCTCTGCCTCAAACTGCTTTATCTCTGGCAAGAGTAAATGGCAATAGTAAAACATTAAGATATTTATCAAGAGAGTTTATACAAAAGGGAAATTTATTTGCCATACATGCTTTAACTTATTCATGGCCACAGGGGGCACATGAGCCTGTCCTTGCAGTCATAGGGCTATGTGGGATAGATCGTGGTTGGGTCACGTAGACTGCAGATGTAGACACTTATGAGGTCAAAATGTAAATTTTTATTTAATAATAATTTATTGTCTGAAAGGCATGGTCTCTTGGAATCTCACTGCAGGCCCTGTGGCATGTTTGGGAACTTCCCTTTCAGAAGGTTATATTCCTTGAACTACCTTTTCCGTGCAACAACTATAACAGCCATGTGATATCACAACCACAACACTTGAAAACATTATTTATTTATCCTTTTCCCCTGTTGCAAATACCCTCCATACATTTGGAGTTTTGGAGAGGGAATTCCCATATGTACGGAGCCCCTTGAGTCTTAAGGTGAAATATATTGGGGTGTCGAGAAAGCGTGCACCCGTTTTAAAAAGCGCGCTCTCTTTTAACCAAACCGTGCTCTCCTTACAATATAGCAAGCGCACGTTTACCTAAATCGTGCGCTCGAATTACTAATGTCGTGTACTCGCTGTAATACAGTCGTACTCACGTTATATCCCTCGTGAGCACAATTTACTGAAACGTGTCTTCACTTTGCAAAGTGCGCTCTCATTTAACCAAAACGTGCTCTCGTTGAAATACAACGCTCGATTTAGTAGTTTCTTGCTCTCGTTGTAGTAACAAAGTTATATACCTCGTGACCACAATTTACTAAAGCGTGGTCATGATTCACAAAACGTGTTAACGTTATTTAAGAAATGTATAGGCTAATTAAAATGGGCACAAGTAAGCAAAGCGTGGCCACGATTCCACACTCTCATAACATCATGAGCCAAATTTACCAGCAGGATATGATTCTTCACCATTTTGAAATGGACTTAATCAGGGTTTACCATGGGCTAGGTATGGAATACAAGAATATTCTTTCAACCTTGGCGTCAAGTCATGGCATCATCATGAGCCTAGTTGACTCAAAGTACTTCACACACCCTCACCTGTTCTCAAGGCTGCCTTGTAAGGTGCCCAAGTCAGGGCTGTAGCCAAATGAAAATCCTAAAATATTTATTTGCATTCGTTAATTTTTTCCCCCGGATGAATTGAACAGCATCCAAGACACATGGAATGCACATCGCATCCGTCCGTCCAGAAACCCAGGTGTTCCGGCTGGAATACCGGATATAATGCACCTGGCTCCGCATCTGTGGGGGGCTGAAGATCATCTCTTTCCTCTCGATGAAGCCAATCTGACCGTCTGCAAGTGGAAATGCACCTTCCTCGACTCCATACCATGCGACATCGATGTATTTGATTTTTGCACAGGCATAATGCAAGAACGAGGGTTAAAGTTGACAAACAGTCCAGACCAAGCACTTGAATTAAACATTACATTAAGGGACACTGTTCGTCCCATAATACTTGCTTAGGCATACATTCGCCATAGCACAATGCACTTACTGTTCCATTCCAAGCAACTTCCAAATAGATTAAAAAGGTGAGATGCTCACACTGTAATGGTAACAGATTTCGTGGCCACAATTAATACAACGTGCGAACGTTTCAAGCAATTTGGATTTATTGTTGCCATACAGAATGTCGTGGGCACGTCTTACAGATCGTGGGCACACTTTTGTTTATTGTGCTCACAAGGTATATAATGTGGGCACGACTGAGGGGCAGTGAGCGCACGGTTTTAGTAAGACGAGCGCACGGTTTATGTATACGCGCGCACGCTTTATTTAGACGAGCGCACGATTTAATAAAGCGAGGGCACACTTTGAAAAGTGAGAGAACGCTTTCTTGAAACCCCCTGAAAAAGATATTGTTTGATCTCCACCGGGCTCCGTACATATGTACATACATGCCATATATATTATGATGCAGGTTCTGGCACAAATGTCATTGTATCCAGTGCTAACTTACCTGGCAGCAACTTTAACAGCAAAGTAGGGTTTGCATCAAGCACAAACAGTTAGTAAATTTAGCCCTTTTTTCTTTTGTGATTCCGTTTTCCTTTTCTTTTGTTCAGAAGGTCCCAGGATGGCACTCACTGCCCTGTGTTCTCAACTAGCACATCTGCAAACACTTTCCTCATTACTTAAGTTAACTGATGCTGTCACATAAATCAAGTGGCGCAGAAAGCTCAATACTGATTTATTGTGCAAGTTCACTGCAAGCCACACTGTGTGACAAGCATCTGATGATCGTTGCTGCGACACCATGTTTGATGTGTGCAGACTGTATGATGATGAGGATGATACCTGCTGAATCAGTGTAGACTGCGACTGAGAAGAGCAACATAGATTGTTAGTGCTCCAGTGGCTGCCCTATTTACAACTGTGTCTAATATGTCCACTGGTTTGCTACTTACTTTGAAGTTTCCTCTATTTCCCTCCATGCTGCATCTTTTTATGCGCTGTTGTGGTCTTGGCTGAAGAACACATCGTACAGATGAGCCCTCCAATGCCCAAACTAAACCAGATTTGCCTGGTTTGAATTTGACAAGTTGTGTTTTTCTTTTCTGGGTTTCTTCTACATTGTTTAAATCTGTTTTGGCTTTCACACAATGACAACAGACAAAAAACTAATCTTTATGTGAGTCCTGCACATGAACCACCGTACACATGAATGTTTTGGTCACGTTGAAGAGGCCAACCAGACCGCATCCCCCCCAGTTTTTCATTGAATGCATCGCCTTCACTTACAAAAACAAACTTGGTTAAAAATTGCCCATATTGGAAACCGTTCTTCATATTAGCAACTACAAACTGAAACAAAACTCAGATAATGGAATGATAATGAAGCCTAGAGTTTATGGAGCCGATCTGTGTTGGAGGAATTCTAATGGGATTTTTCTACCTCGGTTTTAACCTGCTTGCTGAGTGGTATAAAACATCAGCGTTCCCATCTATGAGGCAGTGTTTTGACAACCTGCACAGTTCGACACATGACTCATGAGGAGATTGTGTGAGGGATGAGCACCAAATGTCATCCGTCAAACTGCAGACGAAGGGAAATTTAGGCATTTGAGAATAACATAGTAAGTCAACTGTTCTTTATCAATTAAATTATAATTTGGTGCCTGGTGACGTCAGAGGTATTTCATTACGACTTTGTGTCTGTCTGTAATTTGTCCTTTTTAAAATAGATAATAATAAATAATAATAATACATTTTATTTGTAGTGCCCTTTATATCAGAGATCTCAAAGGGCTTACAGGTTTAAAAATGATAAAAAGAAGGAGAAAAAAAAAAAAATAAAATAGAATAATAAGAGCAATGAAATAAACATCTAAGAGAGGGGACCATAACTCTTGCTAAAAAGAAATGTCTTTAGACCCCTTTTAAAACAATCGGTTGATTGTGGTGCTCTCAGGGTGTCGGGGAGGGCATTCCACAGGCGTGGGGCAGCAGCACAGAAGGCCCTATCTCCCATGGTCCTCAGTCTGGTTCTGGGTTGGTAGAGGAGGTTTAAGTGAGTGGAGCGGGAGGGACGTGAAGTTTTGAGAGGGTCCAGGAGTTCCTTTAGGTAGGGGGGGGCATGTCCATAAAGACATTGGTGTGTGAGGAGGGATATTTTGAATTCGATCCTGGTGGCGACGGGAAGCCAGTGGAGTGAGTGGAGGATGGGGGTAATGTGCTCATGTTTAGATCCTCTCACGATGACTATAGCGGGTTTGAAAACTACCAAACATTTCCAGGTAAGACCCATCTGTTAAAGACAAAAATGTGGTTCAGACACAAAACCATCAACTGAACTGCCTTACTTTAAAAGTGGTGCACAATTCACGTCTATCTACTGTAAAAGAATTTTGAATTTCATGATTTACTTCGAGATATCTTGAGTTATCTGGCATGTCTCTAGAATGTGTGATTGATGGCTGTGCTGTGATCCTTTTTTTTTTTTTTTAATGATCAAACTCATAAATGTCTTTTAAAACATCACCTCTGAAAAAGAAAAAAAAAGTTGATTTGTCTTGGTCGGTGCTTTATTCATGAACACGTCTTCGGTCTTTGTGCCTACCCTCACTGAGTCTGGTATGTATACAATCCCAGGGTCCTTTCCATTTCCCATTATCATACTGCCATAATGTTAAGGAATTGTCTTTCAAATAACAAAAGCTTGCTACTTTCTTACGGGCATATAAACTTCTTTTTTTTTTGTTGATAAGGAGGGCGGACCTTTACTGCTCTGACATTTACAAATTATAATCGGCATGAAAGAAAATGTGTATTTTTCTATTATGCTTACTTGCAAACCTGTTAATACAAGATTTCCTTGTAAGATTGAATGAAAAGGCCATAGCTTGCTGGACAGCATTAACATGGCCAGAGTTAGGAAATTATAATAAAAAGGTATTATGCTACATATAAATGTGTAGAATACAAATAATAAATAAATCAAAGTCATCGTGTCATTAAATCTTGTAGAAAGCAAAGATATTGTCTCGTTTGAAGCTCTTCTATTCATTTTTGGGTCTGATCGCCGTCTTTGATATTCAGCGACTCTGCACAGACATTCTGCTGATATCAGTTTCAGTTCAGTTTCTCTCGGTTATGAATTTTGCATCAGTCAGCATGAATATGTGCCCACCATTGTGTGCTTGAAGAACAAAGATTGAAGATGAGTCTCAGAAGTATGAGAAAAAAGACGTATTTATTAGTACACTGAAATGAAGCAGGGTGAAGCTCCATTTTTACCAAAAACATTTCTGCCAGGGTTTTATTTAAGTAATGAATGCCCCTATTAAACGGAGTGCTTTTTGTATGGGCTACAATCAACATAAAAGTTGGTAAACCTTGTTGATTTTATTGGATTTTTATTGTAGTAAAAGTATATTAAGATAAGCCATTTAAATATATGGGAAATAAACCTTTAGCCATAGCAGTATGGGAGAAAGCAGCTAATAGGAGTTATGGGGTTCACTATTTTATTTGTTTTATTAAAGATTGTTTCTAAATGCATAAAATTGAAAATGATTACCCAACGGGAAAAATATGTAATGGTTTGCAAAATCCTAGAGGAACCCAGGGTAACTTGTAAGCGGCAAAATGTCACGATCTGATGAAAAGCGTGGACCCCGGAGCGGAGACTTAGAAAGGGGTGAAGTTGATAGTATTCCAAAAGGTATCTTTTATTGAGGATTTGCACTCACAAACATCACCTGTGGAGTGGACTGAAGCAGGTAGGCAGCAAACTCATAGGTGCGCTCAGGCACAGGTAATCCAAATAAACACATGGATATATCCAAAAGGTAAAGCGTAATCCAAGACAATCCAAAAAACACAAGACAAAAAGTTTAACCATGAACACCAGAATAACCACTGTTAATGCTAACAATCTGGCAAAGAAATGGGGAAGCAAACCAAGTATTTATAGATGGAAGATAATTAAGAAACAATAGAAAACTGGTGTTCCAGGGCAGCATGGCATCCCCTCCTCCTGCTGGTAGAAGGAAAAACCAGGAAAAGAAAAGAGACATTGAGCAGGCCCTGGAGTAGCAGCTGTGGCTGTGACACAAAATGCCTTTCAAGTATTAGCTAAAGTTTATGGTCAAGAGTCCAGCATCAGCAGAACGCTGCACAGGTAACTGCATGACAGGGCTGCCGCTTCTAGGACACAGCAGACCAAGATAAAGCTTTCCAGTCTAAATGAGAAGCTACAGTTTGGAGCAAGGACAACACTCTACTCCTGTATACCTTAAACCAATATACTGTCTGTGAACAAGGCTTTGGATTTATGCCAAGGCATCTTGCCATTATTGATGAAACGATCAACCCTGGATTATCACGCCTCTAAAGGAAAATCTCTCCACGAAATTAATCTCAACAGAAAATGTGTCATGTAGCAAGAACGCCACAAATCATTCAACCAAAAATGGTGACAGAGGAATAAAGGGGATTTTGACTTGGCCGTTTCAAAAACGTTCTGATCTTAGTTCAATAGAAATGTTGTGGAACAACCTGAGGTGAGCAGGTAACACACGAACATCACAGAGTTGAAGCTGGACTCAGTAGTTACAGAAAACTTCTGAATGCAGTCATTGCAGCACAATGAGGCTCTACCAGATTCTGAGAGCAAAGGTTCAAATGCAACTCGTAGTTAAATATGGAATTACTTTCTCTATAAAGTGGTGACTGACTGAAATGTTCTGAGTCTTTAATTGTATTTCCTTTATTTGCTGTTGGCACTAAGTTGAATTGCAATGTTTTTGGTATTATCTATGATCGGAAATACGGAAAATTTATCAAACAATCAGGATTAAAAACACTTCAAGCACCACTATATATTGAGAATAGATCATGTGGCAACACACACATGAAAGCAGTTGTTTAGGATGATAAACACCTCCGAGAATTATTGCTGTTGTTCTTAGCGTACTTCAGCTTCAACTCAAGGTTTATGTATTGCACGGATAGCAGCTATTTGGGTTCACTCTCATCTCTTCTATGAGTGTTTTTTATGGCCACAGCAGGCACCATGTTTCATGATAAACCTGTAAAAACACCACAACACTATCTGCTTGGCACCAGTCAGCAGACAGACACAGGTGGTGTGGATCTGGTAAGTTAAATTGGGCCATTTAGAAAGCCAATTTTTTCTCTCAGGAACAAGTGAAGACCACTATGGAGCTAAAAGAATAATGAGTATTGGACTTGTACTTGTCACATGGTCAAAGCTAACTGATCGGTAACTAATTGAGCCTAAAAGTATCTGTTTATTTTGCAGTGACCAGCAATGTCTTACTGTCCCCAATTTGTTTGGTAAGTTTGAGGTTTCTGCCAATTAGCAATCTCCACAGTTGGTGTATTAGCAGTCCTCTGATTGTCAACAAGAGAACGGAGCCAATTTTTTTCGTGCCTTTTATTCTGATCCAGGCCCTCATCTCTCCTCTCTACCCCTCATCACTGCATGCGTTTGACCCTCTGTTGTGTCTCGTCCAATTCATGAACTGGCATCTGTCCTCATTCTCTTTGTGGCATTCTCTGCCACCCCGATTACACACTCAACCAGAGGGCTTAGGACTGCTACACAGCCTCCTGCTGAGGGCTCTGTCAGCATCTCAAGATCTCTTTTACAATACTGGAGAAGTGCCTACCAGTTGAATTAAAGATGAGGCTGAAGTAAATGACATGGCTCGACATATTTTGACTCTCTTTGCATGGGTATAGGGCTGCTGTCATGATTATCGGCTTTAGTTAATAAGGTTCAAAGAATGTTGCTATTAAAATTCAAAATGAGTGGGAAAATAAACAGAAAATCATGTTTGGTGTTTGACTGTGACCGAGGTTGGTGAGATGGAGCAACACTGTAGAACGCCATCTGTTCTAGTCCAGTCGCACTAGAAAATGTGTAACTGGTACATTTGTCCATTTGTCCAAAGTGTAATAGTGTCATAATAAAGGTGCAGAAATGGTAAGATTGTGATGTTTGTTGGTGCCCGTTGTTTTGTATGAGCTTTCAGATGACATCTTGCAAAACTGTAGCCGTGTTGTATTTAAACCACATATTTCTTATCCCTAGACCTAACCATGTTTTTTTTTTTTACCTAAAAATGTATTTTTACTATGCCTAACACTCACCATCACTGTGACTGACAGCATGGTCAAAAGCTGACAATACTGAGCCTTTGCTGCAAAACTGCTGAGATGTGAACTGTGGACAGCATAGCTATCATACATTCTGGTGTGAGAATGTGTTTGTAATGAAGCATACGTAACTGACACTAGAAGCTATTTAACCACATTCACTTATTTAATGGCAGGACCATATGAGAGATGTTTAAGTTTGCGTGTGACGGGTATTGTCAAGACAGCAGCTGAAAATGCCAGTCAATCTGGGAATGCAAATGTTTCTCAACCTGCTGGAAAAGCCTACCATGGTTTGAGGTTTCATTTAGTTAGTCAGTCATTTGACCTGGTTTGTTTTCTCTCCATGATCTACCGAGCGCGCCTAGCTTTCCTGCAAGCTGCAGACCCTAATCGTAGCTGCTCCTCTGCTCATTTGATTCCACTCCACTAATGAGCCCCTGCTGTTCATGCTATCTGCTCAACTCACCTTATTTCCTATCCTTCCAGATTGTCATTGTGTCTTGTGCCACATCTCTCCAGCATCCTGCACCTTTTTTGTGTCACGTGTTTTAACTTACTCAGCTCTGGAGGTTATGCTTACTTTTTGCCTTATTCTTGTTGTTGATCTTCTTGCATTTTTACTTTTTGACTGCAAGAGCTGTCCTCCAGCTGTAGCTCCAGTTTGGCCAAACATACATATATCCCAACAGTTTTTCCTTCTCCAGGAGCGATTAAAATATTTGAATTAATGAGGAGGCAGATTCATAGCCAGGCATTGCCTTGCCACTATAACGTTTGGCGTGTGAGACTGCGATGGCTCATGTGCCTAACATGGTACGCCCAGTAACAGGGTGTACCATGTTACTTTGCTTTTCTGTCACATAGCAGCTACTTCTGTGCTGGTGAGATGGCACAGACAGATGATCAGGTGGGGGAAAAATATGACACTCTTTAAGGGAGAACTTCACCTGTAGGATTTGTTTGTGTGTGCAATGATTTGTGTATTTTTTTTAGGGTAAAGCGTACACACATCTTCATTAACATTTCACAGTGCAAGCCAGTTTGTGTAGCCGTGCTGCAAAGGGAAACCTGTGAGCAGGTTCTGACGGAGTATCACAGTTTTTTTCTGCCCGAGATTTATAATCATAGTTAAAACGATGAGTCAAATTTATTTGTACGGCACATGTCATACGCCACGTGCAAATTCAAGATATTAAAAATAGATGAGCCACAATAAGAGACAAAACAACTTTTTTTTTTTTTATATATATATATAAAGGAGGGGGGGTTGAAACAGCTATTTTGGTCATTTTTCAGGGCATCTGTAGACTTTTCTCACAATTTTTACAAATGTTACAAACCAAATGACATTTTAAGTATTTTTTATGTAATGTGTGTCAGTGTCAAGCCATGCATTAGTTAAACTTCACATGTTTAATATTGACTGACTGTAGTGGCCCTGCAAAGCGATTAGACATAATTGTTGGCAATAATTGATTGATTGTTTTGACAGTTTGGTTGTTTAGTTAGTTAGAATCAACATCCCCTTCCAATTTCATCTGTACTGTAACATGACGAGATTATTGTATGTTTAAAGGTTATGTAACATAATGATTGAGGACTGGTTGCTATGATCCAGTAAGTTATTTTGGTATGGCATTTAGTTTTTTTCCTTATGCCTCCCTTTCAGTTTATTGCAAGTTTAGTCAGAAACAGGATTACAAGGTGATGACAATGTGATTCCATATGTATGAATCTGCACAAGTATTGCATGAACCTGCCCTCTCTAAAGGGTGCTGACTGTGTGTCGGTGTGCAGCTGCTGCAATGCATCTGCTCCTGAGCAGTGCTGTGTTCTCTATGTTCTGTACTACACAGAGCACCTGTCTTCCCTTCGCTTCTCTGTTTGTGATGTAATTTATACCCAACCCTCCTGTGACTTAGCTGGCTCACCTGTTTTAGACTACACAAGGAAGTCAAATAAGTTCTGCTGTCAGGGTTTGTGGAAGGAGTGGAGTGGAGCACAGTATATGCAAAGTTTATGTCGCGTACAGCATAGAGAACACTGAAATTCAGAACAAGGTCAATTAAAAAACAAGGTAAAAACCTATAAACCAAAACATGAAAATAACAAAATCCATAGCCCATGACATCTGCATTTTCTGCTCCCTTAAATCTAGCTGTTTTCGAACATGCACTGGACTTCTGAAACATTCTAAAGCAGTGACATGTGTGAACACAGATGCTCCACCACCCAGTGAAATCTCTGGAAGATCAGCGGGTGAGACAACGTGTGAACATGGCAGCAAGTCAACTGGTGCATTTACTGTCCATGTGCGAGTAAGAGTTGCTCCCTCATTCCTCCCTCTGCTCACCTTGTGTTCCACTTACTCCACAATATTTATGATATCAACCAAACAAGGAGCCTCATTTGCTATTCTAAATGGGTTGTAATGAAATCATTGTAATTTCTATCGTGTAATTTCCTGCCTCCTGTGCGCTCTGGACAAACACCCCTCTGCTCCCCCCACCACACACACACACCATCAGAAAGTTTCCTGTCGGGAAGCACATATGTGAACAGAAAGTGGAAAAAATATGTAATCTCATATATAAAAACATTTGACTGAGGTTCCTTATTTTTCACACCTTCCAGTTTCCACTGGTATGAATTTATGTTAACAGAATGGAAATGGATCAAAGTGATGGTTACAACCCCAACCTGATACTACCCCATCACTTCAAAAGTTCACTTTGGCTTATTTGACTGCAATTCCAGCCTTTCTTGCAAACAAGGATTTAACAATGATCAAATTGATTCAGTAGATAAAGGAACATCCAAAGCATGCATCACCTATAAAATCCTTCTCTTGACCTACAAATCTCTCCACTCACTTGCACCTAAGTTCATCTCTGAGCTCCTCCACCCCTACTCCCAGTCGCGGCTTCTGCGCTCCTCAGACAAGGACCTACTCTCCGTTCCTCGTACCAGACTGAAAACATATGGATATAGGGCCTTCTGTTCAGCTGCCCCTACCCTATGGAAGAATCTGCCACTTCACATCCGTTCTGCCCCTCTCTACTACAGTTAAAAAATAATCTAAAAACACATCTCTTCTCCATGTCCTACTCTTCTTAAACCCACCCCTCCGGCCCTACCCTTCCCCCTTCTTTTCTTTTGTTAAAGCGACCTTGGGTACCTTGAAAGGCGCTATATAAGTCCAAGTTATTATTATTATTATTATTATTATTATCTACACCTATTGGCTAAAGATGCGAGTGGAAATCAGGCTTTCAAACGTGCATACAACTTTATGAAAGAAAGAAAGTAAGAAAATCATACACACACACAAAACAAAACTACGGAGCTTTATGCATCTGGTCCCCGGTGTTCCAGATGGCCGATCTATCACTCCTGATGGGGTAATATCCTGCTGGTCTTGACAAATTGGTTGTGTAATTCATCATTTTAGGAATATGATACAAAAATTAAATAAATCATATACACAAGGGAACCTACCATCTTTTTGCCTTGTATATCATGAGTGGGACAAAGAATTTATAATCCTGTTATTCATATGGTTGCCCAAACCACCTGGTGGCTTCAGAGTGATATTTTTCTCAAGGCTCACTCACAGGGTTGCAAACAGCCATGATGCTTCATGACAGTGTTAATGCAAACAGAAAAAACAAAGCAAATTGTTTTCAGGTACATTACCATGATAAATATATTTTGGTTTTAAGCCTAATGACAAAATTGGTCCTGAAATCTGCTGATGTAAAAGATGCTTTCTCAGCAGAAGCTTTTTTGTTGTGTTTTTGAGGTTCTACATCTTTAAAAAAGTTGGCAGAGACAGAAACAGCAAAGGCATATTTAATTGCTGCGACAGCCAATTTTTTTTCTTTCCTAGTTCTCTCCATGCAAATTATGCCAGCTTCCTTGAAACCCTCAAGCACAAGTCTCAGCAGGGAAGGAACCGAACAGGACTCGTGTTCAGCAGTCCCTCTGCAACCCAAGTCTCTCATCTTACAAGTGCCTGTATGCTTCAGTCACATTAAAATACACAGTGCATAATGTTATTACTCATCTTTCACCCATGTTTTTGGTCAAAATATTTGGAAAAACTTTGTCAAGGCATCCTTTAAGAGTACTTTATTTAATGCTGTATTCAAAAATGTGATTCAAGAGTTGTGCTTTGTTATACAGCTTTGTATCTATCAGCTATCACATTCAAAAGAATTAAATGCAGCATTGGCATTCTTCATGGTGAACATGTTGCTGGTTACAAGATGGGAAACCTCACAGTATATGCTAGAGGCTTAAACAGCTTGTAGACATGTTCACAGGTTAGTCATAGCCAAGAGAATAATTAGAGGTGTGTTTATAAGCACATGCAGCTGCTTAATGCTCCACGATTTCCAGCACAGATTTCACAATAAGCTAATTAAAGACAAAGCAGTTTGTTAATCCGTCACCATATTGCATCCTGTTGGTCATCACAAGCATGATGAAATGATCCATTATTTCATTATTCTAAGATGAAATATTTCATTTAAGTGGGGTGACACTCACTCGCTATATCTCAGACTTGTCAGCATAACAAAAACCTGTTGACCCCTACACAGAGGACATAGATTAACGGAGAATTGTCCCTTGTCCTTTTCACATTGAATGCGTAGATGTGTTTGGACACTTTGAATGTGCTCTTTTTTGCGTTTTTTCACATGACTCCGTGAAGCAAGAATTTTTCAATCTTGTGTAAAACGTGACTGTGCTGTAATTTAAAACTAAGCACTAAGTTATTTTATTTAAAGTAAATAAATCCCGAGGTCCATCAGCTCAGCTCCATTTGGTGGAGTTTATGTTGATGTTAAATCCGACTTCATACATAAACCTCTTTCCCTCTTATATTTGTTACAGTATAAAGACACTATATTCATATCTAATGTTGGCCCAGTATTTTCCTCTCCACCACAGCCATCAATTGATGCTTGAATAAAGTGCTGATTTGACCAAGGTCTCGGGAGGCTTTTTCCATTTTCTGAACGAGCTGTGTCTGTGGCAACACAAAAACAACATCACAGGACTTTGTTTGTTTTGCACTTTTATGCCAAGAAAAATCTGCTTTTAATATTGCTGTCAGAGCACCTTTTCTTTGCTTTGTGATTTATTATCTCTGAGGCCTATATCCTCAGCAGAGGTAGTGACCTATATAAGCGTCCAGCACCTTTCTATAGCACAAGTGTGGCTTCTCTCTGTGCAGCACATTCACATCGCAAGACATGTCTGTGCAAAGTGGTGGCAATTTCAATAAAATAAAAATTAAATTACTAAATGCATTTTTTATTTTTACAAGCTAATGAGAAGTCAATTTACTTTTAGATCAGAGTCTTTCACTTGGTTTTGGTACACAGGTTTCAACAGTTCCTGAGCTTTGTAGTAAAAGTAAAATTTTCTAAATACCAATGATGTGTTTAATTTTCAGGAAGTAGGATAAACTAGGATATAGGTTTGTGGTACCTGGAGACCTGTGTTTAAGTATGAGCCTGTTTTTCCAATGCAGCAGATTTCAATCTCACAGCCATTAATATTTAATATTCCACCAAAAAGATAAAGTCTTACAATGAAGAGTCTTCTATTGCCTAGAAATGCTTTGTTAAAATGCTGATTTGACCAAGAATCTATCTCTATTGCCAAATTTTGATTTGACGGTAAAGTGACAGCTCAATGAGTCTAGGAGCTATGTTGCCCGGGGCTTTAAGCCCCTGGTAGGATCACCCAAGGCAAACAGATCCTCGATAAGGGACCAGACAAAGAACAGCTCACAAGACCCTCTACGAAGCAAAACAAAATTGGACAACGTCTTCCTTTGCCCGGACGAGGGTTCCGGGGCCTCCCGCTGGAGCCAGGCCCAGTGGCGGGGCGGTGGTGAGCAAAAGAGCGAGATTGCGAATACAAGTGGCCGAAATGAGTTTCCTCCGCAGGGTGTCCGGGCTCTCCCTTAGAGATAGGGTGAGAAGCTCGGTCATCCGGGAGGGGCTCGGAGTAGAACCGCTGCTCCTCCGCATCGCGAGGAGTCAGATGAGGTGGCTCGGGCATCTGGTCAGGATGCCTCCTGGACGCCTCCCTGGTGAGGTGTTCCGGGCCCGTCCCACTGGGAGGAGGCCCCGGGGAAGACCCAGGACACGTTGGAGAGACTATGGCTGTGTTTGAAACCGCCTACTTCTCCTACTATTCCTACTAGTCATACTTTTTTAAGTTCCCGGATGTACACTAGATGCATACTAGATTCGCCGAAATGTTGAGTATTCATCATGAGGTTACTAGTCACACTCAAACTACCCAAGATGCAACGTAACGTGACGTTGCCCATCGCCATTTGAACGGTCAAATTTCGTTAACGGGACGAGAGCAGTCAAAACGGCATAACCGGAAGTGCGTTGCTCACTGCGGCTAGCTTTAGTGGCGCCGAATTCGTGGGAAAAAAACTTGTAAATAGCCGGTATTTTGTCACATTTTCAACACCTTGGGGGTCTAAATGACTACTTTCTCGCCTGAAAATGTTTCAAATGTTGCTAAAGTTATATATTTACAGAGTTTATAGCTTAAGCGAAATCAGCTTTTCAGGCCGGCTGATTTCGGCTCGGGCAGGAGTGAAGTACACTGTGTGTAAACGCTCTGCATGCTGTCTGATCGATGAGTATGCCGTTTTCAAGTATGTAGTATGTAGTAGGCAGTTTCGAACACAGCCTATGTTTCTCGGCTGGCCTGGGAACGCCTCGGGATCCCCCCAGAAGAGCTGGAGGAAGTGGCCGGGGACAGGGACGTCTGGGTTTCTCTGCTTAAGCTGCTGCCCCCGCAACCCGATCCCCGGACCAGCGGAAGATAATGGATGGATCAAATTATTTTGTGAAAGGTTGATCTTTACTGGATGGCAATGAAAAGATACGACACAATGTGACTGAACAGCTATCAGCAACTTTTGTTTTTTATCCATTTCAAATTGTTTTTTGACAAACACGATGCCCATTTCAGTCCCACTCTGCTAGTAGTAAATAGTTGGGCCTCTCATTAACATTAGGAAACAAAGGTTCTCATTATGGCGAGCAAACCGTTTGTGTCAAAGGGATTTTGAACCAGCAATCTCAGAGTGTTTGAGCTTTGATGCGCTCACCTTCACTGCAGATTTTAGATGAAATTTAGGTCTTCAGTATGGCTGAACCAAGGCAATAGTGTTTTCAATTTAAAATGTCTTTTTACGACTTGAGCGGTTTGTTTCTGATGTACTTTTAATAGCTAACCTAACATCCACAGGGCAGAGTGGAGTTTTGTAAGGAGGGATGTAGAAAAGTACAATGACTTTTGCAAGAGAATGATGGTTCGAGCATCATCTTGAACACAAAGTGTCACAGAGGCCATGGTTTAATTCCTCTCTCCTTGTTAGTGTTTGTGGCCAAGTCAAAACTGGTGAGACTGAAAATAAAATCTCTTTGGAACAGATACGGAGACGTAGGTCGGTGATGTGCTGATTAATCAAAACGTAACTTTTGTCTGGGAACATAGTAATTGTTCGGTTTTTGAGGCTTTGTTGGGAAATTGCAGTGCTTTGTGCTGAATGTTTCATGTTCTGCCGTAAGGCTGAGATGACCTTGAAGACTTAGAGACCGTTGTCAAGGAGGAGCCATCCATTATCCAAGTGGAGACTTGCAAAAAGCTTAATTGCAGTTCTGCTTGCTATTTTGATGGAAATAAAAAGCTTTGCCACAGATGACTCAGAAACAATATAGAAAATTAGAGTTAGATTTTTTAATCAACATCGCAAACTCTAGATTACCTCTGCAATTTTCTATTATTTTGTCATATTAAACAAACCACCAAACAAGATCTGTATTTGTCACGATCCATGTATTTTTTGTGTTTTTTCTAGTTTGTCTCTGTTTACTTTAGTCTTGCCATTTCCTCACCTTTCCTCAGTACTCTCCTGCCAGTCGTCAGCTTCACTCCCTTCACCTGTGCTCATTATCCTCAGCTGTACCTTCTCACTAATCACTCTCCCCACAGTGTTTGGGGTCCTCTTTCCTCACATCCACTCCAAGCCATGACAATTTTATTGATTAAAAACAATTTAATAAATAAGGGAATGTCATTCATGTTGAATATCTCTTGCAGCTGTTGCATGTTGCTTCAGAAGTTTAAGAAGCAACATGCAGCTCTTAGGATCTTTATTGCCTGGGTGTTTTGGCAAAAACTGAAAGCACATGTGCTCAGCTAAACTTTTTTCGTAAGGTGCAAGTTAGTAAACCAATCGGCTGGAACAAGACAATACTGTTAGCAGCATGTTGAAGAAAATGTTAGATATCTCAAGCCGTTTCTAGGTTATATAAAAATCACACATAGAAGCAATGCAGATGTATGTAATATATGGAACTGTGCAGTGACAGTCAAATGTGTGCAGATTTGATGGAGACTGTGGCACAGAGGAAATGTATGCTAATTTCTGTAATACGATGTGCCGAGCTGCCTGTAAATCTGAACTAATGAGAGCTTAATTCATTCACCTTGGCCTATCAATCATATTCAAATGTCCCATGTTAATGTTTTGTTGTTAATCCATAAAAACAAGATGGAAAATGTTTATAGAGGAAAAAGAGAATAAAGGACAGGTGTCAAGATGTCACCAAGAGGAAAGGAGATGGAGGTAAGGATAGATAGGTTTGAAAAGTGTCAAACAGAAAACAGCATTTCCCAGATGTTATCCTTTGTTTCAGCAGAGCATAAAGGAGATGGTCCACCTTAAGGAAGTAAATCAAAAGATCTACTTTTATGACCATAGTTCTGTGAGTGCAGGTAGAGCTAATTCATGGGCTCAATATAGTATTTATATTATAGTCATTTCAGAAAGTGCCCCAAAACAATATGTTTGGAACCCCAACAATAAATGTCCATACACACTGTCACGCCCATGGGATTTTCCCCATGTTTTTAGTTTTATGTTAGCCTGGGAATTCCAATGCTGCTTTGCGCGCGATTTCATTCACACTGCAAAGTCAGCCTGGAAACCACCGCCCTTATTTTTGCCTGAGTTAGGGAACCAATCACAAACGGGGGGGGGGGAGAGAGCAGCAAGACGATGACGACGTCTATGCGCGACACCGAAGCTTGTAGAGTGTTAATCCAACATGGCAGCGGACACAACGTTACCGTTCGATGCAGCCTTAGAAAGTGTTTTAAGTAGCTTAGAACGCAAGTTTACTTTTAAAAAAGAGCAACGTTTGGCGTTGAAAGATTTCATTGCCAAGAAGGATGTATTTGCTCGTCGAATTTCTGTCGCTCTACATACGTCATTTGGTATAAGTGATACAATTGGCTATGTATCGCGAGCGAAGCAGCATGGGAAGAACCAGACGCTGCCTCACTGGACATTTTTGGCATGGAGCCAGAAGAGTTAGCCACAGAGGCCAAAAAGTCCGAGCTAGCCACAGAGCCCTAGCTAGCCACAGAGTCCAGAGACCTGGTTATCGCACTTACTCTAGCACTAGTTATGCTCTTAGCTGTTTGGTATTGGAAGGAAATGCACTTATGATTTTTTGTGACCTGAAGTTCTTTTGCCTACCGATGTTGAACGCACTTATTGTAAGTCGCTTTGGTTAAAAGCGTCTGCAAAATGACCGTAATGTAATGTAATGTAATGTAGCCTTAGAGCCCGAGCTGGCCTCAGCCACAGAGGCCATAGAGCCCGAGCTGGCCCCAGCCAAAGAGGCCATAGAGCCCGAGCTGGCCCCAGGCACAGAGGCCATAGAGCCCGAGCTGGCCCCAGGCACAGAGGCCATAGAGCCCGAGCTGGCCCCAGCCACAGAGGCCAGAGAGCCCGAGTTAGCCACAGAACCAAGAGAGCTAGCCGAGCTAGAGGCAGAACCCGGAGATCTGCGTTTTCGAGCCCCTCCCTCCCTCCCACTGGTTGGGATGTCTGGGATCCATCCCTTGAAGGGGGGGCTCCGCCGTCGTCGGATGTCCGGCCGCCCGACAGACGGACTCCGGCTCCTCCCGCCACGTTGCAGGAAGTCTGGCCGCCCGCCAGACCACCTCCTGCCGCCACTCGAAGCCGGAACTCTGGCCGCCCGCCAGACCGCCTCCGGCTTCGAGCCCCACTCTCCCACCAATGTTTTGGGTTGTCTGGGATCCATCCCTTGAGGGGGGGGCGCTCTGTCACGCCCATGGGATTTTCCCCATGTTTTTAGTTTTGTTGTATCATGTTTTAGGTTTCATGTCTTGGTTTTTGAGTTCTTGTTTTTAGTCTTGCCATTGTTTTTCCCCTCACTTCCCATGCCTGATCATTAGTTCATTCCCTTCACCTGTCCATTGTTCCCCAGCTACACTCACTCACCCATCTCTCTCAGTTCACTATTTAGTTTCCAGGTTTTCCCTTTCAGTTTGTAAGATCTTTACCTACCTACCCTGATTCCTGATTTTCACCCCCTCATGCCACGAAGCTGCAAACCCAAGTTAAGTGTTTTTCCATGTTACGTAAAGTCTTTTGTTTTGTTTCGTCTCAAGTATTTATTCCACAGTTTAGGTTTTTTGTTATCCGGCTCAGCCGCACCTTTTGTTTAACTTTGTTTTTTGTGAAATAAACACAGTTTGCTTTTCTGCATCCTCCGTGTCCTACCCACCACCCCAACCTGACACATACCCAAACTTTTAAACCTAAATATCTAGCCTAAAGGAGAAAGCAAAATAATTCAACCACATGAAAACAATGATGTGACTTTTTTTGTCAAAACTTCTGTTGGGCCTTCTAATTCAGCCTTTTCACTCTACTGGGCATGGGCTCATTACATATTGTATTCTTTAAAGCTGCAGTCTGCAGGATTTGTTGTTGTCATACGTAAAGTCCTAATTTTTGGCATTTTAAGAGTTTACATGATCTATCGGAACGCTTGAAGTTGAAAACGGTGACCTCCGTAGTCGCAAAATGCAAGAAATGCTTATTTTTTTTAACCGAAAAATAAAAAGTTATTCAACTTCCTGTCCCGCCCCATCAAAACACATGAGAACTCGTGCACGTCTACGTCCACGCCAGATGCGTGTACACGACTCCTCATTCATCAACTCACCTGTCATTTGCGATCATGGAAGACACAGTAAGTAGACTAGCCCGTAATGAAGTTCAATAGTCTAGATAAATAAGCGTGGGGGCGAGCCTACCTTGTATCGCGCGTGCACAATCGGTGATTGACAGGCAGCAGAGCCCAGCTCGTAACCTGATTGGTTACCTTTTACCGGTCCGGTCTGCAATTTTGTAAACAAACCTGCTGGCTTTGGAGGGACCTAGCAGGACATATAGGGGACCTAGAGAACTAATTTTTTTTGTATTGGGGTATTTAATGTACTACTTTCAGAATCCCCGGACAGTTCCAGGCATTATGCTTGAAAAATAGTTGCAGACTGCAGATTTAATTAGCAGGTTTCATTTTCATGAGTATTGTAGAAAGCAATTAGCCTGACTACGTCATACTCACGATTCTAGTCAGAATGTGAGTCTGATACCGCTCAATAGAGATTTGGGTATGGGGCGTGTTTCAACCGAACCAGGAGAAAAAATGCCTCTTCGCTCAATTGGACAGACCTAAAACCAATCAGAGCAACGTAGTATGTGACGTAGATTAAGCAACACACACTTGTTGTAGGAAGGACGGCAAAAACATCTTTTCTATCGATAAAAACCTTTATCACGTTCATCTGTTCGTCTTTCAAAATGAATGCAATGTGGAGATCCTGTAGAACAGACTCGATGGCAGAATCTACACACCCTAGCTCTCCAGCGGCAGCCGTGTTCAGCTCTTTAGTGACGTAGTCGATAATGTCCCTGTTGATCATCTGTCCATCATCGTATAAAGCCCGCCCTGGCAATCTGATTGGTCCGACCAATTCTTGGTCGGGCATAATGATTTCCCAACTGAGCAGAGCCAGACCGAACTTCCCGACCAAAACTTTTATGGGCGGGGCTAAGTTCGGCTGGCACCCAGGCTAGAAAGCAATGTCCTGGTTACTTGTCTTTACTCCCAAAGCATTTCATCACCTCTCAAAGTACAACAGCTTCACACATGAAGATGGCGTATATTACACAACGGAAAAAAATTAATAAAGCATGCTTCGTTCTCTTTCTGCTCTTGATGATGTAAACATCATTTTAAGGCAATGCAAATTCATTTTCTCATTTCACTAATTAGAAATCTATTGGATACTAACAAACTGATTTCAAGTCAATGAATAAAAACATGTCGGGCTTACAGATGAGACAGGAACTACAGTGGAATGACAGATTGAACTAGAAAATTTCTGAAGAAATTTAGAAGGGGCCTGCCAAAGTGTGCGTATCGTTCAACCTGCAAACTGTAAACCTTTAAAGCGGCGAACTGTCCTTTTGAATTTTCTCTTCACAACCTGTAGTTTCAAACAGCCCAAAAACAGCTGACCCACTGATTAATTGTGCTGTTGAAACTTCAAAGGACTGGCTGGGCCACTAATAGCCTTGTTTCTATGGTAATTAATCTCCCTCAATTAACTGACAGTTAAGCTGCCCCAGCTGCTGCTACACTAATTATATGAGACTCAGGCTTCTCAGAGCCAAAAAACCTCTACGAACAGATGCTTCCCATTCGGAAACCGTAAGAGCTACGGAAAGAATTCTCGCAGAATGAGTGAGGGACGCCTTTGGACTTCAATATTCCTGCGTTTCAGATCTGTAGCACATTCACAGTGAAAGCACGGATGAGAGAAAGAAGGGCTGCAGGAGCTGCTGAGATTCTGAGAATTGGATTAATTAAAATGGGGATTTGAGGTCTTTGAGCCCCGACATCACTTTGCTCTGAGGGGCTCTGAGAGCAAACGGTCAGCCCTAGATGAAATATGAAAACATTTTATGAATCCCAACATGCGTGCCTATATTATGACTGTACATAATGGCATTGGAGCGATATTTGTAGGCGTGAGGGCGATTCGAAAATGAATCTGAGGTCAGAACTCTTGCTCTTCCCACACTCTAATGAAATGGCAGTTGTGCTCTAAAAATTAAAATTTTGCAGATTTTGGCCAAAACTTTGGGTCGCTTGGAGGCATGCTGTGGGAAATCCGTAGCAGGTATCGACATGGCGTCTGCACTTCTGAACACAGCACGGACGTATCTACAAACTGACATTTGAATGGCGTTTCTAGGTTAATGCATGATGACACAGTAACTGCTCAAAATTTTGTTTTTTTTATGATTTTTCCAGGTCATCCCCCTGTTTATTCCCATGGGGGCTTTGGGGTAGCCTGACTAGTCATACTCACGATTCTAGTCAGAATGTGAGTCTGATAGCGCTCAATAGAGTTTTGAGTATGGGGCGTGTTTCAACCGAACCAGGAGAAAAAAATGCCTCTTCGCTCAATTGGATAGACCTACAACCAATCAGAGCAACGTAGTATGTGACGTAGATTAAGCGACACACACTTGTTGTAGGAAGGATGGCAAAAACATATTTTCTATCGATAAAAGCCTTTATTGCATTCCTCTGTTCGTCTTTCAAAATGAATGCAATGTGGAGATCCTGTAGAACAGACTCGATGGCAGAATCTACACACCCTAGCTCTCCAGCGGCAGCCATGTTTGTTTCAAACCAAGTCAAACCAAGCGCTCTTTAGTGACGTAGTCGATAATGTCCCTGTTGATCATCTGTCCATCATCGTATAAAGCCCGCCCTAGCAATCTGATTGGGTCGACCGATTCTTGGTCGGGCATAATGATTTCCCAACTGAGCAGAGCCAGACCGAACTTCCCGACCAAAACTTTTATGGGCGGGGCTAAGTTCGGCTGGCACCCAGGCTAGCTTTGGGGGGCTGTTTTTTGCTTATTACATCGCCATGGTAACTCCAATCTTCAATAAAAATAATAGCCCGCGAAAATTCATCGAGCCGGTCGTTTTGATGTATATATTGTTGGGATGTGTGGGCCCGAAAGAATAAATATATATATAAAGAGACACGTTTTCAATGTTAAATCCCATAGACTTTTGCCAACGGAATAGTAATAGGTGCCTTGCCATGCATTTGCATGGAGGCTCTCCTATGCAATGCTATGGCAGGCCCCAATAAAGAAAAGAGGATAAATGAAATCTGAGCCATATTGATCTCCTGCTGGGGTTTCTTCAGGGTAGTCCTACAGTTTCTCCTCTATGATCTCTTTTACTGTCAAAACATCTTCCTCTATTCAATTATTTTAACTAGATCGTTGTATTCACTGAATGACACACAATCACTACCCGTTTGAAAAACTGAAAATCATCAAATATCAAGCCTAAGACTCCTAATGTCATACTGTTTACAAATTGCAGTGAAATTGGATTACAACAAAATTTCAGATAGTGTGAGAAATGTTGTATTCCTATTGGATTATTTCAAACTCAATTATCACATATATTACACTATATATGCATTACACACTTTCAAAGCCTCCCATTTTATGCCAATATTCTTGCTCCTATTAATCATCTCATAGTAGTGCAGTCATCGCTGTTGCCTGGAAACTCTGCATCTCACCAATTTTGTTTTTGGATAATTCTTCATATAATTCTTTGTAATTAGTTACTCCTTATGTCTGTGAGTGGGTTTTAGAAATATTCAACACCTCGTAAATCTGACCACGATACAATATATTTTATTTATATAGAATATCTTCTTGATTTATAGCAGGTCAGATCAGATTATCTTCGGGCTAAAAGAAATGGAATAAACTGCAGGTGTTCAGTGTGTGTTCAACATGTAGGGTGTTGTGTGTTCTGGTCAAATTGGTCATTTTTAAATTAAAACCCAAGTCAATAAAACCCAAAATCATCAACAAATAAAAACGAATATATTAGATATAAACCAATGTTTTAGAATTGGTCATAATTAAAGTATCAAAAACATACGAGCGCACGGTTGCTATGTGTTGTTTCTTTTTTCAAATCTTGCTTTCATTATTTAATTTGATATGAATACACTTTTTTTGTAAATATAATCCATGGTTAATTCTAAGTTATGTGATAGAAGATGTAATACTGATACAGTTTGTTACTACTTATTCACACCGTCATCTATAACATACTAACGTAACGTTCAGAAATTTCTTCCAGTAAAGCTGATCTTCTTAAAACGTATTCACTTCTGAAAAAAATAGTCTGCATCATGCTGTCATTTCTGTTGTAATTCCTCTTCTCATTAACAAACTGGTTCACTCACTGGATACTCTGAAAGTGCCTTAATTCCATATGCATAAATAGTGCAGATAAACAGTTTTATTCAAAATACAGAAATCATAATTTGTCTTTCCTGGCATCCTGGCATGACTAGATTTTATCTTCATTTTTTTTTCTCCCCCAACCATTATCTTTTGAGGTTGTATTTCTGTGGAAGGCTATGACTTGACAACAGAAGTAAAACACAGTAAAAAAAGACACCTGCAGAGGTGAAACCTCTAACATTTTCAGTTATTATTGCGACACCCTTTATCACCCTCAACCTTCCTTTTATACAATTCTGGATTAAGGTTCTTGAATTTAACCCGAATTGAAGTTTCCAGGAAAAGTAAAAAAAATATATATATATTTTAACAGGTAAAAGAGTTTAACGAGTTTCAATACAATCTGTTGGTTTCCTTAGTTTAGCAAATTGTTTTAAATTTGTTTTTCTATGAATTGGACTAATTTGGAATCTAATTACTTTGATTGGAATATGATTGTATTACAATAAATTGGATTGTAATTGTCTGGACATTGCTTTGGATAGTAACTCTATCTTTAAAGTGCCATGAGATTACATTTGCTATGATTTGCTTATACAGTGAACCCTCGCTATAACGCGGTTCACCTTTCACGGTCTCGCTGCTTCACGGATTTGCATCGTGCATTGTGTTCTGCATTTTGATTGGCTAAACAGTCTCTCCGCTTCTTCTCTACCTGTGTGTCAATAACGTTGCGGTTTAATATGTACACGTACGTATTCAGTTCGTATTGATGATTAAAATTATTATTTTACAGTACAGTAGTTATTTGTAAAAAAAAACGTTTATACAGTACTTTTATTTGTTAAACAAATGCTTGGGCCTGTAAAAAGGTTTTGTTCTTTGGTTTCAATGTATTATGGAGTATTTCATTGTATAATAATTGTAAAAAAATAAAGGTTACTACTTCACGGATTTCGCCTATCACGGGTTCTTTTTGGAACGTAACCCCGCGAAAAACGAGGGTTCACTGTATATATATACAAGCTGCTTATTTTGTTACACAACAAAAGTACTAGGTAAGGATTGGGACAACCTAATGTGGGATTGAAATACACAATGAAATTGATCTTATAGCAAAAAAAGTTTTGCCAACATTGCCATAGGGACACATCCAACACTGTTACCCTACCAGCTCTGGAAACTCAGCACATCCAAAAGTGCTGTTATGGGGGAGTCCTGTACATTCATAACCAATATTGTAGGCTCCTGACCAATCATCCCAATCAGACAAGTTGGTATTTTGAACATGTTGAATGAACATATAACTTTGGTGTAACTTGACAAATGTTTTGCCAACATAATACTGACAAAAATAAGTGACAAGTAGTGGAGTTATTGGCATGGCTGAGTTTGTGTCTCTTTCATTTAAGTATCATCAGCCTGGTGTAAGTTCATGAAAGCTGCAAATGTACTTTCAATCAGTGTCTGGATTGTCTGCACAAGCATTGTCAATCCCAGACTACAGATAAGGGATCACATGTGTAGCTTAGCCCTACAGGTATCGACCAAACAGGAACTCTATCGCATCAGTGTAAATTCGTTTATTCCTGCCTATAAAGCTATCAAGCAGATAACAGGATTATTTAAACGGAAGTGATTAAGCTTGATTGATGACACCGTGACGAGTCTGGGGCCTGAAGGGCCTGATTTAGGCAAGTGGTGACCTTGCTGTACTTGATTAGATTCCCACAGGAGAGATTATCCAGCATTAAACGACTGGGCTGAATTGCATTTCCATCCTTTGTGGCCTCATCAAAAGAGTTTTCATTGACACTGGCAGTTGTGATTCTTTAGGGGGGGAGGGCTTGGGTACCCCAAAGTTGAGTTTTATCGGTTTAAGATATCGCAAGCTCGTGGGATAATGTGTACTAAAATGGACAAGATACCGTAAAAAGGATTTTTTTTCAAAAACAAGTCCTATCCAGAAGTTTCAATTAAAGGTGGGGTATGAGATGTTTTCTGGAGCATTTTTTATCATATTGTCTGAAAACCTCCTTTTTTTTCCCCCAAAAATAGAATGTTTGGAAAAAAATATATATATTTTAGTCCACTGTAGAGGGTGTAGCAAGAGGAAATGTCTGACCAATAGCAGTAATGATGAGAGTTACTTCTATTGGATTCTGACATGCCAATCAACCGTCAGCCCCCCTCACCCCTGCGTGTTCATAGACTCATGACTCGTTCATGTGTTTTAAAGGCGTGGTTTCGAGGGGTGGGCTGAAGGGAGAGGCAAGGTTGTGTATTTTCAAAGATATAGCTTGCAGGAACCTTTTTTCCAAGATCTCATACCCCACCTTTAAATGATTAGTTGTGATCTTTAGGTCTAAAATCCATTGCTGATGTAGCAGGAAATGCCCAAGGAGTTTCCGGCTTGTTGGGATTACTGGTCAATCAGGTCTCACCATCCCAGCTATAAAAGCTAGATGATGATTCATGTTTCTCATGATTGAACTCGGGTGTTGAGTGCCACCCAGCCACTTACTGCCGTCACTCATGCAGATCGCCTCTCTCTGTGACCTCCTGTGTTTGTTTCTAATGAGTGTTTCACGCTGCCGCTTGCTTGGACCACCTGCCTGATTGGCTGGCTCAAATCTGTGGTGTAACTGCGACATGACTATTGCTTGCCTGGCTGCCGCTGAGGCCTAAGCTACAGGAACGCTGCTGCTTTGCCCTACGCTTCATTTTTGTGACCTGGGGCCTCATGTACAAAGACTTGCGTGGATTTCCTACTGAAACATGGCGTACGCTCAAACCCAAATGACCTCCAACGTCGGATGTATGAATCTGTGCGCACGCATCAATCCAAGCACATTTCATTTGTACATCCCAATCAACGTGGAATTGAGCGCACATGTCGGAGCACCCGACTCCTCCCTGTCCACGCCCCTACTTAATTACGCAAATCATATTTAAATGAGCCCTGCACCTGCGATTCCCCTCTCTGTACAATCAGAACATAAAGAAAAAAGAATGAGTAAGACGGGAAAAAATGATAAATTACATCGAAAGCGAGTTGGAATTGCTACTGTCCGAAGTGGAGGCGCGCAAAAATGTTTTGTTTGGCACACTATCATCGGATATAAGCAGCAGACGTAAGAGGAGTGGGTGGGAGAGCGTGTGCCAGGCTGTGAATGCTGTGGGATCAGAGAGCCGTACACCTGCGGACAGTGATGCCAGTAACGCGTTAATTAGTAACGCGTTACTGTAGTCGGACTACTTTTTTCAGTAACGAGTAGTCTAACGCAACTACTATTTCAAAACTAGTAGTCAGATTGAAGTTACTTATCTAAAACATTGTGCGTTACTATTTCTGCATTTCAGGGGAACATATATTTGACTTTTGTCAACATATATTCACGATTATTACAACCATACATTTGTATTGAAATAATTTGGGATAATTTTGTTTTCTTATGAGTTATATCAGTGTCCGCGACGGGAGCGGAGTTCGCCTGAAGTCACTCGTTATTTTACATGATCTGTCCCACTAAAATGTTGAACACCAGCGATCATTTGTTACATTTTACTCACTTTCCCTAATCATTTTAAATAAATACACCAATCTAAACCACAGTTTTCATCAGTGCCTGTCACAGACGATAGTTGATAGGTTTAGCTATTCGTGCTAACTTTATAACATATACGTTTCAGGCAGTGCTATAGAGAGGGCTAGCTAGCTGTTTATCTTACCTGGTCGCAATTGATGACTCAAAGATGACCTGTTAACGTCTTTGTACTGTATTACATCTTCTACGATATCTGAATGAGTGTACGGATGTTTATCTATATGTATACTTCGTCAGTTGTAGCTTTGGGTAATCCAGTAACAGCTGCAGTTGTAGGCGACTAGCATACAAACATTTCTGCAAAGCGACGGGTCTGACGATCAATCAGGTTTGTGTAAACTTTTATTGGTCAACGAGTAGATACAGCAAGATAAACGTGACATTTTTCGGTCAAAAACTTGACTGTCATACTGGCTTGGGCCCATAATTATCAGCAGGTTACGTGTTATGACCGTCCGTTTGTCTGCATCGCTGCGAGTGAATGACTCATGTTTTGTAAAACCACTCCTTGCTGCTCTGATGCGGGACAACTACAGGTTCATTAATATGTTCAATATAACTTAAGTGTTATCGTAATTCATATGGATAGATGCAAGAATGTCTATTGTATTTAGTTTTTTTTTAAATAAGTGTTTATGTTAAATTGAGTCAAGAAACGCTACTTTATTTTTTATAAGAAGTATTTAAGTTAGATTTAATGAAGTCAAAAAAGCCTTCAATTTGTAATAAGTATTTCAGTTAAATGAAGTGAAAAAAGAGTATTTTGATTTTTTTTATACTGTTTTTGTTTCATAAAACCACTTCTTGCTGCTCTAATGTTAGACAACTACAGGTTCAAGGGATGTTCAATATAGGTATTATGTATTACTTTTTTTCGTAAGAGGTTTTTTATATTTTAAGTAAAGTCAAGAAAGACTGTCTTATTTTTTTTTTATTTAAAAAACATGTAAGCCTATTTCAAGAAAAAGTTTGCAAATGCCAGTGTCATTTTTGATGTTCTGGTTAAAATGCATGTCAATAAAGTGAGTATTGGCAGAACTGGTAGTCATTTTCATGTTATAGGGGCAGGGGATCAGCCTCGGCTGAAAGTAACTAAAAGTAATCTAACTTAGTTACTTTTGAAAGCAAGTCGTCAGTAACTTAACTAAGTTACTTTTTAAAGAAGTAGTCAGTAGTCGGATTACTGTTTCAAAGTAACTATGGCAACACTGCCTGCGGAGATAAAGTAGAAGTGGTCCGACATCAAGGTGGATGTCAAGCGGAGACTGGCTGCCTACCGCCGAAGTGTGGCCAAAACAGGCGAAGGGGCAGGAGTGGAGGTGCCCACCTTGTTCGAACAGCGCGTCGCCGCAATAATGTGTGAGCACGTGTGGGTGACTCCGATAACCCCCAAGGTAAAATACCTGTGTATTTCAGTAACTTTTAACAAATTTATTAATACAGTAGCCTGTCCACAGGTTCATGTGTAAATGCTAGATGTGGTTTGAAATCTGTTCAATTTAAACATGCCCGCATATTAAAGACTTGAACTCATGTTTGATTACTCAATTTATTTTTTGTAACAAGAGAGGACACGGAGTTGCAGCCATGTGCCACAGGCTCCAGTGACTCATCTGACATGCCCAGTGTCTCCGTCGCCAGTACGGCGCAACCACAAGCTGCTGCAGTCCTCCCAACTGGTCGCGTCCTCACCCGTGCTATACTGTCACAAGAGGAGATGATCGTCTAGATCGGCTTATAGGCGTCCTCACAAACATAGGGGAATCAATAAATTCATTGGTGAAGAAGTGAATTTTGCGTCCTTGCCTCTTTTACATGGTTGAAATCAAATTTTGCCGGGCCCGAATGGCCTCCTGGGTTGGACACATGTTAATGGGCCCAGCTTCTGATCGTCTGGTGGGGGGATATGCTTGAATGTACCTGGCATATATGCGGATAATTCCGTCCCACACAGCTGGCATGGCTTGGCTCAGGGTCGACTGGCACAGTCCCGATCGGTCGGCCAGCTCCCTCTGGAATGCCCCAGTTGCCAGAAACCCCAACGTGGTCATCACCTGTATGGGCACAGGCAGCGCATGGCTCCTCTTTGTGTTGCGCTCCAACTCCGGCCGCCGCTCTGCGCACAGTTCCAGGATGATTGCCTTCGGGAACCTGAAACGGCTGATGAGCCAGTTGTCCTCATTTGCCAGCAGGTCCTCTCTGTCTTTAAAGACACGCTCTCTTCTTATTGCACCATTTGCAAGGTCTTCGAGGAATGCCAAAGCAGCCATTGTTTTTTATGGTATTCATTGCAGCACTATGCGCATGCTTTTACATCCACTCGTGTAATTGCAGACACATGGGTGTGTTAATTGTTCATGTTTCTCAGATGTGCACATCACTCAGTCTGAGGACTAATTGTGTTCACATTTATTTATTATAACAGTTTCCCAACATCACCTTAGGTGTCGCCAAAGAATCAACAGCTGCAGAAACGTGCGTACGCCAGCCCTAAAGTTGGCGTGAGGCTACGCACATTTCCACGATCTTTTCGCTCTTGATACATCTGATCGTTGACGTGAAAAGGTGCGTACGCCACTATTTTGTGCGTACGCACGCTTTGTACATGAGGCCCCTGGACTCCACGCAGACTCTTGGTGCACGGCGCGCATGGTGCTGATCGAGTCGGATCATTGCTTGGCAGCAGATGACTCCGCTGTGCTGCTGATACCCAATTGACTGTTTATTTTATGTATTGTTTTAAACTGCTAATATATTTTCTAGATTTCCTTTTTTTAATAGATCTCTTTTTAATTAATTCTTCTTATTTCAGACGCTGAAAGGCTTCCAGTGGTAGAGTCTCCCTAGTGTGTTGCATGTGTTGCACTTTTGGCTTTGGGTTGCACCACCGCGTGATTGTGAGTGTGATCTTGAGATGTCTTTCTTCTCCTAACCTGCCTCCCCCACTGGTAAACATTACCTTACTATCCTTATTGTTTTTAACCACATTTGTGTTAATAAAATATATCTTTCAAATTGGAACACGTCTACTGTTCTGGGTAAAACAGACCTGAGTGTCTTTGATTTTTGGGGTTGCAACTGCTGCATCATCTTATTACATTTTGTTGAATTTATTTTTAACCATTTCCCTGGGTGAAATCCCCAGGGTGGCGTTGTCGTTTTTTAACTGTCATTCATAAATATTCCAGTTGGACTCGGTTCACCACACTGATACAGTTTTGCATCATAGAGTTGTGTTGTGCTTGGTAACACATATACTGTATTGTTTAGTGGTCATCTTGAAAAATATGCTTTGAGCGTTTCTATGGATTAATGCATTTACTGTGTGATTTACACAAACTGAAGCTAAAAGACTCAACCAAGATGACCTTGTCCATCACTGCAATGATGGTGATGAGGTACAATATTCAGCGGTAGGCTGAACTCCTTTCATATGAATGTTGTCAGTATATAGCATGCCAGCTCCTGGTGCTTTATTTGATAACTGCCTCATATACTTTATATAAAGAAAGAGAAGAACTTGAGAACATAGACCAAAAAAATAAAATGTGTAAAATAGCTGTCACAAGCAACAGTTTAAACTTCACATTATGCATCTGGATCATTCAAGTGCACAGTATATCAGTGGACATGCTTATAGTTTTTATAAAATGCAAAGATCAGACTTCATAGTGTTCTAAGTCTTGTTTTTAAGCCTATGTTGCTTAAAGACAGACCTTGGAGAGAATGTTTTCAAAGGCACAAACAAACAAAGGATTGCATCAGATTATTATTTAGGCCATTCAGCTGACTAGTAACTTGTGCCTAAAATGCTCAAAAGGAGGGTTCATTCCCAATCTTCTAATGTTGATTTCCTTATAAAAGCAAATTTAAGTTGTTTTTTTTAATTTTAGAGGCATCCCCCTGGGTTTCACATTGCTAAACCTTTAGATTAAAATTCATCAAGCCGGCATCATTGATCTGTCATTCATAAAAAGATAAAATAAATAAAATACAATACAATACATTTCTTTAAAAAATATTGTAAAAGTTTTGCAGATTCAGTAGGTAAGACTCCAAAAAAGAAGTCCTTGTCATATATTATGGAAAAGATTTCTGTGATCTCGATCTGAATAAGCATATTCTATTATGCAAAACATCTGGCCACAACGTAAAACATGTCAGCATTTGAGTGATTGCTGTGAGTCAAGAACAGTATGTGGCTCCTTGCATTTTAGTAATGAGTGAAGAGTAGTTCTTTTGTTATTCCCCGTCGCTAATCTTCTGCTACAGTCGACACACCCCGTTGTTATCCTGTTGCGACCTGGTTGTCATCGTTCAAAAAAGAAGCTTGAGTTTAAATGCAGCATAATAGTACATTCAATTATCCAGATTAGATTTTCTTATGCACAGCCACACACTGCTGTTGATGAAATACCAGAGGTGGATGTCTGTATTGCTCTATGATTAAAGCTCTTGGCTCATTTGTAAAAAGCAGAATTGGAAAAAAAAAAAAAAAAGGGTTTCTTTCCTTGTCATTTGTCTATATCTTTTTAAGTCAGAAATGTATCATACAGGTGTGGAAGTACCGACAATACCTACAGCTAAGCCCATGTATTTTTAATACTGGGCTATTAAATAGCGCAGTGCTTCCACTCACTGAGACATTCTCTGCTATGCTGCAAAGCTCTGATGCCAGACTGAGGCACAAATCCATTTCCATTGGGAGCTACATGGCATCTTGAGCTCAGACCCTGGGGATAGATGAGTACCCGTAAGTACTTCTTTTGGATTATGAAGTCCATGTGTGTGCATGTTTCATTGAAATTCTTTAAGCTGTTAGTCCAGCTGCATTATGAAGTAGTGTTTACAAATTTGTAAAGCCTGTTTTGTGTTTCAATGTATGCAGACTGAATGAGTTTTCTTTTGAAAGATTACACCGTTTGCTTAGTATTTACAACAAAACTCCATTGTGATTTCAGACTTTATTCTTTGGCAAGTGTGGTTTTGTAAATCATGTGTTCTGTTCAACAGTCCAACATTATTTGCTTGTGCTTTCCACTGTGTTCTCTGTGAAGAACTGCACACGTAACTTGTATTCTTTTTTTGCATTTTCTACTAGAATCAAAAGAGCGTAGAAAAAAAATGTACCACCGCATTTGAATCTGATTGACGTTTGGACTTCGACTGAAGAACTATAACAATTTGATTCCTTTTTTAAAAATAAATTATTTTGTTAATTTGTTGCTACATTTTAACATTTTAATCACACTGTAACTGTCAGACAAGTGGCCTCACATTTCACGCCAGAATACTTTGGTATTCAGAGGAGTTTATAGACGACTCAATGACTGGAGGTGTCGAGGTCCTGTGGCTGCAGAACAAGCCAAGACCATCAGCCCTCCACCGCTGTGATTGACAGTTGGTATGAGGTGTTTGGTTTTCACCCATTACAGCACTGTGCTTTATGGCTCTGTGGCTGAGTTGCTGTCGTACAGCCGACTGTGAAATATTTAGTAGCGAGGAAATTTCCCAATTGCAACTTGTTGCACAGATGGCATCCCGTCATGGTACCACGCTGGAATTCACTGAGCTCCTGAGAGCGACCCGTTTTTTGAACAAATGTTTGTAGAAGCAGTCTGCATGCATAGGTGCTGGATTTTATACACCTGTGGCCATGGAAGTGATTGGAACACCTGAATTTAATTATTTGGATGGGTGAGTGAATACTTTTGGCAATATAATGTACATACACGTTCCGCTTTGGAATTTCACCTTCTGCTCTGGTCTTCATTTTCCTCCATCTTGCCTTTCTACACATTTCCATGACTTCAAAACACCTGACATTGACTTACATTAATTTTATGATGACACATAAGAACAGTTTGCCCAGCCCTGACCCTGAAAAGTAAAATGCTCTTTTTAAAATTATTTAAAAAAAATATAGTATTCATTAAAATTTGCTTCATTTGTCGGAAAACACCCGTTATGTTCTCTGTACTGTAAGTGTGACGGTGAGAACTAGAAAAAGTTTAACGTGAATCTACAACGGTTCATCTATTTCATTTCTGTGAGCTACTTCAAATAGAACACACATACACACACACACACACACACACAAAATCTGCTCTGAGTAAAACAAACAAAAAAAGGCTTAAAAATTGAACTTTTTGCATAATACATTAATTTTACAGGATTTTTAGTGACGTTGGTGTAAATATATTTCAATTAATGTAATTTTCATGTTGCAATATGTACTGCATGCAGAGTTAACCAACTTGGACATACTGTTAACTTAATATGTCTGAATATGAATGCAGTGCTCATGAATATCATCAAGCTCTCACCACAGGGGGCCAATGCTCGGTCACAATCTTAATTTGGCTTTTGATGCAAAGCTACTGAAATACATGTTTTTCTATGTATAAAATTGGATTGGGAGAACCGGATCTTGCCAATTATCTTGTTTATTTATTCATTATGAAAAAAAAAAACATGTGTTCAAGTTCAAGCATTTCATTAGCACTGTACATACAAAATATATTGGACATTTCCCACTATAATTCCCAATAGTTTACAATACATTTGAAAGAATAACTGCATTGCAAGGACAAATATTGCTACTTGCACTGACCTTGTTATCATTAGTGTATGGCTGCTAAAATGCTGGCTATTCTCTGCCAAAGCTTAACTCAAGAGGAAAGTGTAACTTCAGCATATTGCATCAGCTGGCTCCCTTGACCTATTTCTCCCTTAGAAGTTGTGCCCCAGGATTATTCATGTTGGAATTGGCTGGTTACAGTCCAAATGCAACCAACCAATTATAATAAATTCGCTTTCGAACAAGATTAAATTACCTTAAGTTTTATATATAATTTTTTAATGTAAACTGTAAATTGTAAAAACTGTAGTAGCGTAATTTATTTAAAACATCAACTTAAAATTGAATTTATTGTGTGATTTTTAGTGGGAAAAGTGCACTGAATGTATCTCCAAACCATCTACACTTCAGCATTGTCTGCATCTGGATACTGTGGAAGTTAAAAATAATCTACAAATGTTTGCTGCTCACTGAACTTCCCAAAGTTGGAAATATTAACACACAGTACCAACAGTAAAATGCTCATTAAGGAGTAGGTCACTCTAACTGCCCAGGGACTGTGATGGAGTGCCGTCTTTGTTCTCAAAGTGCAGTTAAATTTAGAAAGCAACGTAACTGTGAAGATGATGTGTCAGAGCAGGTTCATTACTTGTAAAAAGTAGCGATGTGATACAGGAAAAGTGATGGAAAGACACTGTAAACATAAGAAATGTATCTCAGGGCACATTATCGAAGCCTTGATTAAGATTATAATTTGGCAAGTTCAATGAACTCTTTCAGACTATTTTCAGTATTTAAAATACTAAAAAATAAAAGAGCATTTACTAATGCTTCCTTTCTTTTGATATTGTTTGACTTTACTCTTTCAGCACTTTCAGCTATGATTTTAGTATTGATCTGTCAGTCTGCCCAAAGCTCAGAAATACTAAAATATGAATATAAATTGCATTTCTTAGACAAAGCTCACTTTTCATGATCACCTTATATATATCTCTCTCTATATATATATAGATATATATATATATATCTATATATACCAAACCACAGCTCTCATGTTGCAGTTGTTTACTAATGGGGATATCTCAGGGAGATTATGTTTTTAAATGTTGTTAAACTGTTTTTTCTGCTACATTGAGGTGTAAGACGTAATTTCTTATTGGATTTTATTGATACGTCTGTCAGGTTCGGGTGGTGATGTAGGACACGGATGTGGACTTTAAAAGAAAACTGAGTTTATTCTCACAAAAACAAAAATAACAAAGTTCAAACAAAAAGTGCTGCTAAGCTTGATTCAAAAACGTAACTGTGAAAAACAAACAAAAGACTTGGCATGGCATGGAATAAATAAATACTTAGCTTTGAAGACAATGTGGCATGGCATGAGGGAAATCACAGGAGAGTAGGTAACGGACATGGGTAGGTACGAAAAGATCCGACAAGGAAACAGGGGAGCCTGGAAACTAAATAGGGACTGAGTGATTAGTGACTGGGTGCAGCTGGTGGGGAATGAACAGTCAAACAGGTAATGAACTGAACATGGAAGTGATGGGAAAACAATGGCAAAACTAAAAACTCAAAACCAAGACCTGAAAACATGATGAAACAAAACTAAAAACATGTCAGAGTCCCGTGACAACGTTGCATTTATTTGAATCTAAAGCCACTGAAAACACCATGCTGGTTGCAAATAAATTGTACGTATACCGTTTTTGCATCTTTATTGTTAAAAACCAAAGATAACTTCAGTTATAAGCCATAGCCAATATGCATGTTATCAGCTGCTGACAATTGTGCTCTGAAGGTCAGTGACATGGATTGACACGACTTATTGAATTTCACTTATAAATCATGCTGCTACTTATGTTAATTCAGAGGCTTAATGCCTGTTATTCCCTTGTTGTTTGGAAAGAGGCCAGGATAAGCACAAATTGGCAAGAGTCTGGTGGTTTAATGGATCAGTGTAATAAACGACACCCTTCACAGAAACCGATTACTTTCAGCACTAAGTTAGACAAGTTATTGATGTCATTATTCATGGCCTCTTTTGGTGCAACAATAAAACTGTTGCTTAAACAGCTGTTTACTGAGCATAGTCTCTGTAGGCTCTTATAGCCATATGTTGTATTCTCCGAGTACAGACGTGGAGGAATGTAGCAGTAGATGTCTTGAATGACAAACATGTTCGGCCTGTGTGTGACTCATGGGCTTCCCTTGTGGAGTCTGCTACTGATGTTTGCCTCATGACGTCTCAATGATTTATTTATACGATGAGAATAATGATTGCACGTTGTGAAGGCAGATAATAAGTTTTCCCCCCTCTCCCTACCCTTGCATTTAAATTACATTAATAGTTCCAGGTGTCAGGAAACAACTTAAATTAAAGTGAGAACAAATGTGTGTCATTCCAAAGTTCAACAAATCAGCCGTTTGGTGGATGTTGATCAGTCAGATGTGGGGTTTCAGCTCACTACTGTTGGCGATATGATCAAGTCTGAATTTGTCATTGAATCACAACACACTGCTTCAAGCATGGCAGAAATATTTCACATTGGAAAAATTTGAATTTGGCCCACTGAAATATCATTGCATTCTAAATGTTGATGATGTTAAGATTAAACCAGTGTTTTTAACTCGAGAAAATATGCTGATGATTCATGATTACAATAGTTTGCCATGAGCTTGTGTACAATACATGTACGACTCCTTTTAAATGCTTTAAACATAATGTTTCAGCATGCTTTTTCAGTTCAGAGATACTGAACACAATTCCTGTGCGTATGTATGCGAGTGCCAGCCAAGTGTTCTGGTTCAGTGGATAGCACTGAAATGTTTGAGACAGCTAACACGATAAGCTCCAGTAAATTGCACTTGAACTCTTTTCCTGAGTTTAAGGTGAAACATCTCACATCCAGATGACATTTGTTGCATGTAGTATGGCAAAATTTGATTTTGTGACTTGGTTCAGAATGTAATCTGATCAGAGTCAACTTTCTGTCGAAGCCTTCAGTGTCATCTTTGACCCGCCAGTAAAGCTGGCAAAGAATAAGACCCCCTTGGCTTTAGGACACAACCTGAGGCAACAATAATTAAACTGCATTTGTCAAACAAAAATAGATATTTGCGACATATATTGCATGTTGTGCTGTTATAGAGCCTTATTACTTTTTAAACTCGGCCATACAACCAGATGTTCTCTTTCAAACAAAGACTGCAATCTAATTCCAAACCTCCCTTTTATCGTGCCAGCCAGCCAGCCAAGCTTGAAAAATAAAGACAAATCACAGTAATTGGTACGCTTATTTTGGGATTTATTTATGTGTTCTGTGTTTGCCTCGTAGGTATTCTATCCAGTTTCATGTTAAGCAAAGAGCAGAAGAGGAAAAAAAAAAAAACATAGGCTTGTGCATTATATGGTGGATTTATAAACATTTGATTTGATTTAGATTTAATTAAAAAGATGTAAGGTGTTAAAAACAGAATTAATGAAGATGCCGTTGTACGGGTACAACACAGTGAAACTAATTAACTTCCAATGATGCTTTGACTATCTATAAAACTGCTCAGCAGGTATGAGAAAAAGATTGAAGGGACTGAGTGACTATCCAAAATGGAAAAAAAACTGGTATGTACATTTTTTAGTTGAGGATTTAGATAAAAAACAGCTAATTCTTTTCACTGGTGAAAAGAATTGTTAAAATATTTCCTCACTGACTATTTAAAGAGATTGATTGACAAAATTAGAATTAGCCCATATTTCTTGTGGATTGGCTGTAAAAATGTAAAGACCTTCCCTTATTACAGCACTCTCTCCAACCTATTGAGCAATGGAGCCAACTTGAGGAGCAACACTGCTACATTACTGATATTCTGCCTTTAAGGTAGTTGAGCTTATATTCATTTGCTGTCTCTACAATTCAGATTAGGATTTTAAATCATTTTCCTCACACATAAAGCCCTAAATGACCAAGCTCCATTGTATATTAAAGACCTCATAGCGGCATGCGAACCTGACAGAGCACTTTGCTCTCAGCTCACTAGACCTTCTCAGGTTTCAAATAGCAGAATGAAATGCAGCAGGGCCCTCGGTACCTTTAACAAGGGTCTTTAAAGGAAAACGTCGGAAAATTTCAATTTTCCTATTTTCCCTGACACCTGTCCCCCAGAATCGATTTCTCACACTGTTTTACATTATTCAACCCATAACCTTGCGCTCCCAGATTTTTTCGCTTCTGGCCATGGGCGCAGCCATGTTCAGCCACATCCGGGCATATTTTACGTCAGAAATGCAATTCTACTTGTGCAGCGGAAATAAAATTCTACTTGTGTGGCGGGAGTGTGCTCTAACAAAGTGTAGAGTGTAACTTGGAAATACACAATGATTGAATACTACCTGTATATAGTAGAATTAGAAATTATTTTTAATTCAACATGCATGTTCACATATATCTGTAGTGGGGTCCGGAAACGCCTCACGGCTCGTGGATACAACCGGTGAGTCGTTAGCATTTGGCGGCGGTGTCGCGGCTGCTGCGACAGCCACTTGTCCATCCTTATTTTTAGCCTTATCCGACCATCTCGGCTGATGGCTATAAGCTAACATAACTTGGATCGAGAGAGGCTGATCATGATCTGACTCGGACTCAGGCGAAACTTCGCATTCTATCTCCGGGTCTGAGTCGGAACAAGACAGTTCGTAAGTGTCTTCCAATGCTGTAGAAAAAATGTTTGCATTTCTGACGTCATGTTGAGTGAACATGGCGGCGCTAGGGAGAGAGAGCCAGAGCGGTACAACTTGAATTTCAAATATTCGCGAATGTTACTCTCTCGGGCTGACAAATGTAAACAAGGTGAGAAATCGATTTTGGGGAACATGTACCAGGGAAAATAGTAAATTTGAAACTTTCCGGCGTTTTCCTTTAAGCTTTCCACTTTGATAGAGCTTAGAGTAAGAGCTGGCTCTGGTGAACTTTCCCTTAATTATGTTGTTACAAGCCCAGGGTGGTGGGGTATGTCTTAATTCATTGAAAATTTTGTCTCCCTCTCATGTATCGGGTGGCTTGTCTTTCTTGTGGCTTGTGCTTTTTGTCTTCTTTTTGTAGGCGTCACTGGAGCTGCATGTTTCTGTTGTGTGTTTCTTGATCCTTACCAGCCCTATAAACCTGCTTTTGCCCCGGTCAGATAAGTCAGGCATTCGCAACCTTTTTTCAGTGATGTACCACTTGTAAAATATTTTTTCAGCCAAGTACCCCCTAACCAGCGCAAAGCAATTTTTGTTGAAAAAAAGACGTAGAACACTGTGTCAACACTGTCTGTTTTATTAAACTTTGCAACTGCAAATAAACTGCATTCTCCTCAACTGTTTGCAAATGAAAATATATATAAAAAAATAGCTTAAGATCTTTAAAAATAATAATAATAACAACTTAGTTATAAATAAAGATTTGTGCACAAAATATAATCAACTTAAAGTGTCCTCTTTTAGGTCTGTGTTTAAAACTGAATTTATAAACTCGATTGTTTACAAATAAACACATAAAATCATTATATTTGTGCACAGAAAATGTTCACAAAAATGAATTTATGTATCTAATGTTCTTTAAGGATCAAAATAAGACTGGCATGTCAAACTTACAGACTGTCAGCACTGATTTGTATTATTTTAGTGAGAAACTTGTGCTTGTGCTTCACTAAGGATCTTGGTCAGTCTTGGTGGCAGGGAGGCAACTGCTGCTGCCTCCCACCTTGTCATACAGGTTTAAAATGCTGGTGTCCTTGTCCTGCAGAGATGTATTCAGTTCGTTCAGTTTGCTGAATACATCTGCCAGGTAGCACAGCTTTGCCAGCCAGTCTGTGTCCTGGAATAAGGTGGCATGGGGGGATTTGTGCTCAGTCAGAAAGGTGGTTACTTCGGCTCGTAATTCCAACAACCGGTTGAGTATTTTTCCTCGAGAGAGCCAGCGCACTTCTGTATTTTCACAGATGCGGCGAAAAAGGCGTGCATTAAGTGGCCTCGACTTGATGAAGTTGACCACTTTGATGGTGTCATTTAAAGGAATACTATGTAACATTTCTACCTTAAAGCTGCCGTTGGCAGGTTTTCAAAATTCCGAGTCTAAAGTCGGAAAATTCGAACTGATACAACTTTCAGGTCCCTCCCCCTCTGTGAACGAGGTTGTGCACGTGAGTTCACACCAGTGTGCGCGCACACAAGGTGGGGGCAGACTCACGCTCAGCATGGAAGACGTGGTTGGTGACTGTTCTGCTCAGATAATAGATAAATAATAAACCTAACGTGATTGGTTAAAAACAGCCGGGAGCGCTCGATTTTTGCAAGCACCATTACAGGCTTCAGAGGGAGCTACAGAATTCGGGATTTTTCCTAAACAGCCTATTTAATATTCTACTTCCAGAATCCCATGACAGTTCAAGCTAATATGACTAAAAAAAAGTTGCCGATGGCAGCTTTAAAATAACAGCTTGAAAAAAATTGTGCGGCTAGAATGAGTTTTAACACATTGACACCCAAGTCACGTAAAACTACGTTTTTACTGCCCATGCGTTGGCTCCCAAATGGTAAAAATACGTTTTTACGGTTTTTTTTATGGATTCTGAATCTATACATTCTAATGCACATTCTGTGTGATTTTTGTAAATATGTGATGAACAGAACTGACATAGATGGCAGTCAAAAACTGGTGTCATCATCTGGACATTTTGATCATTACGCCAATGGCTTTGCGTCAACTCAAGAACAATTTTGATAACGCTGCATTGATTGTTGTGCATTTCCGCATTTTGTCCAATCGCACGTGTCGGTTTCCAGAAGGTGACGGTAAAGTAACATAAACAAACAACAAGAAGGAGAAGAAGACACGCGACAAGTCTAAGGAGGCGGTCTTATGAACAGGTTAGCTTTGCCACATGCGACACGACGCAAATCCTCTGACCCGGATATGTATCTAAAGTGCCACAGGCTGAAAGAGGAGAGCACCTTTCACAAAAGCCCCGATCTCAGTTTGTTGTTGATTTTGGTGGATACCCGCCTTGGTTTAGCTAAGGATAGCTCGCTTATGGCGACACCTAGAGACACACAGTTTTGACCCACAAAGAGTTTAAAGTCTCAGCTTTCAAACGAGCCATAACATGTTTCAGTGGCCCTATCACATAATATGCTGTGACTGTACAAAAAACGTCAAAAAAATGGTTTAGAACGCTGGGAGTCTACGACATAATTCTGTAAAAACCGCTGGTAGTCAATGTGTTAATATTACGATTGGCCTGTCTCCTATGCCCTTCGGGGGTCTGTTGGAAAAACTGCGCTATGTAACTTTGCTGGACCGGCCCGGGAGCTGAGCGGAAGTACTTCGACTTGCTTTCTGGCACACCTACCGCAAAAACAAATAGACCCCTCTCACGCTCCCAGGTACATTTGATTACTCTTACCTTCTCGGTCGACATAGCTTGCACCTTCTGACTCCTCGCCGGTTCGTCAACAAACGTGAAACGTGAAAGCGAAAGGGTGTTGTATTTACGACAGTGTAACCATACATTACCTCCAAGCCTGTAGGGGGAGCTCCATAATGGGCTTTTTGAGAAGTTACATTGTATTGCTTTAAGATGTCATGTAACTCAGGGCTCATTTTCTTGGACGCCAATGCCTCCCTGTGTATCACACAGTGAGTCCACTTCACGTCGGGATTTTCCTTTTTAATGCGCGCGATGAGTCCTCTCGTGCGGCCCGTCATTGATGCTGCTGCAGGATTTCCAGCTGAGGCCGTTTGCACAGAAAAAGTTGTTGACAACGTAAAAAATATCCTCTCTTGTTGTTTTCCCCTCGAGAGTTTTGCAGAAAAGTATGTGCTCATAAATGTCGTCAGTATCGACGTATCTGATGAAAGCAACAAGTTGTGCATTTCCACTGACATCTGTGGACTCATCCAGCTGGAGGGAAAAAGAGTTGCTAAGTTTTGCTACAACTTGATCGACAATATCTGTTCCCATCTTTTCTACTCTGCGGCAAACGGAGTCATTTGACAGAGGCACAGTCTTGAATTTCTCCGCTGCGTTTTTGTCCAGCATCGTCTCAGCCAGCACAACAGCAGCTGGAAGAAGCAGGTCTTCACCTATAGTGAACGGTTTCTTCGCTTTAGCTATGAGCAAAGACATCGCATAAGAGGCCTCCAGGGCTTTGTCTGATGTTGTGGAGGCTTTCTGCATTGTGTCTTGAGATAACCTGAATTCCGAAAGTTTTCTCTTAAAAAACTCAGGTTCCCTACCAACGTGAGATGCATGTTTTGTCTTGAGATGACGCTGGAGGTGCGCTGGCTTCATTCCACTGTTAGCCAACTTATCCCCACAGAAAAAACACAATGCCATGGGAGGATTGGAGCTGGTGGACGTGAATCCCATTAGGGCGTATTCTTCCGAATACTGTCGGAATTTTGGGGGAGCCTGTGTTTTTACCTTCGTCACCTTTCCCTCTGTGTTCTCAGCCGCACCGCTGCCGCGCTTTAACCAGGACTCCATTGTTTGTGTCATGATCTGGTTGGTTGTGTTCTGAGTTGTAGGTTGGGCTGAGCAGGCTCCACTGAACACCAGGGCGGAGTCTGGTTGCAGCCTGCTGCCACAGCTGCTTTCCATCTGCAGTCATCAAGATGCCTTCTTAAGGAGCAGCAGGAGCACCAGTCTTTGCCAGATCGCCAAACCATATTCTGTGGTAATCAGGCCCCGAAACCCTTGCTCAAGAAATCTTGAAGTTCCTTATTGTTTCTAACTTCTTCTTCGCTTCCCACAGCAAGATTCCTGCACCCAGTTCCCGGACTCTCCTCTCGGTTCCAGCTTGGATCCTTCACCACACCAGCCTCCATTCCTTCAGTACACTCACCTGGTTTTCCCTGCCTGCTCACCCTCCTACGACTCCAGATTCTCCTACCCAGCCAGCCGATCTCAGTACTTCCCCTCCTATGGATGGACTCCCCTCTCAGACTGTAAGATAACCTCACTCTTCTGTTTTTGGATTTATCTGGATTGGATGTACCTGAACTCAATCTCTCATATCTTCTCCAAACAGTTCCAGCCCAGGATACTTCTTCTCAGCGCCCTCCCAGCCTCCTTAATAAACCTGTGTTGCCCTGGTGAAATCTGCTTTTGAGTCTTTTCCTTATTTTGGCTTTGGCTCCATGACAGCACGATCTGGCCAAAATATGGACTCAGCAGATTCATTCAGGGCAGCCTTATCCAACCAAGGCTCATTGCTTGGCGAACATGAGAAAGCACTTCGGGCGCTTAATGACCGCCAAGAGGCAAATAACCAACGCCTTGACCAAGCCCTAAACATGATGGCTCAGATTAACGCTCATTTGACAACACTCACCTCCGCTCCTCCCGTCGCTAACCCATCTGCTGCTCCTCCGCAGGTCCCGTCTCCCACTCCACCTCCTCTGGAACCGATATTTCGAGACGCCTCCTTTCCTACTCCAGAGAGTTATTCAGGTAATGTTTGGGGGTGTGAAGGCTTCCTACTCCAGTGTTCGCTGGTTATCACTCGTTCCCCTCGCTCCTTCCCCAGTGATTCCGCTAAGACGGCATACGTCTTGGGGTTGCTAAAAGGTAACGCTTTAGCTTGGGCATTAGCTTTTCTTAAGTCTAACCCCATAGACTCCCTTTCCTTCGACAAATTCACTGAAGAGTTTCGTAAAACTTTTGACCATCCTCTTAGAGAGGATAATGCTGCCAAACGTCTTCTCAATTTACGTCAGGGGAGCAAATCAGTTTCGGACTTCCTCATTGAGTTCCGGATTCTCGCAGCCGAGACCGGCTGGGGTTCAGACTCCTTGCGGGGCATATTACAAAATGCTTTCAATAACCAGATCAAGGATCAGTTATCCTTTCGTGATGAACCATCTTCCTTTGAGGAGTTGGCTTCTGTGGCGATACGCATTGACAACCGTCTTCGGGAGCGTCAGAGGGAAAGAAACCTCAACTCCCATCAGCCCCTTGGTCGCGGTTCTCACGAGAGTTCCTTTTCCGTTCCGCCCCAGTTTCCTACTTCACCGGTTAAACATAGTCCTCTTGCTGCGGAAGCTGGTAATTCAGAACAAATGCAATTAGGACGTACCAGGTTAACCCCGGAGGAAAGATCCAGACGTCTGCGTAGCAAAGTTTGTCTGTGTTGCAGTTCGCCCAAGCATTTCATCGCCGCCTGTCCTATTCGCCCAAACGAGCACGCCCACCAGTAACTGCGAGGGCACAGGTGGGCGGAACTAAATTACCCGATCTTCCTCGCCTTATATTACCTATCTCTCTGGTTTACGAAAGAATTAACCACGCTACTCAAGCTTTGGTTGACTCTGGTTCTGAGAAGAATCTTTAAGATCCAAGTTTGGCCTCAAAACTGGGTCTGCCTATTATTCCCCTTCCTAATCCAATTTCTGTCTCTGCACTGGATGGTGTCTCCCTGGCAACCATCACCCATAAGACTGGATTAATATCCCTTATGGTATCTGGTAACCATCAGGAGCAGCTAGAATTTTTCCTGTTTCCAGTGGCTCACAACCCTGTGGTTTTAGGTTTCCCTTGGCTTGCTGCTCACAACCCTCATATCAATTGGGCCGGCCAGAGAATTGAGAGTTGGAGCTTATTTTGCCTGTCCAACTGCTTAAAATCTGCTTTCCCCTCCTCCGGTCAACCACCCCCTCAGCCTGATGATTCAGTCGACCTTTCTCTTATACCCCCTACCTATCATGATTTAGTTATGGTGTTCAGCAAAGATAAAGCCCTTTCTTTGCCCCCCCATAGACCTTACGACTGTGCCATTGAGTTACACCCTGGTGCACCGTTACCTTCCAGTCGGCTTTACAACTTATCCCGTCCCGAAAGGCAGGCTATGGAGACTTATATAAAGGATTCCCTCTCCGCTGGTATCATCCGTCCATCTTCTTCACCTGTAGGGGCTGGATTTTTCTTTGTGGATAAAAAGGATAAGACCCTTCGCCCCTGCATCGATTATTGTGGCCTAAACGAGATAACCATAAAGAATAAATACCCCTTACCTCTTCTCACCTCGGCATTTGAACCCATACAAGGATCCAAGATCTTTACCAAACTGGATCTCAGAAACGCCTATCATTTAGTGCGTATACGTGAGGGAGATGAGTGGAAAACTGCCTTCAATACACCATTGGGCCATTTTGAATATCTAGTTATGCCTTTTGGCTTAACCAACGCCCCAGCAGTGTTTCAAAATTTGGTTAACGATGTCTTAAGAGATTTCCTTAACATCTTTGTGTTTGTGTATCTGGACGACATCCTCATTTTCTCTTCTTCCCTGGAGGAACACAAACAGCATGTTCGAGCTGTGCTACAGAGGCTGCTGGAGAATCGGCTCTATGTAAAGGCGGAGAAATGCGACTTCCATAAACCTTCTGTCACCTTCCTGGGCTATGTTTTTGAGGGTGGGCAGGTGAAGACTGATCCCCTAAAGATTAAAGCTGTTGCAGAATGGCCAACTCCCACCTCTCGGAAACAGTTGCAACATTTTCTGGGCTTCGCCAACTTTTACCGCTGCTTCATACGGAGCTATAGTCAAGTCGCAGCTCCTTTAACCTGCCTAACCTCCACCAAGCGGCCGTTCCACTGGTCTCCTGAGGCGGGGGCAGCCTTCGCTACCCTCAAGCACCGTTTCACTTCAGCCCCCATCCTTATCCAACCCGATCCGGAGCGCCAGTTTGTGGTTGAAGTGGATGCCTCAGACTCTGGGGTTGGAGCGGTGCTCTCGCAAAGAACTGAGTCGGGAGGGAAGATGCATCCTTGCGCATTTTTCTCCCGCAAACTAACCTCAGCAGAACGCAACTATGACGTTGGCAACAGAGAACTCTTGGCTGTCAAACTGGCGTTAGAGGAATGGAGGCACTGGCTTGAAGGCACCAAACAGCCTTTTGTGGTTTGGACCGACCACAAAAATCTGATCTACCTGAGAGATGCCAAAAGGCTTAATTCCAGGCAAGCTCGCTGGGCTCTATTTTTTGGAAGATTCAACTTTTCTTTAACTTACCGCCCGGGTACCAGAAATGTCAAGCCGGACGCTCTCTCTCGACAGTTTTCTTCAGGTGGTACCACTGACCCTGACCGTATCCTGCCTCGGTCCTGTGTAGTGGGGGTTACTTGGGCGGTGGAGGACCAGATTCAACAGGGTCTCGGTTTAGATCCTGATCCAAGAACCGGTCCCCCTAATCGGCGCTATGTCCCTGTTTCAGCTCGTTCTGCAGTTATCCACTGGGCACACACAGCCAGATTCACCTGCCATCCGGGTTCCCTACGTACCATTTCCTTCCTCAGAAGGTATTTCTGGTGGCCTTCTATGGATGCTGACACCCGTGAGTACATAGTGGCTTGTGCTGTCTGTGCCCGCAGTAAGAGTAGTAATCAACCTCCCGCCGGACTGCTTCAACCCTTACCCATTCCTGGACGACCTTGGTCTCATATAGCTGTTGATTTTGTAACCGGATTACCTTCTTCCCAAGGCCACACAATAATTCTCACTGTAGTTGACCGATTCTCAAGGGCTGCTCACTTTATTCCTCTTAAGAAACTTCCATCTGCCCTAGAAACTGCAGACCTCCTCGTTAAAAATGTTTTCAGGCTCCATGGTATCCCCTCTGAAATAGTTTCTGACCGGGGTCCTCAGTTTATTTCCCGAGTCTGGAAAACATTTTGTACCTCCTTAGGGGCTAAGGTATCACTAAGCTCGGGGTACCACCCACAATCTAATGGCCAGACCGAGCGCCTCAACCAGGAATTGGAAGCAGCTCTCAGGTGTGTCACCACCAAGGATCCCTCACTGCATGAAAAGAGGGATTTGTGGATGTATGTGGCCCCTTACATGTCCGCATACGTTAAGCCCCTGCATTTGCGGTGGTAAAAGTGAAAACTTGGCCCAAGTTGTCGCAAATTGACCTGGCAACTGCTCCCCCATGCCCCCCTCCCCTCCCCTACTTAGGAGAGCCTTTAATATGTAAATGCCAGTGATCAGGTCAGGAGCAGCCACAGTCATTTTCAAGTGGGGTGGGGTGAGGTGAGGTGGGGGGTGGGCAGGCCTGTTTCTACACGTTCATCACTATCACCTCCAACTCCAGCCAAGCTTGTTGCTGTGTTGTCTTGAAAAAGAAGAGGTGCACGCTGTCTGCTGGTGACAGGTGATACATATCTGGTTTTTTTTCTCCCAAACACCTCTTTTGTAATACCGCTTTTTGTGGGCAAAATTCAAGGATTCAAGGATTCAAAGGTTTATTGTCATATGTGCAGTTAGAAACGTGTTTCCCTGAACAATGAAATTCTTTTCTTTGTTGCCCGCACTGGATGTCCAAATGTATAATAATAAAGATAAGATAAAAATAAAATAAGCATGCAACAACAATATTCTAAAAGGTTTCTTAAATAAAATAGAAATATAGAAATAAAAATATAGAAATCGGGCCTGTATACATAATGTGCAGTAGTGCGCTCAGCGTTTTATCGTGTATGGCTTAATTCGGTGTCACAATGGTCACAATATCGCCGAGGTCTTTTCTTTGTCCTTGCAGAGTCCATTTTTGTGTCAAAACAGTGCAAATTGCCAGCTGTGGTCAGACAACATTAAATAGCAAAAGGACGGGAGGTTGTCTTGCGAGTATTCGGTGTAATGACGTCTACGCATATGATTGGTGGAGCTTAACGGCTCGCATAAGCTCTCGTTCAATCACGTATGAGAAACATTGTGTCGTGCAGTGTAAACAAAAAGTTTAAGGAGCAGATCTGGCGGCAACAAGGCAGACAGAAATCGCTGAGGTCCCGTGCTGGGAAAACTGCCCTGGTTTGCGGAATACAATGGCTGGAAGACGACTTGCTTTCAACTCCCCAGCAACTCTCTGCGGGTCTACAGGTTTGTGTGTTTTTTTCTACTTGCACATGACCATTTGATTGTTTAATTTTAGTCTTGTTGACACTGTACAGCACTTGGGACAGTTCTCGCTGATTTTAAATGTGCTGTATATTAAACTTACTTACTCACTTGCTTACAGGCAGATAAAATGAAAGTCCTGTTGAATGCTATGACCGGGATGTCTCGTATGGTGGCCAGCACTGTGGATACGGTCGTGGAGAGGGTTCTGGAGGGAATCGACCAGAGATTCGCTAGGTTGGAGGCAAGATGGCCGTCGAGAACGGACTGGAGTTACATTCCAGAGAAGTTGAAGAGCACACCCCCAAGAGAAGGCGGATATAGAATCCGAAAATCGCGGTAAGAGTAGGTTATTGACTGTGGCTTTAGGCTAAACTCAACTTAATTGTGTCCATCACGTGAAAACCAGTGTGAGTTGCTTTATTTAAAAAAATGTATTTCGTGTTTTCAATTTATAGGAAGCAGTTCGCCGCCTGCATAACTCACCGTGGCATTATAATCCAGGGCAAGGGTAAGAATAAGTGAATGTTCTCCCAATATCTAGTTGAGTTGGACCCGATGTTACGTTACGTCAATGCAGGGTTTTTTTTTTATTAACCATAGGCCTGTTGTTTTTACAGGCTACTGTCACCTCACAATATGGATGTAACGAGTCGCTTGAAGGAGGCGGTGTCAAACAGTCCGAACTTCAGAGAGGTAGACGGGGACACTATCGAGGGTGAGCGGCGCTGACTTTTACCCCGGCTGGCACTGATACTTTTAAGCACTGGTCATTTTATTCATTCCTCTTGTTTGTTTTTTTTTAGCTGCGTGACGGACCTGTGTGCTGTGCTACAGGCGCGTCTTGAAGCCGAAATACTCACAGTCTCACCACAGAAGAGTGAAAGAGAGTAAGAACATATACGCTGTCAATATGACTTTTGTTACTTTATAGACAAGTTGTCAATATGCTGTGCATGGATAGACTATGCTTTGATTGATTATTGGTTATTCCAACAGCTCCCAGAAGCCAGCTTCTGATCCAGGATGAGGACGTCTGACAACTCCCGCAGACCCTGCAGGGACCGGAGTAATGCGGATTCCAAACGGCGGCGTTTAGGCTTATTGTGTATATTGTAGGCTACAGCAGTGTGTGTGTATATAGTTTTCAATTCTTTATTGTCAATATGGTTCTTATTACAATGTAAGCTATGTACATTGTGTGGTGTGGCAATAAAAGCGCTTTAAAAAAAAAAAGTTTCCTTTTTCATTTCCTCAATAGATTCACGTCATTCATGCCTGCATTCATAGCCTAGTCATAGTGCAGCTTATAAGAATGACGTGAATATATGAAGTACACAAACATCCCAGGAATATTAGTAATCATAATCACAATTATTAATCATAATTGCTGAGTGATATGCCCATATAAAGTATGAATATATTAACCTTATTGGCCAATGGGCGGTCAGCTTTACAAGAGCTTTTTTATGTAATCACGTGCCTTTTTCGTCCAATACCAGCGAGGCCAGTGAGAGGTCCAGGCACTCTCACAGCGGGGTGCTAATCGCTGAGCCATTAGCACCCCGCTGTGAGAGCCCGCCGCGAGTCGGGTTCGTTTCCGACGATTTTCTCGCTCAACAAACTTAAAGTTTGTCTGCCTGCAAGCGCCCAGGTGCGTCCGAAAATTAGGCAAATTCGCGGATGTTCACTGCCGTCCACAGTGACACAAATCCCTCTTTTCGTGCAGTGCCTCCTCCTGGAGTCAACAACTTCCCTGGGTCGAGTATGGCCACAATTCCCTGACTTCAGCAGCCACCGGTCAGTCCCCCTTTGAGAGTTCTCTGGGTTACCAACCACCCCTTTTCCCCGAGCTGGAGAAAGACTTAGAGGTTCCCTCGGTCCTGCACCACCTTCAGCGGGCTCAGCAGACGTGGGACACTGTTCGTGAGGCCCTTCAGCGCACCGCGGACCGGAATCGCCGCCTGGCTGACCGCCATAGACGTCCGGCCCCTCCTTATGCCCCAGGTCAGACAGTTTGGCTGAGCTCCAAAGACGTCCCGTTGAAAGCCACTAACAGGAAACTCGCTCCACGCTTCATTGGGCCCTTTGAAATTGACTCTATCATCAGCCCCACAGCCGTTAGGTTGAAGCTCCCCGCTGCACTCCGGATCCATCCCACGTTCCATGTTTCTCAGCTCAAGCCTGTGGTCTCTAGTCCCCTGTGCCCTCCGGCCGACCCCCCCACCACCCGCCCGGATCATTGACGACCTACCAGCCTATACTGTCCGGCAAATCCTGGATGTCCGTCGCCGTGGGAGGGGTCGCCAATTCCTCGTCGAATGGGAAGGTTATGGTCCGGAGGAACGTTCCTCGCTCCCGTATTTTGGACCCATCCCTGGTCTCGGATTTTCTTCGCTCCCGTCAGGGTGAGTCATGCGGCGTGCCAGGGGGCAGCCGTTGAGGGGGGCGGTACTGTCATGATCTGGTTGGTTGTGTTCTGAGTTGTAGGTTGGGCTGAGCAGGCTTCACTGAACACCAGGGCGGAGTCTGGTTGCAGCCTGCTGCCACAGCTGCTTTCCATCTGCAGTCATCAAGATGCCTTAAGGAGCAGCAGGAGCACCAGTCTTTGCCAGATCGCCAAACCATATTCTGTGGTAATCAGGCCCTGAAACCCTTGCTCAAGAAATCTTGAAGTTCCTTATTGTTTCTAACTTCTTCTTCGCTTCCCACAGCAAGATTCCTGCACCCAGTTCCCGGACTCTCCTCTCGGTTCCAGCTTGGATCCTTCACCACACCAGCCTCCATTCCTTCAGTACACTCACCTGGTTTTCCCTGCCTGCTCACCCTCCTACGACTCCAGATTCTCCTACCCAGCCAGCCGATCTCAGTACTTCCCCTCCTATGGATGGACTCCCCTCTCAGACTGTAAGATAACCTCACTCTTCTGTTTTTGGATTTATCTGGATTGGATGTACCTGAACTCAATCTCTCATATCTTCTCCAAACAGTTCGAGCCCAGGATACTTCTTCTCAGCGCCCTCCCAGCCTCCTTAATAAACCTGTGTTGCCCTGGTGAAATCTGCTTTTGAGTCTTTTCCTTATTTTGGCTTTGGCTCCATGACAGCTTGTCTTGTCAAGGCGACAGTGATTTATTTAGTCTATCATGTAAAAGGCAAATGCCGCGATTCGCGTCACTGTTACGTTGCGCTCTCTAGTAGCCAGTAGAACGCCGCCATTTGGGTACCTGCCCCGCTGCCAGCTAAGTTTGTAAACATACCTGAACATACATGAACTTATAGTAATTGCTATTTATAATGACTTTTAAATTGATGCTATTTTTTAAATATATTTTTCAAAATCTCAAGTACCCCAAGGGGTACGCGTACCTCCATTTGAGAACCACTGAGATAAGTAGACATGAACCCTTTCTTGGCCTAATTCTACAACATTTTTCTCCTCACTGTCTTTAACTGCTTGCTTGTTTTGCTTGTAGTCACTGGGTTTCCCTCCTTAGTAATGTAAGGTTTTGACGTTACAACATTAAATGTAGAAAAGGATCCAGTCCTGGAGCACAGATGGCAGATGGTTTCTGTCAATAAAAAAGATCAACTGGATGGTGTTTAAAAAAGAACAGTGACTAAAGAGACTTATCAGTGGGACAGACATCAAGAGTTAGAAATTGTAGTCGACAGCATACATTTGATGATCACAATGGCTGTTCATTAGTGTGATATGTAAGGAACGAAGTGGAGCAACTTCCTTATATGAGCAATGTCACTATAGGTCCTGATCATGTTATCAAGCAGTCATTTAGTAGTTTCATACAGTCACGTGGAAAAGAACAGGCATTCTATTTAAATGGTAAGGTTTACGTAATCTCAACTCTACCAATATTGCCCTGTGTCATTATTTATTACACAGAAACTAAGCCAAAATGCAAAAGCAGTTTGTTGAAAAGTAAGTACACCCAATGATCCAGTAGCTCGTATAGCCACATTTAGCAGCGATAACTTGAAGGAACCGTTTACCATATGATGTTGTTAGTCACTCTTATTGTTCATAGAGAGAAATGTTGGTCCACAGCTTTAGGACATTGAGGTGTGCAGCAATCATTAGTACACAGCTCTCCAGAGGTTTCACTTCACCATTTCAATCAAATCAAGTTCTGGAATTTGAAGGGACCACTCGAACATCTTAATTCCTTTTTCTTTTTTTCCCCCCTTTCTGTTGTAGATTTTGTTGGGGATCATTGTCCTGTTGTATGACACAAATCATGACTTTCAGACAGATGGCCTCACATTTGACTTTAGAATACTTTGGTATCCAGAGGAGTTCATGGTGGACTCAATGACTGCAAGGTGCCCAGGTGCTGTGGCTGCAGAACAAGCCCAGATCATCAGCCCCCCACCACCATGTTCAACAGTTGAGGTGTTTGTGCTGGTATGCTGTTTTTGGTTTTCAACAAACATGATACTGTGCATTATGGCCAAACATCTCTTTAATCTAATCTGTCCAAAGGAAATTGATCAAGTCTTGTGGTTTCTTCAGATGCAGCTTAAAACAAACTGTGCTGCTGTTTTCTTTTGAGAGAAGTGCCTTTATCCTGGCAACACATCCAAATAAACGACCGTACTGTCATGAACTTAAACATTTACACATCATGTTTAAGTCTGGCTTTAGCCTAGTTTTTGTTAAATGGATAATGAAACAGTAATGTGTACTGAATGATTGTGTTTGCAGGATTTATAGGCCAAGTTAGGACCAGGGGCCTGAAGTATGAAGAATTGCGCCGCTTTCATACTGAAAGATGGCATATGCCAAAAACTGGGAAAGTACTTATGCCCAGAAATTTTCAGATGTACCAATCTGTGCGTGCACTTGTTCCTGCGCACCTTTCCTTGATACATCGCAACTGACTTGAAATTGGTCGCAGCTGCACATGCCACTTTGACCGCCTTGTCTCCTCCCATTAATAACTATGCAAATGAGTATAAATACATGGCATGCTTTCCACCTTTTGTCCAAATAACAATGGCACCAGAAATGTAGAAAAAGAAGAATTTCACAGAATGTGAAACTGATGTACTTGTATTGGAGTTGGAGACGAGACAAAGCATTTTATTTGGTGGTCTGTCCTTCGGTGTTAGTAGTGAAAGGAAATATTGAGTGGGATTGTATGCCTCAGGCTGTAAATGCTGCAGGATCGTACTGCCGCACCACATCTGACATTAAGAAAAAAAATGGTCCGACATCAAAGTTAAAAAAAGCATAAGGGTTGCTGCACATTGGATTGCTGCAGTCGCAGGAGGAGGCCCAGGAATGCCAGAGCCAACCCCACATGAGTGAGAGGCCCCCCATCATCAGAGATACTACACTTTCAGGTATCCTGCCAGTATATTTGGGCAGCAAGACCTAATCCTGCAGTGACTGGAACAAGTGGGTGTGTCATACTGTGAGGGGCAGCATTTTTCACGACATGCTTTGGGTCAATTTGTCCTTTGAGTATAGACGTACTGCAGGTCAATGTACAATTACTCTGATTTAGCTTTTTTAAACCATGATGAAACATTTCTATCTATTGGAGTCCTGTTTTACAGCATGATATAGCCCCATCAAGAAGTCAGTTCGCAGATCTCTACTCAGTTGAATAGAAACAGGAGACTTTTTTTTGAGAGACAGGGTCTCAATGATCACCGTCAAAACACCAACCAAGAGCAGTTTGAAACTGTATACCTCTCTCAAAGCTTGAAATAAATTGAATAAAATCCTAGATCCAGATTGGTTTAAATTTGGTCAGCGAGCTTCCTTTAGCCCAGGCTGGGGTGATGGGGATTATGAAATCCCTGCAGGGCCCCTCTGAGAAATGAAAGCTCTTACCTGGGCTGAGGCTGACTTTCTCGAATATTTCTCACCCTGCTGCTCAGTCAGTCTTACTGACTTTCTGTCATTATCGCCTCTAGTCTCCTTTTGGTTCAAAGGAGATATAGCTGTTAATTAACAGCAGTCTGTTCAGCTGTAGTTCACATTAATATAAGATTATATGGCTAATACAAAAGTCTAGCAAAATAAGAAATACAACTTTGAAGACTCTGAGCGCAAGTATTATTGGTATTCAATAAATGAGAAAAAGTACGTAACAAACTGGCAACATTTCCATGTGGTGATGATGATAAGATTACTGTGCGGCTTCAGAATTTCATGGTATGAATGATATGTCAGGACACACCTCTATGATTTCCAACTCTGGTTTCAAGTACAATATCCATGTCTCGTTTGTTTAATTGGATTTTAATTATTAACAAAACACAGTTAAAACAAAAAATCTAAAGTTTTTGGTTACAAATATTAATTAGTTTTGTTTATAAACTTACAAGCACCTTTGTACATGAAGCTAACAAAATTTTCCTCCTTATTGTCCAAGTATTAGATATCAGTTTTCATAATAGTTAAAGGTTTTCTGCCCTGCCTTCATGTGAAATGCAGCATTTTTTTTTAAATAAGATTAATTGAATTGCATGTGACTTCAGACATGTATTGGAGACAAGAAAGGGAGAGTAAGTATATATATATGTTCACCTACACACAAGCAAGCATTTAAACCTACATATGAAATAAAGTTGTGAATGCATTAGTTCTTATTAAACGTGATAAATTGCATATGTTCAAGTCTCTAATTAGTAGCTAAACTAATTAACAGCACTTTCTAGAATAATGGAAAAGGGGATTTAAAAAGGTAATATTCTCCAAGAAAGAGGTTCTTCTTTGAAATTGGTCTGTGGTCTTGTGTCTTTTTCCTAATGCAAGGAAACAAATACACTAACTCTGGTGGGTAGGGGTCCTCACTGATGCAGATACCTTTTTTATTTGTACCTCTCCATGCTCCTATTTAACTTAGTATTTCAAGAGTTATACATTTATCAAGGACATTTACCTTGCCTGCACTTGTTGGACTTTTGAAGCCGTCTTGGTTTCCAAAGGCCACTTTTTAAATGGATAATCAACATGTTTTTTTCTGCATTTTTGTATGTCTGACTGACAAAAAGTCTAAAAAGTCTGAATTCATGTCTACTGTTAGTGCACTCTGAGTTAGAGCCCTATCCAATCCAAGCCTTCAACAACCCAGCTGTTATAGGGAAATTTGATATAGTTATATAGCATCAATTCACAGCAGGAAGTCATTTCAGGGCACTTTTTATTTGGGAAAAGTCCAATAATTCCTTTTGAGCGATTACGCAAGCCTATTTAGATACGATTATGGTCAGATGTAATCTAAATTTAGCTCAGCCCCTGAAAGAGTAAATGTTAGACCTGAGGCAAATCCCAAAGGCGGATTATTCATGCTGGTTTGGTGAGAATTCCTTGATATTAACGAATGAAAATCTGCAAATAAAAAATTTCACATTTTCACTTGGTTCTTTCTGTAGGCCAATCGTGGCAATAATATTTGCTCTCTAGTTTATGCAGGCTTGGATGCCGGCTGTTAGGTAACAATATAATTAAAGAAGTCGGTTTGTCACCGGGGATACCAAACAAAAAAATAAAAAATGTCTGTGCCATAAGATGACAGTGATGCTCATTCTGAAAAAACTTGTGTCATAACTGAAAATTTCATCCCTCAATGCGAGACATATTTTCTCATAAAACCTCAAGCTAATGATGTGTTGTGTTAGCCTGACTACGTCATACTCACGATTCTAGTCAGAATGTGAGTCTGATAGCGCTCAATAGAGTTTTGAGTATGGGGCGTGTTTCAACCGAACCAGGAGAAAAAAATGCTTCTTCGCTCAATTGGATAGACCTACAACCAATCAGAGCAACGTAGTATGTGACGTAGATTAAGCAACACACACTTGTTGTAGGAAGGACGGTAAAAACATCTTTTCTATCGATAAAAGCCTTTATCGCGTTCCTCTGTTCGTCTTTCAACATGAATACAATGTGGAGATCCTGTAGAACAGACTCGATGGCAGAATCTACATACCCTAGCTCTCCAGCGGCAGCCATGTTCAGCTCTTTAGTGATGTAGTCGATAATGTCCCTGTTGATCATCTGTCCATCATCGTAGAAAGCCCGCCCTGGCTATCTGATTGGGTCGACCGATTCTTGGTCGGGCATAATGATTTCCCAACTGAGCAGAGCCAGACCGAACTTCCCGACCAAAACTTTTATGGGCAGGGATAAGTTCGGCTGGCACCCAGGCTAGTGTTGTGTAGCCTTCAACTCCAAATTTCCAAGCAAAACTCCGCCAGTGCCATTCTCTATGCCAGTGGTCTCAAACTGATCCTTGAAAGGGCCGGTGGGGCTGCAGGTTTTTGTTCCAACCCTGCAGCAGCACAGCTGACTTGTTTCATTCAATCAACTGAACTGTCTGCACTGAAGGTCTTAACCAGTTCAGTTGACTGAATGAAACAAATCATTCTCTGTCCAAGAACAAGTCCGAGGAAGTCATTTCTATCCAATCCTTTCAGGATATTTCCACCCCAGTGCAATGTTGTCAGTCAGTCTCCCAGGCCTGATTAAAAAGCCTGAAAATGCTATCTAGCAAATACTTAAGGATGTCCATACCAGAAGAACAGATGCGAGAAACATTAGTGGTACAGCAAGTCCCAACAGAAAGAATCCCACAAGGTTATCACCCTTCCATTGGGCTCTATTTAAAGGAAATTCACATGCGATCAATTTGTCATGTGTCCCCTTCCTCCACCTGGTGTATAACCTCTGTCATTATGCTGGTAAGGTAGTTTTTGGGAGATGATGCTCTGAGGCAAAAAGTAGGTCAAGGAAAGGATGGAAACATTATGGTTGGCAGATTTGCATATTTCCATAAATCGACCCAATACGACCCACTTTTATATAACACATTAACATAAAGCATTATCTCAATGCTGTAATAAGTAGATAAGTCTTCAAGCAAAGGACATTACATCCACTCTGAAAAGACTCATCTTCAAGCTGTTCCTCTTGTGCTTCCCAATTTTCACAGGCTGGAATTGGTTTGAACACTTCCTCTTAAAGGTTTGTTTTTTGTCAAGGTATTCCAGCAGACGGAGAGATTCAAGCACCTTGGTAGTTTTTCTTTGCATTTATGTATTTTCTGTCATCGAGGTTGTATATAGTGTTTGAGGCTTCATGCACAAAAAAAAAAAAAAAAAAAACCCCACTTATGATGGCAAAAGAATTCTGAAAAGTCCAAAAGCATTTAGACTGTTGACATCTTGCTGATTCTTGTGTTGGAATTCTGAAACCCAACCATCAAGGAAAGTGACAGATCAAAAACAATGAACAGCAGAGTCCATCATTCCTCTGGCAAAAAAAAAACAAACCCCAAAAAACAGTAGTGTATCAAGAATCTTTTGAATTTATCCACATGGAAACAGTCTTTGAATTCATAATGTGGCCGAGCCAGAATACCATGAAAAAAATGAACTGTGCAAAACAAAAACCTAAGAACAGATTAAACCAACTGGGAACAAGAACAAACTGGGAGGCAAAACCCACAGAGTAGAAATGGCAAGGACCTGACAAAGACTGAGGACAACCAGGACGCTCAAATACAAAAGAGGGTTGATTGGTGAGCAGTGGCGGCTCCTGACTTTTTTTTTAGGTAGTGCAATTTCCAGTCTGTGAAAGCTGCATCAGAGTGTGCTGTGCGAAGCTGAACCGATTGCACTGATGCAAACCTGTTATGTTCCCACACAGGAAATAAAATGTCCAATCGTCCAGAAACTCCTTGTCTTCCTTAAATAAACACAACGCAGAGTCGAGGGGTTATTTGGTCTGCCAAATAACCAAAGTGACTCTGCAATTTCCCCCCGTTATGTCCATAAGTACCATAAAAGTCCATAGGACTGAGGTATATTTGTCTAGGTAGCATAATTTATTGTAATAATTTTAAATAATTTTTTGTTATTTTTTGCCAATCAGTTAATATTACACCTTAACCATTATTTATTTATTTTCCTCATATTGTTCCAGGATTCTATGAAATAAGTAAACACATAAGCTCTTAATGATATGATTCATTCAATTTTCATTCTAAAGAATGTAATTAAAATGACAGGATATAAATCCAAGTCAAGTGTTTATTGAAGTTTTGGAAAATATGACTTAGAAAAGCATAACCAGTTGTCAAACATGGTTAAGAGCAGCTTACTTATGTGAGATTTCTCTCTTTTTTAAATATAATACTGCACCATTAACAATGAATGTGTTCTGCTATCATTGTCAACATTATATAAAAGATTTAAATCATTAAGTCAATGACTGAGTACAAAAGGGTAAGTTATTTAGCTACATCAAATACTACCTGGAAAAATAGCAGGGTTGGTGGAGCCCTGGGTTTCATCTTTGCCTCGCAAGGTGACCCCGAAAATCCCGCAAAATTCTTCCAAACTTCCTTCTCCGCATTAGTACGACGACTAAAGGGTACTTCTTTCAGAAACACTACCGTATTGTTGCACTCGACACTCGCTATCTTCTTCGTTTTTTTTTTTGTTTTTTTTTTGTCTTTATTGAAAACCACAATGTTACAACAACAACATAGAATGTTTATGGTCCCGCGCAACAGACATATGACGAAAGCACGTTGTGCGTCGTTTGTGCGAGCACATAAACCCTCATAGAAAATGCATTGGGAGAAGGATTTTTGAAAAAAACTGACGTACCATTCATGTCAATGGGAGCTTCCTGGTGCAAATTCGACCCTGACAGAAATCGCCCCAAATGGGGGCGTGGCAACACCAGGCGCGACCTTAATGTGATTGGACAATGACATATACAACCAGTTTGCCTACAGTAGATCAGTCCCGCCTTAGCAACAAGATTAAAAAAAAAAAAAAAAACTCGCCGCTATGGAGGAGCCGCCACTGTTGGTGAGTGATGGCAGCTGAGGATAATAAGCACAGGGGAAGGCAGTGGAGCTAAAAGATCAGATACAGAACAGAAAGCAGAAAAAGGGTAAACGAACTAAGAACACAGAACCAGGGGCCCGTTGCACAAAAGTAGGATTTAGACATCCAGGATGAATTACTTAGCCAGGTTCAAGGAATCCAAAACATGGGCGCCCAGGCTTAGTTGGTTGCACAAAGGCCAAGCCAGGATGAGCAGACACGGATTCATTAAAGGAAAACGCCGGAAAGTTTCAAATTTACTATTTTCCCTGGTACATGTTCCCCAAAATCGATTTCTCACCTTGTTTACATTTGTCAGCCCGAGAGAGTAACATTCGCGAATGTTTGAAATTCAAGTTATACCGCTCTGGCTCTCCCTCCCTAGCGCCGCCATGTTCACTCAACATGACGTCAGAAATGCAAACATTTTTTCTACAGCAATGGAAGACACTTACGAACTGTCTTGGTCTGACTCGGACCCGGAGATAGAATGCGAAGTTTCGCCTGAGTCCGAGTCAGATCATGATCAGCCTCTCGATCCAAGTTATGTTAGCTTATAGCCATCAGCCGAGATGGTCGGATAAGGCTAAAAATAAGGATGGACAAGTGGCTGTCGCAGCAGCCGCGACACCGCCGCCAAATGCTAACGACTCACCGGTTGTATCCACGAGCCGTGAGGCGTTTCCGGACCCCATGCCCAACCTTGTGTACCGTTTCCAGGCCTACCGGCAGGTGACCTACTTTCTCCATGGGAGACTTGGGAAGCGCTTCCGAAGAGTGATTCCCTCCTGTGCGGTGTGGGCGATCAGGGATAAATATGAGTCGCAGGACGGGACCTACAAGGGTTTCCTTCACGCCGACGAGGCAGTTGTAGACTATCACTACATGTGAACATACATGTTGAAATAAAAATAATTTCTAATTCTACTATATACAGGTAGTATTCAATCATTGTGTATTTCCAAGTTACACTCTACACTTTGTTAGAGCACACTCCCGCCACAAAAGTAGAATTTTATTTCCGCTGCACAAGTAGAATTGCATTTCTGACGTAAAATATGCCTGGATGTGGCTGAACATGGCTGCGCCCATGGCCAGAAGTGAAAAAATCTGGGAGCGCAAGGTTATGGGTTGAATAATGTAAAACAGTGTGAGAAATCGATTTTGGGGGACAGGTGTCAGGGAAAATAGGAAAATTGAAATTTTCCGACGTTTTCCTTTAAGCCAGGTGAAACCGATCCCGGATAAGTGCTGCACACGGCTTGCTTAAATAGACCCCACGATCGATCATAGATTCACTGATTCACCATGGCAACAAGGGCGGCGTATTTCTCCCCAGCGTAGCAAGAATTATTAATGGAAACCTATGAAGAGGTGAAGGAGAAAATAAAACAAAAAGGAAATACTGCCACAGTCAAAAAACAAAGGGAGCAAGCGTGGCAAACCAATGCTGACCGCCTGAATGCGTAAGTCAGTGTTTCCCAACCGGGGGTACGCGTACCCCTAGTGGTGCACGGAGGTACTGCAGGGGGTACGTGATGCACAGGGAGTTTTTTTTTTAATTTATTAAGGCGTCACACTTTTATGGAGGACTGTTTATGAAGGAGACTCCAGTTTTGTGATGATTGTTACATGAGTTAGGCCTGTTAATGTATTCTTAAAAAGAGAGAGAAATGTTACTTGTTTAAGTTAGATAACAAAGGAAGATTATTTTGATTTAGTATTTATACTATTTTGGTTAATTACTTATATTTCAAGAAAATGTTTTTATTCTTATGTTGAATTCAACTGAGGTTAAAAAAAAGAGAGAGAAAGCCTGAGAATTTTATGTTCAAGTTAAGGATATTAAATAAAATGATTTTCATGTAATAACCACTGTGTTACTCTACTTTTGGAGAATCATTACACGCGTTGTATGTGTGAGGGGGTACTCGTGGTGTGACAAGAAGGCTCAGGGGGTACTCAGACCGAAAAAGGTTGGGAAACACTGGCGTAAGTAGTGCACAAATACACACTCACCACTCCACTGAAACTATCACAATTAGGCTACAATCCAAATAAAATGTTAACATATCGTCACCTTCCTAAAATAATCGCCCAAGTCATTTTTTGGCATCAAAGGTGTGGTCCAAAAAATGCCAAAGTCATTTATTTAATCTTAGTTTTTATGAAAAACAATAAGTGTTCTTATGTCAAGCATCCTTTGATACATACTTACTGACTGAAATTATTATTTTATGCTATAATTTAACTTTTGGGGGGAGTTTTTTGTGTTTCCTGAAAAACCTGAAAAAATGACTTATGCGATTATTTAAGGAAGGTGACGATATTTGAAAAGATATTTGTAGCCTACTTTGATTATGAATAAGTTGAAATTGACTGCATGTGAGTGAAACTATCTAAATGTAACTCCATGCTCCTCCACTGTTTCATTGTGTGTGTGCGTGTGTTTTTGTGTGTGGAGATTTAACATGACTGGTCCAAAACGGACATGGCAGCAAGTCAAAGTGAAATATAAGAACATCCTGCAGAATGGTAAGTCCCCTGACAAATACTTAACAAGTGTACTTTTTATTAAGAATGTGCCTGCCCACACATTGCCTGTACTGTGGATTAATTGGTTTAACATCTTATCATTTCAGATGGTCTGCAATGCTAACTATTTGTTCAGTAATGTTGTGGCAAAGTGGCCCGGCTCGGTCCACGACTCCCGAGTGTTTCGGAACTCAGAGATCTATCGGCGCCTATCACAAGGTGAGCCACAGAACCTCTATTGATAACCACTTTTAACATAATGGCTGTGTTAAGAATGTCACTACTTATGAGGTTGTGATGGTAACATTTTGTATTTACAGGTGAATTCCTGGGTGTATTGCTGGGTGACAGAGGGTATGCCTGCCAGCCTTTTCTGCTCACTCCATTTGCAGACCCTCTGGAGGCACAACTGGCATACAACCATGCCCATGCCAGAACAAGGGCCCGGATAGAAATGACATTTGGCCTACTGAAGGCACGTTTTCAGTGTCTGAACCACCTGAGAGTCAGCCCAGACAGGGCATGTGATATCATTGTGGCCTGTGCTGTCCTCCACAATGTGGCCTGCCTGAGGCTACGTGCCCACGACAACGCTCTGAAGCATAAACGCAGATGTCCGTTTTTTTCCTCCACAATTTATCTGCGTTCTCACGAGCGCTTGGGGGTGGATATCTGTCTATCCATGGGAACAGGGAAAACGTATAAAACTCATAAAACTCGCAATTTGCCGATATAGTATGCACGCCCCGGACGTAGGTGGCAGTAGCAACAATACCTTTGGTATTGTTATATGAGTTATATTGTTATATATTAATAAATATGAGAAATGCCTGTTTTGTGGCTACTTCCTCGGCGTCAGTTGGAAGAAAATGGCGAAGCGCGGCGGCAACAACAGTACGCCTTCAAACTTTGTTTGGACAGATGATGATGTCCAGTTGCTCCTGAACACGACACTGAACTACAAAGCCAGGAAGGCAGTGGATAATGTGGATTGGGAGAGTGTCCAAAATAAATATAGTGAGATATGGGAGTCGTTCATGGAGAACTACCCACTTAACGTGTGCAAAAAACGCACTTTGCGTTTTGAACTGTTCCTACGGCGACGAGAGGTTGGATCGTTTTCAAGATCGCCACTCTGGAGTGCGTTTGCGTTTTCTCCGTTTTGAACTCCTAAAAACGCCGTCGCCGTGTGCAAGATAGGCACATCTGTCGAAATGTTCTGTGTTTATCTGTCGTTACCGTTGTCGTGGGCACGTAGCCTGAGAAAGGAGAGGGCCCCCAGAGTGCCAGCTCTCATAGACTGGGACAATCCTGCCATCTTCCCGGATGATGACTGTGGTCGGCTGGTCAGAGACCAATATGTGTTAAATTATTTTAATTAATATTGCATGTTTATTTAAGTTGGGCCTGCAATGGCAGAGGAATTTTTGTTAGGTTTTTGTGCTGTATACCTGTAGGCAAGGCAATTTTATTTGTATAGGCCATTTTTACAAACAGTTTGTCTCAAACGGCATGCTTTGATTCTGTGCTTTGTGTCTTGTAGAGCACTGTGTGACTTCAGTTTTGAAAGGAGCTGATGGTTTACTTGCTTTGATTCATCCTTGTTCAATAAAGGAACATCATGGTACACTCTAATGTGTATTTATATTTATATGGTGATGTACTTTATGTGTAGTCTGTGGGAAACTAAATTATCTAGTGGTTCATCTAAAATCATCAGTTATCTAAAATGATTGTAATTAATGATCACAAATGTTTCAATAATGATAGTAGGTATAGTTAAATGTTTTAACAATATGTTCTAGGCAGTGGAATAAATATTGGTTTCCATTTGTGGCGACCGCTGACTGAGATAAGGAATGAGATTAAATAGATCCTGGAACTTAGCCTGGTCTGGAGCAGGCTAGCTTCACAGAATAAATCTCCATGGTAACTTACGTCTGAACATATCCCACTTCCCTCTATCCCACTTTTGTGCAGCTGGATCACGGATAAGTTGATCCAGGATAGCCAACATATCCCGGCTTAATCCCTTATCCTACTTTTGTGCAACGGGCCCCAGAAGAATAAATTATCTGCTAGAAACTCAAAATACAAAAACAATGGAAACACAAAACAAACCACAGATCATAAAAATACAAAACTACTAGACAAACCCAAACGCAGGAAAAACAGAATGTACAACCACATATCATGCCATATGTTTGCTTATATTTGGGGTAGTTTTGGCCACCCTGGCAACCAGTGAAATGGAAATAAGAACATTATTTGATGATATGAACACAAACAATGAACCTTTTCCAAAAGAATATCCAAGCAGCAATTGAAAATGACAATAAAAAGCAAATGAAACTGAAAGCAGGTATACAAAAAAGATGAAAATATATGTATATGAATGTTGCAAGTCCCTGTATCCCACCTGCATTTGGGACTTTATCCAACTGTAAATCCCAAACTTAAAACCAATCTGCCTCCTACTGTGCAGGTCCACTTCTTGGTTCCAAAATAGTTCTAGTCTATCAAAGCATGGCCATGGGATCTCTTGGCATTTCCTGTTGTTTTCAGATAGCGTGATCTCATCAACATGAATGGCAGGACCAAAGGTTTGCAAGACATGGTGTAATGCAATCATCGGTTATTCAATTCATTGGTAACCCAAATCAGTTTGCGCTTAAAGTCACCAGAGATAGCCTCCTGTGTGTGAGCACAGGATAAGCTTGAAAATGGATTAATGAAAAAAAAAAATCAAGTGCATGCATGTTGGGAGGAGAGAGTCCCGATATAATAAATGTACGTATCTCTTTAGCACTGTTATCCACCGAAATAGCTTTGCACAGTGTGAAATAGATAAGATATCACTCAACAAATCTTATTGACGCTCAGCACAAGCATCTTGAAATAGAGGAGGGAAAAGAAGATTTTGCATGATGAAATTTGCATTTTAAAATTGAGGTCAATATATTGTATTGGTGAGTCATTCCCAGAGGAGGAATAGATTTGTCCTGGCATTGATCCATGTTTTTTCCACTTTCATTTTGATTCAAATATGCAAACATGACCCTTTAAAATAATTTTTTTTTAAAAAGAAGAAAGAAATCGACTCGCGTGGAATGCATAAATGTTTTTTCCCAAAATACTTCCATCTAAATACTACGCTTGACAGGCTGAAGCAGGCCAACAGTAGGGGGTCATTTTGGTGTGTGGATCCCAGCGGAGTGATCTGTGCTTGTGAAGTAGCAGGATTTGTAAAAGTGGATAAATTGGATAAGGCATGAAGAAGAAACTTAAAAAAAAACCTCAAATTAAAATCTTAGCTCTGAACAACTGTATTGACTTTTGGTTGAAATTGTATAAATCTATTGAAACTAGGGCAACTAAATACTTAGTTGTTTTTTTAGTATAGCAGTAAAAAAAACAACAACGCGCATTTCATTGTAAGGGAGTTTCAAGTCCCTCGAGCCATAGGACTGTGGACCATAGGATGTGTGGCCTTGAAAGGGTTTTTATATATACATCTTTGGAGAAACAACCTCTGAACCTATGTCTTGTCCCTGATGTGCAGCAAGGTTAGATCATTAGCTGAACAGGTATCAGGGATGATGAATGAGCTGCATTTGCTGCTCTCCTAACTGATTCCACATGTAATACACATGCTATAATCACACGTACACACACACTCAGCCAGCCACAGCCAAGAAGATAAACTTGGGAATTAAATCAAACCTGTTCGATAAGCAAAAATTGATCTTTTTCTCATCCATTCCTGTAACTGGTAAAAATTTGATTTCTACATTTAGGAGTAGAAAATGAATGTTTCTGGAGTTCAGGGCAGTAATGTGTTCTCACTGGAATTTGTTTAACGACCAAGCAGTTTTATAACTAAACAGTTGAAAAAAAAAAAAAAAAAAAATCTTCCATGGTGTGTCATGCAGATAAAGATGTTTTTTGCTTGATCTTACTGAACTTGCTCATTTTGAATTACTTGTAAGCTTCCCCCGGTTCTCAACCACTTCACATTTTATCATGTAAACAGTGGTCAAACTGGTGCCCCATTGGTTCAAGTTTAAGTAAACATCCATTTATCATTACATTTTAAGGCATGCACATGCAAAGACAGTGAGACACAGGCTTAGGGTTAAGCCTGTGTCATCCACATTATGGATGGTCCATTAGGATAAATGCTTAGGGCGTGAAATCCATGCACAATGAATATGTTTGATGCAGTTGCTGCATCAGCTACTATCTGATATTACTACAGACTGTTGACCTAACTGTTCGAGAATCTTGAATTTCCTTAACAAGGAGTTCGCTAATGGTGATATACTGACAACAGAGCAGTATCTGAAGTTAAATAACACACATCAAGTAGATAAATTGATTGTATAGGTTCATTATGGTACAGCTGAGAAACACTTTATCTTGCTAATAAGCCTACTCGCTGGCAGTCGTGGGATTTACATTCCCGCAGTGGAAGAGAATCAGTGTTCCAGCAGAACTGGAATCCAGAACATGAAGGAGCAGCCATTCATCAGAGGCAGCAAGGAAAATTAGCAAGATAGCTTTGGGAATAGAGTCAATGGGCCTCATGCAAGAACCGTAAGTACGTACAGATTTGTTCTTAAATCGTGCGTACGAGTGATTTAAGAGAATTTGCGCATTCACCAATCTTTTCGTATTTTACGTTTTCTTTCAGGTATGAACAGAATTTATGAGTTATCCAGACCTGTCGTAGGAGTTTGGTAAAATAGTTTGCGGTTATTCGAATCAAGTTTGCTTGACTAATGGATTGAATATTTAATTACTTTGAAGCAATCATAAATTAATATATACATTATACCCCATAATGATGCTGATATTGTTCTGTTTGACTTAAATTATGCACTAATTGAAGGTTCATTTGACTCTGTATATAACAAGGTCAATGGGAAGCGTAACCAGCGGCTGTCTTGCTACTTTTGGATGCCTTAGCACGTCAGGCTCTTGGAAGAGACCGTGTAGACAGACAAATGGCTGACATCGCGATTTAGATTGCCAAGGACTGTGCTGCTGCAAATATGCAGCTTGCATGAGCCACAACTCCAGAGAGAAACACGCCGATCAAACCCAATTCCACCACACGCTCAGGTCCTCACCACTCTTGGATTTTTGGCCACTTGAACCTTTCAGAGGGAGATTGGAGACAGATTGGGTGTTTCCCAGTCCTCTGTGAGTCGTGCGCTCCCCTTGGTCATCAAAACTCATTAGCTCATTAGTTTATCACCCATGGTTCATCAGATTCCCATACACCGCTGTCCAACAAGTAGAAATTAAGAGGGACTTTCATGCCGTGGCTGGACTGCCAAACATAATCGGAGCAATGCAAATATACGCATCAAAACACCCGACCCCTGTTGTGGAGCGCACTGAGCTGAAGGCCAGGTGGGTGTGAATCGATACAGCGGGGGGGCGGCAAACTGCTCTATAGCCCAGAGAAGGCATGCCAGATTTGCACAATATTGCCATGAACGAGGGTCTCCACCTGAACTAGCCCAAGTAGACCAGAAGGTGTGGTGCCAGAAGACCCCCCTCATGGACCGCCCCATCAAAGTGCCATCATGATGAGGCAACAACTGATTGCACAGCTTTAGTTGCAGTCATCGAGCGCCTGGCCATGGCGAGACGTTTTTTTTTTTAAAAGCCATTTTCATATTAAATCATTTCTTCTTTATTTCGGTAACATTACGAACTACAGGTGACTCGGAATTAACAGCACTCGTAATTGCTTCCCATTTCTTCGCTTTAGCAGGTCCCGTAATTCCACTGCTGACACTCCAAAAAATGACAGATTTTCCTTTCTGGATCTCTGAAAGCAGAACTTCAATCTCAGAGCCCGTAAAGTTGTTCTTTTTGCGCCTTGATGTCATTCTCATGACTCAACACTCAACACTTCCTGGCACAGGAGCGAGGAAGCACAGCTCCTAATATGGTGTAATTTTGGGCGTGGAGTATGCAAATCTACTATCGTCTTGCACTTAAATACGCACGGGTGGCATTCATCATTTACGCAGGTCGTTTACACACTTTTTCCGAAGTTAAGAGCGTTTGTTGAATCTGACGTGGCGTGTTCGTACGAGACCTTCGTACGAAAAAAGTGAGAGAAATTTAGAATAAAGATACGAAAATGTTCTTGCATGAGGCCCATTGTTATGAAAGTGCAACAAAACTCAATCTGAGATTAATACACACAGATTTGCTTGGCTTTTAAAGATTAAAGGTCAGTCCTTTTGAGGAGAGTGAAATGTTAAAACTGTGTCTCTGTTTAAGGTTTTTTTTTTTTTTTTTTTAAAGCAACACTCCTTGGCAGCACATTTTCTATTCATGTACGGTACATGAAACTTACTTCCATAACATCACCTTCTGATTGATCTACGTTTTCTTTTTTTTTTAAGCCGTTCTTGGGTGCAATCGAAAAACTAGGAAACAATTTGGTGTTTTCACACTGATGTCTGATAACATAGTACATAGTAGGGTCAATATAGTTTTTCTCCTAGTGATGTACAACGGCATCATAGGCATCATAGGCACATATTTTTCTTTTTAAATGTGCCAAAGCTCTAAGAGCAGAGGCAAAACAAAGAATTTCAGCTTCAACATGGTAACAGGAGCACCAATGTTTTTACTGGAATTCGAAGTTGTGCTCTAAAGAAAGTTGGTGGAAACTTCAAAAAGATCTTTAAAGTCTTTTGCTCGTCTGAGGACATTATTGTGTTTTTGAAAGAGTACTGTAGCGCACACAAAGGGCATAAAGGGAAAAGGAGCTGTGGCGCACCTAACGACAATCTGTTTTGACATGAAGAACATGTTACTTCCATGACTGATCACATGATCGATTATGTTTCATCCTCCTGAGTTCTAGAAAAGTCAGCAACATGAAAAATATTACCACAGCACAGCCAGAGAAAAGAAATTCCTGAAAAGTTCTATCCATGTTTCGCTTTTGACTCTTTTCCTTGAAAATGATTCCGGTTAGCAACTATGTCTTTGTTTATTACAGCCATTCAAAATGTGGCTTACATAGCCATCTGCTGACATCACTATGCCGCCTCGTTTATCATCTTTGAGCCATTGAAAAGTGTCAGATATGTTTTGAAACAATATTTCAAAAATTTGCTTTGCATTCACTTTGCCATTGGAAGGGAACCCAGCTGTGCCTGGTTCATTTGAGACATAATAAAGCCCAGATGTTTACTGCTCCAGTCAGGTTTAGGTTTCCCTTATTTAATCCAGTTTCTGTGACATATCAATAGGAATCATCTGTCTGTACAACACTCTCTGTACTATATAGTGTAGAATAATATACAAAAGAATAATACTTAGAACATGGAACTGTTTGTGTTGTTTTGTTAAGAGTTTCTGGCATTTTTCAAGTAAGGCCCCAGGGCACAGGGAGGATGTGCTGTGACACCTCAATTATCTGATCATTCCAGTTTCCCAGAGGGTTTCAGGTGTGTCTCCTTGATTTGTTTTGGTGGAAACCTTCACAGGGTGGTGTGGTTGCTTTATCTCAGCAATTGTGTTTATAGCAGTTTGGCCACATCACTTCTGATATATATATATATATATATATATATATCTGATTATCTTTTTCTTTTAATTTTTTATGAATGGAGACAGGAACAGTTAAAAATATTAAGCTCAAGCTTTCCCTCTGTGAGGTACAGTTTCATGAGCTTCTTATATTTCCTGATAAGCTCAGAAAAATATTCTTTCTACTCACTTTGCCTGCCTCTGTGTGCAGATTCATTCATTCAGGACTCCTACTAGTTTTTCGGCTGCCTCAACTGGACACCCCAGAATAGATTGCAGAAAGAATGAAATGTAATATTTCAGAAGGAGATTGTTTTAGGAGAGGTTGCTTATGTGGTGGAGTCTACCTCCTGGTAGCGGTTAAGTTGAGCAGAAGAACAGGGTAGGATAAGAGCTTTGGGGGGAGGGTTATGCAACTTTACAACTTTTTTTTTGTCTTTTTCTGCCCTTGCCAGAAGGCTATGAGCCATGCAGAGGCAGACAATATGTTTCACCCTTCTGCTTATATTGAGAATCACAAAAATGTCATAATAGCTCTTTTGCTGAAAATGTGTCTTCATCTAAAGATGGCAACAATTCATTACATCAATTTTACATTACATGTCTGTTCTTTTTATCTGCTGTCACTTTCCTCAGTCTGTCTTATTCTACCTCTTGATTCCCATCCACTGCTTTCACTGATTGAATTTGACTTTTCTTTGACCCTTCCTTGATTGCTTTTTAAATCCTCCATGGGAGAATTATGCTGGTTCAAGTGGTGTTTAGAATCTAGGGATTTCATTAATATATATATGTGTGTGTGTGTGTGTGTGTGTGTCTTCCTCTGAGAATACAGCTCTTGAGCAAATATGAGTGTTTAATGAACTTCAAATAAAGATGTGTATGTTTGCAATTATATTGGACATAACTGCTTGGTTTACTCTTTGCAATCAAAGGAATTAATATTTCCAAATGTATTGTCACGTAATTAACTGGGTCATTTTCTTGGGGTCATCTCTTCTGCTCTACAACCTTGCAAACTGCTCTCCAACATGATTAAATTAGACAATAACTGTCAAATAGAGGACGTGGGAGAGATATTTTGCTCAGCACTTAAATGTATTTATGAATTACAACAGATTACACTTTTTACACACTTGTGTTTCTATTATTGTGTTTCCACCAAAAGTGAAAGAACAAGAAGAAGAGAATTTCTCATTTTCCCACAAGTCTTTCTTTATGCCTTTGTCCTGTTCTTTGCTGACAGTCTGTTGTCCAGGATAGGGCTGGGCTCCAGGCCAGACTGTAATTCTGAAAACAAATAAGCTGTTACATCTTAATTGGACTGATGGTTTTGTGCATGTTCTCTGAAAAAGCAGGAGTTTAAATAAAAACAGTTGTGTACAAAGAATAGAATTACCTCCCTCAACCATGTAGTCTTTTACCCATGGCAGAGTTTTTATTAAGATCAGAGGTTAAGGAAAGGTAAGGTAAGAGTCTGGAGGCAGAAGACTGCTTTGGGATGGGTGTGCTGCAGATCCCTTGGGACTCAATGTAAATCCTGCGGTAGTGGGTGGTTTTAATGCAGATGGGGGTGGGATCAGATGTTCGAAAAAGGTGTAACACCAGCCTCAAGCTAGCTTTAACTACGATGATAAGGTAAATAAATGTAGCTGAAGAAAAGATTAAAGCAGAAATTTACTAAAGCTGAGACACAAATTTGTCTCGAATGTGGACAAATTTCTTGGTTGTAAACACGTTTAACACATTGAACAAACGACTGCAAAAGGTAACTATTGTGGAATAATTGTGAACAGGAGCGGGGGTAATGATCGGAAATCCAGCTGGAGCAGATTTGAACTGGCTTCTTTAAACTTTGCTGTTGTAAATTGGTCAGTGAGATCATTGAGAGAATCAATGTAAGTCAGATCCCTAGCTTGTGTTAAAAATGGCCAACGAAGCCGATTCTGATAAAAGAACAAACCAAACTGCAGAAGCTGCTAAAGCTGTTACAGTTGACAATGCTTCTAATATGAATACTTCACAAACTCTTAAAAATGTATGCTTGACACAAATCCATAATTAAAGCCCACTTAAAAGAGGAAATCAGATGAGACAAATATCCTATTGCGAAAACCAGGCACGTGTAAAAAACTAATTTAGTCAGTTACACGGATGTGCAATGGCATCATATTAGAAACTGAGTCGTGAAGGTCCGAAGGGACGAATGACAGAATGACAGTGATATTTAAAAGCTGACTGCAGAGGATTGACTGCTTCAGAGAAATCAGACAGAAAAAAAACCATTTTAATGGAAGTGATGTAAAATTGAAATTATTTCGACGGCAAGGAAAAGCACAAGTGATGAAGAGAAACGATCGGTATTATTAGCCCAAATCAGAAACAGAATGAGCATTAAGCCGGAGTTACAGTTGATGCGTCTGTCACGGTGGTGGCGAACCGTGACGTCAAAATGACGTTTCAGGCATGGCGCTTGCCTTGAAAAGACGGCGCAGCGCGCTGTCGTGCACCAGTCGATTTTTGTAACTTGGTTGCGCTGAGAATGACAAACCGGATGGACCAATGTGAGACCAGGCTCAGGAGGTGCGTTTGTACAGGCAGCTGTACGAAACTGCAGTGAAACAGCACAGGGAGCACGTAAACTCCCAAAACTGGTGGACAGAGATGGGCAGAACTTTGGGGAAAGAGGGAGAGTTCTGTAAGAATGTGTGGAAGAAGCTACGGGGCAGATACGTGAAGGCAAAGAAGAGGGCAGAGACTCAAAAAGTGGTGATGCCGGGGGCTTCAAACCTTCACCTCTTTTAACTGAATTAAAAAATTAAAATTATCCGAATACTGCAGCAGTATCATTAATGAGAGTATTCCTGCTCTTCATTGTTTTCTTCTCCACTTTCGTGGTTGTAGAGTAGCGGTAACCTTCACATAGCAGCGCCACCTCTGTGACGGAGAAAAGCGCATCGATTTGCGCCACTATATGTAGCCGGCACGAAATCGTGACGTCATCAACACAGCTCGCGCTAGCAGACGCGGCAACCATGCTAGAGCCTTTATACAATCACTAAATTGTATAAATTGTATAAGTGTCATCAAATGTCATCAGTTGTGCTTCTGTTCCCCTATTATTGCACTAGATTGACCAGAAAGGTGTTTTCACATGATGTCATGTTCAAGCTGACCTTTGAACATTTGGACAGAAAATGCCTATTTTTTTAACGGGAAATGTTTACTATATTAAGAAGACAATATTCAAGCTTTGTCATATTAAGAAAACCTCAGAGATCAATTCAAAACCTTAGCAAGAAGTAGTATTTGTCAGCAAGACATTATTGTATCAGACGTGGTAGGAGTAGAGAAATACTTGGAAGCCGTATTATGGAGTTTAGGTATCAGGGTGTAGACCCAAAAGTGACTCTGTAGGGAAGCTTTAGTGACACGAATTTGTTCCGGGCTGCCGTGGGTAGCCATTGGAGTTCAATGAGTAGTGGAGTGACATGTGTGCTTTATGGTTGATCAAACACCACACGCGGTGCTCAGTTCTGGACCATCTGTAGGGGTGTAACTCTGCAGTAGTCAAGAACCAATAGCAATGGACTGTACCACGGTATAAGTGGCATATTGAGTCAGATGCATATACACACACACATATGTTAGAAAGGCATAAATGGCAAAAAAGAATCAGCTATTCAGCTATAGAGATGAATACGTTAGTTTTGGTCACTGGTAGCAACAGTGTTGCAGGTGCACAAGTAACACTGCTCATCACATTTAACGTCCTTCTGACTGTACACTGAGCAGTTTATCTTGAGACAAATGGTTGTATAATTAGATTTAGTGAAGATTTATTTCAGTCAGAGCCAATTCCTGTCTCCTTGGTGACTGGAGAGATGTGGCCTTTCTCATCCTGTGGTGATAGTAGTACTAGTTTTGCTAATAGCAGCGAGTTTACTCCTGTAAGTGCTAACAGTGGCTGCAGCTTCCATTTCCCCTGTTGTCGTTTTACTATTAACCAAAAGGAAAACTCCTGATTATTCGAATGCTAAGACGCTGAAGTGAAAATGATTAGACATTTTGGTCAAAGAATTTTCATCTGGGTGACTTCAGCCACAGCTTTAAAATGCCCTCCAGCTAGAAAAAGTGCTGGCTATAGTGTCATCCTCCATTACCAACATGCCAGCATTCCTAAAATGAGGTAGGCTACGTGTAAACGTTGCAGGAAACCTTGAAGGGACGGCCAGCAGGGACTTAAAAATGGATGAGTTGTAGATTTGGAATAGAATAAAATGGTTAAGATTTTGGATAGTAATTTCTTGTTCATCTATTTGACCTTCCATGGCCACAGGGAGTCTTCTGGTTAAGATCCTGAACTGCAGTAGGTTTACAGCACTATCTGCACAGACTTGACCCAGTTACCCATCCTTACTAATCATGACACCGTCTCTGGAAAACGAGGTTAACTATTAAAGATGAATTGAGTTTTATTCATATAATGCCAAATCACAGGAAATGTCATCTCAAGGCACTACAAAGACACAGTCCAATTCAAGCCAATTAATTGTAATATAGTCATAATCTACTCAAATCCAATTAATAGAACTCCATAAGTGAATATATTGACAATACATAAGTATAATAAAGCTGAGTAGACCACACTAACGTCTTTCGCTGACAGGTCCAAGCATTCTTTTTAGATATCTTATGCCAGAGCTGCTTCAACAACCTGATAGTGTGTGTCTGACTGACAGAACCAATATCGTATTTGTTATGCCTGCGAGTAATGGAAAGTGCAACAAAGCACATGGCCTAAGAGTGAAAGACAGACAGAGATGGGGAAATAACTGTTAACTGTGCAGCCAATATCTCTGTCCCTGTCCCTTTTCTACACTGCATTGTGCAGTGCTGTGTGCTAGTGGTAATCAATGCTTGGCACTAGTTATTTGTGGAGTCACATCCTGAGTGCCAGCATAGACAGCATCCAAGGTCAACACTCAGCGCATACAGGGTTACACCACCACTGCCACGCGTGCACATGAGCAGATGCATAAAGCATAACAGGATCATTCAGGTTATAATCTGATTGGGTAATTACCCGTCTGTGGCGATGGGCCGTCGTAATCTTTCTGCTGCAACAACACGGAATAGAAATGCATTGAGCCTTTTTTTGTTTGTTTTGGCATTATGAAAGTGTGTACCCATTCAAATTGTCTGTAGAATGGTAACTGTAATGGGAAATGCACAGCTCCGAAATATGTAATATCTATGTGCTTGTTTGCTGGAGAAACTCTTTAAAAAAAAAAAAAAAAAAAACATAATATGGGTATTCCTCCACTTTTACCCAGTTATTTTATAGGTTTAATCTGTATAAACATGGTGAATTATGTTCACATTGGGATTATATCCTTTGTCAAAACGATTTCATTTTCTTTTTAATTGGCAGAACATCAACAATTAGTACCATAAGTACAAGGGAGTTATTTTTAAGATTAGTCAGAGGCTTATGCTCGATGCACTGTTTATCTCTCCCATTTCACATATGAGGAGAAGTTTGTTTATTTCAACAGCTGTTATCTTTCAGCTTGGCAGTCATCCACCAAAACGGATCAAAACCATTCATAGGAAACAGTAACAGGTTAGCTCAACCGTGAGATATCCCTATTTACACACACGTATATATATATATATATATATATATATACACATACATACATACATACATGTACGTGAATAGCATTTGACATAGATAAGATATGTAGTTAGAAAAATATAGTGTTTTCAATTGACAGATAAATAAGAAACTCAAAATAGCCACTTGTGCAACACCCCTATATGTGCTAAATCAATAAATGCCCTCAGGAAGTTTTAACCAATAATAAAATGTACAGTAAGCCTACTTTTTAAAATAGCTGCAAAAAAAGACATTCATTCTGCACCCTTCACTGAGCAAAGAGTCTTCCATTGCTTCACAGCTAAAAGAGGAAAATTCTTCTTTTCATTCATTTATTAAGACGGGTGACAATAAATTAGTAAAAGAGACAATGTATTACAGGGTATTAACCAGGAGTACAGATGTATACAGTGGATCCCCCACGGATCAGTGTAGTGGTAATATGCAGAGATATTGAATGAACAGCTAAGAATTATTATTTTTTGCTTGTAATCTGAAATTGGGTTTACATTGATTTGTCCAACTTCAGCCTGATCAGTGGTATTCATTTGTCAAATTCTGTGGTGAGGAGGCTGTTAACTTGCCGTGCAGCATATTGTGCAGATTTATCCTTGCTGTCAGCACCCATTTGTGAGCCAGGCAGAAGGATCTCCCAACAAATATTTGAATTAAGTGGAAGTGTAGAAGCTCTTTCTGAGTTTGATCCGATCACATTTCGTTGGCTTTTAACCTCAGAAAAAGGGCTGGAAATGCACGGCAAGTAGACTGGAGATAAAAACACAACTCGAGCTAAACTTGAAGAGAACAAGACTGACCAGAACTAGAATGAAACATGTAAAAAGAACCCAAGCAACAGATAGTAAAGGCAAGGATCTAACAAGGACTATGGAAAACCAGGGAGCTTAAATACAGAGGATAACTGATTAGTAAATTGAGAACAGCTGAGGCAATTAACTCAGGTGAGAGAGAGGAGCAAATGACCTGAACATGAAGACTGGGGAAAACATGAGAGAGACCAACAGAAAGAGCAAGAATCCTAAAAACTAAATAACAGACAAGAAAACTGAAACCCAAGACCTGAAATACAAAACCCTAACATAAACGTATGATAATATGATAATCTGCCAGATATATATAATTCCTGTCAACCTCTTTTCAAATCTGTGTTCTGGGAGTTGCATCATTCATGACACACAGATGTGCAAAGCGTGCTGATGGGATTTGGGAGATGATCCCTGACTCTTAGAAATTATGTTTTCATGCAACTACATTTTAAAGGATGGAAATAAAAAACTAAATATAATTTGAAAAACCTGCAAATTAGTGGACACAGACAAACTTATTTCTTTGTAATCAATACTAAGTGTTATTAATATACTGGTGTTATTTGAGTTGATGCTGCAGTTACTATCCTGACAATGCTCCTGTGTCTCAAATCATGTACTTCCATACTAATATTTCTATTTCTACAAGTCAATATGCATTGGTGAGTGATGCTACATTCAATGCATATTGTGTAATCAGATGGCGTACTCATGACATTAAAAAACTTTTAATGCTAAACACTTTACATTTCTGATCCTGAATTGTCTTTCTTTGCTACTTACACCAGTGAAATGGAGGAAGCACCAATACATTCTCAACCAGTAGGAGGAGGCTAAGTATGTCCTCAACTTTAAAAATTATAGCAGTTTCTTTAGTGTTTACAGCTGTACATTAAATTGAATGAACTTTTCTGGCACAAAATAATGTTAAGCGGCTCTGGAGATAATCTTTCTTCTTATATGTTGAACAAAAAAACAAACATCTGTGAAACCACCTGCTGCCATTCAGCTGTATTTCCCTCTGCTGCCTTGACAATTATCAGCAACATAATTAAAGCTGAACACAGTAGGCATCCTTTCACATGTTCACGGATGTCTGAATTCGGCTGTTTGTGTGTATTTTTTTTTCATAGAGCAGAGGAGAAGGTGATGCTTTGGCCTCTGAGGCCTTAGGCTCTTAGGCCACAGCCGTACAGGCATCACCCTCATCACACATTGCTGGGGTTATATTTAGGTCTTTGATTTTCCCTTGTAGTATCTGTCACTGGACATTCTCTCTTCTCACCATCTGATTGCATTTCCTCATTTTCATTGTGCTATTGTTATTTATTTTTTTTATTTTTTCTCTTGTAATGTATTTATCTGTTCAACTCATTCTCCATTCAAACAACAGCAGCGTCACAACTTCTAGAGATTCCATGTCAGTATAATTCAGATGCATCCATAATAGACATTATTCATTTGATAAGCTGCTATGGGATGTTCTTAGAGGGTTTAATCTCTGCTGTATGCTTTTGTAATGTCTGTCTGGCAGGATTAAGGGTGCAGGCGACAGTGAAAATGACGGGGATGTTGTTTGAGCTGTAAGTTCAGAACCCTGAGAAGGAACAACAATCAAAGAGTTATTTTCAGTAACTCTTAAAATACAGTATGGTGAAGGTAACCTATATTCATAATCTGTAAATGATTCATTATTTTATGTGTAGGAATTTTCAAAAGGAATCTTACACAATTTCATTTTTAACAAAGATGTTGGGTATCGTACACTCACAAGATTTAAAAAGATAACTCCAGTCGGTCCGCAGTGAATATAACAAATGAAACTTTCTACGGTTAGGGCAAATACAGAAGTGGCAGTTTTGACCCGAGACTTCTTATGCACTTTCACAAATTAGGTACAGATGTCACTTGGTCTTGAAAAGACTCCATTTTAGGAGCAATTTGACCAACCATTCCATTTTAAAGCTACAGGATAATTTCTTCGTGTGTATTCAAACATTTGTCGTTGACATACCAGGTACGCAGCTCTTTAATAAATCAGCTCCAGAATATGATTAAAAAATAATCCAAGAGCCGTAAATGTTCTTTGTTGTTTTTACATTATAGTATTACTGAGTTCCTAACAATGTGTAGATGCATGAGCTGTGCATATGTACCTGAACATCAAAGTCAGTGAAGCCAGTGCATTTCCACTACTCCAAGTTTCAGATCTCTTGGAAGAGACTAAAAACAATATTCTTATCATTTCTTCATCAGTGTAGAATCATATGTGAGTGTAGACTCCCAGATTATCTTCTCAGTAGAGGAAGTACAAGAGTATGTATAGCCGCTTTTGGACTGTAGGAACCATTGGCAGTTCTAATAACCTTTTAATCCGCGGGGCCGTTTTCTCCCGTGTTCGGACATACAGCAACTCGGGGTTTTCTCCCTTAGTTCCTATAACTATTTAGCTCCTTCTCCGAGGTCGGGTCTTTTCATGGTTCTATAGAACGATCTGACAGAGGTGTTTGGTGGTCGGTAGCTACGCCCCATGCCATGCTATCACGGCTGAAATGTTTCCCGGCGGGTGTTTAATAAGTTAAACTTACACTGGTCTCATTTGTCTGCAGCGCTCTGCTCTCCTTTCTTCCTTCATGAAATGAAAAGTATCGTCTCCTGACTCTCTCTGTGAGCTCTTCCAGCCTCGATATTACACGCCTGATGTGATTGTCCATGATTAATATCACCATCATGCAGACCATAAACACGATGGCCTCCCCGCTCTCCATGTTAGCTTCTTGGTGGTGTTTTTTCTACTCTCCTTACTTTTACCGTTTTGTTTTGTGTTTGAATGTAGCGCTAAACGGCTAACGGCTAACACGTCACTGAAGCAGACGGCTGCGCGCGGCGCATCAGTCCCTATCAGGTCCCAACTCATGTGCGAATGCAGACTGAAACAGTTCCGCTGGGGAAGGATCGTTATCAGAACGAAATTCGAGGAGGGTAGTTCTGATAACTACTTTCTTAGAACGGTCTGTCCGAAAGCGGCTTATGTAATGATACATGGGATACTGAATGGATAGAACTAAAGAGAAACTAATAGCTCACTGGAGCCGATTCATCCTATGGGGATTATTGTTTAGAATTTTAACTGAATCTGTCAGTGAAAAACAGATTTCAGTCTGAAGTGGAAGAACAACCAACAGACCTTACCTGCTATGGAGCTATGCCTCCAACAAGGCCTGAAATATCCCCAAAGACAATGTAAGGCTGTATTCTCCACGGCGAAGCAATTACACCGTATAAATATTCTTAAACAGAAACTGTTGAACCTGACACAACAGTATGCTGTTGATCTCCATGCCTGCTGTGCACCATTGTGAACACCCTTAACATGAGAGGAATCTCAAATAACAGACATGGAAACAAGCAAATCCATCAGAGATGGCTTGCTGGCTCCACGGTCGCCTTCTTCCTTATATAATGTAGGTCCTGTCACAAGAAGTCAGCTTCAGGAGCCCAAGCTCCCGCAGCAGCAGCATGGATCTTGTTATTACTGACCCAGTTTAATGGCCGTGCAACATGGATGATGACCGGATGATGGTTGGCTGGCCTGCTGGCTGACTGGTTACAACTGGAGGACTGAATGTCTGGGTGGCAAATTTCCTATGTGACGGATGAGCCAACCAGAACAAACAAAAATGTTTCAAAGCTGTTTTACTTAATTCAGCGATTTTCTAGATGATGGGTCAACGAGATGTGACACAGAGAGACTTTTCAAATGGTTTGGGCAAAATCTAGTTGTTGTCATGAAGACAATACTTCTTCCTATTTGGGGAAAAAGAGGGAGCAGGGATCTCAGGCCACTGCCGGAGCTGCTGATGTGATTTGTTTTTATTAATTAGGGGTTTTATATGGCTACCATGAGGTTACAACATGACTGAAGTGACAAAGCTGGGACTGGGCATAAGTCAACAAGAGAATTAACAGGCAGGATTGAGGAAAAAGTAATTTATCGTTTCATTGTGGTTTTAATTATTTCCCAGCACCGCTATAATGGAATGTGATATTGTCTAACTAAGAAGAATTGCTGTGCCCCTTGTAGGCAGAATGACTCACTACCCTGATGGTTGTGTTATATGTTTCCTGAGTGATTTGTTAATTGGATTTCCTATTGTCTGAATCTGACTGCGGTCCATGCAGTTTCAGCAGGGGTTTAAATAGCTATCTGACTGGTTGATGTCAGGTTTTTTTTTGGAATGCCCGGCTGGCTGGCCTGAGAACAAAAACATTTTTTTGTCATTTGTCCTGAAGCCTGGACAATTGGGTGGTTTACTGAAAAACAAGCCAACTGCTTTTGGGAAGACTTTCGTCATTTTCAGGCCAGTGCTACAATCAAATGTCACTCCTCATCAGCAGTGGTGTCGAAACATAACATTTATGACTTGCTCCAACTGCTAATTATACAGAATCACTTGCTCAGTGAAACAAGGTGACATGGCAGCTGCCACAGCACTAGTTGGTGGAGACGAGGAAGGTGAAAGGGAAGGGCTACGGGTGGGAAATTAACAGAGTGGAAGGGACTTATGGGTTGTGTGGTAGAGAGGAGGAACAATCTGGAAGATAAAAATCTGAAGGAGTGTGGGACAGCAGAAAGAGCATAGCAGTGAAGGTGGGAAGAGAGAGGAATGGTCTTGCATGCTCACTTTCTTGGTTAACAGATTGTCCTTTAGGACCAGAATTGTACTGTTTGTGTGCTCCTGACATAAGTGCCTTTGTGACATTGATATTTTGAAATTCAATTCAATTTCGAGAGCGACATGGAAATTTAATATCTTGCTAAGTGAAAGAGCAAATTCGTCAGAGTGACAAAGTTTATTTCAAGTGTCAATTACTTTTAAAGATCCAAAATGTCGTCACAAGGTGCATCACAACTCCATTAATCTGTTTTTTTCTACTCATTTGATTACCGAGTGCATATTGTAATGCAGTCGTGTGAAAAATAGGTTTTGCAGAGGTTTTGTCAGTTTGCTGCTCTGGAGCATTCAGGTCTGCAACCCATCTGTCTCGGAAGGGTTATAAGTCTATATCTAAACAATCTCGAGTTCATCATTCTACAGAGAGAAAGATTATTTACAAGTAGAAAACATACAAGACCGTTGTGAGGAATACATCCCAGTAAGTTCAGACCATGTAAAAATCTGAGAAAAGGAAACCAAAGAGCAACATCTCAGAGGTTACATGCTGCCATACCGACATTCCGACATTGACGTTCAATTGTCGGAATGGTGACATTTTTTTAAGAAATGAAACGTCCCGTCATTCCGAATTTCATTTTTTCTTTTGTCGGATGGCGGTATGATTTTTTCTTTTCAACATACCACCATTCCAACACGCGATTTCAGCACCACACGCGTGGACAGCTCGCCATGCAATAATAGGGCTGCACCAGCTACAAATGCCCGAGAGAGAGACATTCCAACACGCAAGTCAAGCAAGACTGATCGCACCCACTCAGAAATTTACTGATGATGAGGGCTGACGAGGGGCTCGTTGTGTAGCCAATATTTAATTTGGCAGTGTAAAACGGATGTTATTTGTTTTTGTGACAATTGCCTCAATTTATTTTACCTTAAACCACTGAGAATGCTGTCAAAGTGAAGCCTCACAACAGCTGGTAGGCTAGATCTTTATCAGGACAATGGACACTTGGGTTCACCGGCAGATAAAATGTCTTAAATTTCGCCGATTTTTGAAGAGTGGCATTAAATTTCATCTGGGCGGAATGAAAGAAAGATATGTCTGGAGAGAGCTTTTGTGTTTGCGCGAGTACTTCCGGTGAAAACTTCCGGTGATTTGACAGCTAGGGCGTCAGGTTAGGGCCAGTGGCCGTAAACAAAGGTTATAGCCGAGAAGAAAGATGATAATATAACGTAGCTAAAAAGACTAGCTTTCTTCAGTAGCCTAATGCTTACCGATTTAGCAAGCCTAGCAGCCTCGTTGCTAATGCTAGCCGCCGTAACGTTACCAACCATACCCGACGTCAAGGAGTTGGCTGAGCAGGTTATGGAGGGGCTGGCAGAGTTAACTTCATAATGGGTGAGTGCAGGTTTCATTCACTTGTTTTCATTCTTTCACAGGATTGATTCACTTCAATGGTTTATCCGATTGCTGGCCGCCGAGCCATTATGTGTCTGGGTTTGTGTAGGTTACTGATCAGGGTTGTTAGCAGTCGATAGTCAGGTTGTGTGATGTGTGTGTATTTTTTTCTATGGGTACATGCCATTGACTGAGTGGTCTGTGCTCTTTTTTTATTTTTATTTAATTAGATTGGAGATACTAATTAATACTGAGGGGGGCTGGTCCCGGGGAAAATTGCCAGGGCCGATTTTTTTTTCTCCCAGTCCGACCCTGACAGCTCCCAACAAGTGTCGGATTGGTGGTATCAAAGTGTCGAAATGGTGGTACCAAACTGTGGGTATGGCGGGACGTCGCAGTGGCGTCATGTCTGAGTGACGGGATGTCGGAATGCCGGTTGCATACCCATCTCAGACACTTCAGACCTCAGTTAGCCTGTTCGATGTTAAACTTCATGACTCAATCATTAGAAAAAGACTGAACAACTATGGCTTGTTTGGAAGGAGTGCAGGAAAAAGCATCTGACAGCACAGCGCTTAGGTTTACAGCGTTGAGTTTGAGCAAACCCTACAACATCTTCATCTGATTGTGGATAAATAAAGTATTCCATCCATCCATCCACACACATACGTCCGAGTATCCATACATACATACTCTTATAAAAAAAAATGGTTTTGATCACGGTCACGGTGTGTCTTTTGGTTTCTTTGTTTACTTTTTGCTCTTTCGTTTCCTCACTTCCTGTTTTATTTTATAGTTTGCCCCCTTGTGTATTCAGTTGTATTCAGTTCTTCCTTGTCACACTTGGGCTGTGTTCGAAACCGCCTTCTACATACTACATACTTGCAAACGGCATACTCATTCGATCAGACAGTATGCAGAGCGTTTACACACAGTGCACTTCACTCCTGCCCGAGCTGAAATCAGCCGGCCTGAAGCAGATTTCGCTTCAGCTATAAACTCTGTAAATATATAACTTTAGCAACATTTGAAACATTTTCAGGCGAGAAAGTAGTCGTTTAGATCCCCAATGTGTTGAAAATCTGACAAAATACCAGCTATTTACAATTTTGTTCCAATGAATTCGGCGCTACTAAAGCTAGCCGCTTCCGGTTATTTTCACAAAATGAACCTACCCTCGTTGTAGCTAGCTTGAAACTGACGTTTTGACCAGAAATGACGATCGGCGACGTCAAGTTACGTTGCATCTTGGGTAGTTTAAGTATGACATGTGTAAGTATGACACATGATGCATACTCAACATTTCGGCGAATCTAGTATGCATCCGGGGACTTAAAAAAAGTTAAAGTTAGTAGGAGTAGTAGGAGTAGTAGGAGAAGTAGGCGGTTTCGAACACAGCCTTGGTTTCCGTTACTAATTGCCTCACCTGCTACACATTTTGTAATCACTCCCTCAGTATAAATTCTCCTGGTTTTCCAGTTCTTTCATGTTGTTTCCCTGTGAAACCCTGCCAAGCTTTCAGTCTGTTTGTCCACCAGTTATTTTCTCCTTTGATCTGATTTTGTAACTTCTGTCTATAGTTTTTGCTTATCCTGCCTTGGCAGCAGTTAGTTGTTTTTTTAATAAAGCCACCAAGTTCATCTCTGCCTGTCTTCATCTCCTTCCTCTGGAATTCCTCTATTCGGGTCCAAACCCAAGTAAACCTCAACCTTGACAGTTGTCTTCATGTTTATGTCTTCCTCTACTTTCAGCATGTGGATTGTTTGTCAAAGTGATCCACAGTGCTCAGTAATATTCAGACCTATACGCATATATTTGCATGGAATATATATATGTCTGACAGATTTGAAGAGATCTTATTGTGTTTGTGGTGGTTGCTGTTGCACAAGGAATGCCTTAAACACCAGCAACTTTATTATACGTTGAGAAATTCAAACCACAAACTAACCATTGTGGGATTTAATTTTTTTTTTCTGAAATAATTTGTAACATCAGAAATTGGGATGTGAATGACAAACAATCTTAATAAATTCTTGGGCCAAACACAAAATATATGCTTTCTTTAAACACATTCTTGTTATGCTAGACACGTAGACAGTCTACTAAACATAGACCGTCTACTCGCACTCCTGTAAAGCATGATTGTGCAGCACAAGGTTCATGCCATGGAAATATCTGATTTGGTCCGGACAGTGATGGTGCAGTCTTATAAATAGTTCTCCCTAAAAGCTGAAAAACACTATCTGTTATTGATTAGCTGTCAACACATGTTAAAGCTCACTGTTGCTGGTCACACAGTCTACACTGGCAGGGTGAGCTACGCTGACAGAGACGGTCATGCAAATTCCAAGTCTTTTTTCTCTCATACACTGTGACACACATTGGAACAGGGTGGAGACATGAAAACACACACATGCACACTCAAATTGCCCAAACAAAGCTGTAAATACACTTCACACGGCTTTTCGTTATTTTTTTATGTCTCTTGAGAGAATGCTTCACGAATTTCACATATTTGCCTGGAATGTCAAGGAAGAACTATTGATTTGTTGGAGCTCCTGTGACCACATGGCATTAAAGTTCTGACAAACTGTTGCTCAGAAATCCACTCACCGGTCAGCTTTACTCCTTATTTGAAGTAACTGTGCAACTATAAGTAAGTGTCTTTCTAAAATCCAGAACACACAATTTAAGAGGATTTATGACTTCTAAGTATGAAATATTACAGTTACCATAGATATGGCATGATCCTGTGTTTGAAGAATATCTATAGGGGAATCATGTATCTTTGAAGGTTGATAGCTCATCTTGGACATACCACATTGTGCTTATACCTGCTTGGAATTTTGTATCATGTATATGTACCAACTTTAAGTATTTAAAATAATTGAAAAGGTTCAATGGTCAATTTCTGAGCTATCTGTGGTTAATCATATTGGAATAAAAAGCTCATCAATGCTCAACACATGGGGAACAAATGCAGAATGATCATGAATTACTTTAGGAACCCACAAATACACAGAAGTAATTAAAAGGGCATGGAGCGAAGCTTCAAATTCCATTACACATTAATGACATTGAAGCATGGCGTATTACAACATGACAAAATATGATTAATATAAAGTCCATTGAACAAAGAATACAAAAATAGACAAGTAAGAATATCAGTTTGAAACCCTCCAAAGAAAAAAAATCATATGTGTGTGTATATATATATATATATATATATATATATATATGTGCTTTTCACATGTCGTTTTGTTGTTGAGATGTATATGGCATTCATAAGGAAACCAGTTCAGAAATACAATGACTGTATCATGTTATGTACCTGGTTGTAATATATAACAGTCTAATATGTCATCTGGTGCTGTTTATCTGATGTTTTATTCATCTAATCTGAAATCCTGGTAAGGATCATACGATTTGTACCTGTGTCTCCATAACAGAAAGAGCATGTTGGCTTATTTCTTTTCCTAATGACTGCACTCAATGCATATGTGAAGGGGAGTTATTCTCTTATTTAGAGAATTTGACATTACACTTTCTCTTGCGATGTAAAACCTACTGCCCATACCTCACTTTTTCTAACGTGCCTGTAAATCTTCATAATGTCAGAACACCTTTAAAGTTATGTAAAGCAGCATGTTGGATGTTGTAATAATGGCTTGTTAAACAGAACAAAAATGAAAATTTGCCAGAGTAGAGTAAAGAGATTCATAGAGAGTCATGTTTAGATGGGAATAAAAATGTAAAATTGACTTTTTTTTTTGTTGTTGTTTGTGCTGATAATGGAAAATGTTATGTTGTGATTTCGAGGATTATAAGAAATGCGGCTCATATAAACAGTGTGTGTCTAAATGCTCACTGCTGTGAACAGTCTGTGTTGTTTTACACATCCCTTCCAAGACACCTGATACCCATTTAACTAGAATAGTTTACAGGACACAGGTGGCTCAAGAGATCGGGTGGTTAGAGAGTGATCTGTCAGGAGAATCGGGAGGGAAAAAAAACACTATTCTAAGCTGAAGGTCAAGTGCATATTCACGTCAACTGGAGCAAAAGATTATTTGGAAATACTTCATGTTTTTTTTTTTCCAGTTGCTGACAACAGATGGTTGGTATTTGTTACATGAATTCTCATAATGGTCAAAAATGGAATGAGTCAGCTACGCAAAATAAAATGAAGGCATCGTCGGGTTGAGTTAAAGCCCAGTTGTGTGGAACTTTTGTAAAGTCGCTTCTTAAAAACCCTTAACAAGATAACACAAACAGAAAAAGACTGCTTTGACACAACTAGAACATCAAATGAGAAGAAGTTGCCAGTTAGTAAAAACATGAAAGATATTTTCTTTTCACACTTACTTGCTTTATCTCAGCACGCATACATCAGAGCTGATATGCCCAAGTGATTGATGCCTTTTCCAAGACTACTGCTGAAAATTATATGGCACTTTGCATATTGGTCCATATTATGTCCTGGTGTGTTTCCTCTGAGCAGGATTTTATGAAACAGATTTTGTTTGCATTGCAGGATTTACTGCTTACCTGCAGAGCTAGAAGTGTATCTTGTGTTAAAAATTCCCTCCACAAATGGTACACAATGTGTGGAAATAAATGACAGCGGATCGTGCCATTCATTATTCATTTTCTACAATGTATTTACGTTACAGCCTTGTAAAGTCAGTGCATGGCAATACATAATGATTAAAATTCGACTTTGATTTTATAAATTCCTTTTTTTGTAAACCCTTAGGCTCAAGGCTATCATAAGATTCCCACCGGGAAAAAAAAAAAAATCTGTACCCACAGCAAAACTTTGGAGCCTAAATGAAAAATCTTGTGCAAATCCATATTAACAAGTGTACGTATAAACTTTGTGTTTTCACATTTCACAATTATAACGAGTTAATTTACCGATGGTTTTCGAGGCCACTTTTTTTCCCCAGTCCGCCCCTGTTTATATGTGTTAATATGTATTTCTGGCAAAGGTGTACCCATCTTTACCCCCCTTTCATTGAAAACTGAATAAAGTAGCCTATGAATCAAACATGGAATGTGGAGCGTTTGTGTAACAATTCTGCTGTGAAAATGCACAAAGCAAATCCCGCTGGTGTGACAAGCATTTCAAGAATGGAATCAGGTTTAACACACACCAATCATGCCTTTCTCGTTTTAACGAGCTAACGAGCTAATTAACTCGTTATCTCGAGAAAAAACGATTACGGCACCTCTCGTGCATCATTCGGTGACCATGGAGAGGGCCTGGTCCCCTCAGCTGGTCACTGGTGAAGTCAACTATATCAGCAGGATCACTGAGGTGTAAACGCTTATTGAGCTGCAGTCGAGCCAGCCGTCTCCTTAAATGACGCGGGCTGATATGAAAGTTATCTCTCTCTACAAGACAAACAAATTGCAATTTAAGTCTGTGTTAGACCTGACAGTAGTAAAATCTGATGCGCTGATCTGTTCTCCAAAATCTGACATTTTCAGCTTGAGTCCGTTCTTGGAAAGGCTTTAGGAACACTGAGAAACTGATCATGAGCATTCAAGAAAAGATAGTCATCTCGTGAACTCGAAAATCTCGGTAAATTATCTCGTTATCTCGATAAAACCATCAGAAAAAAAGTTTATACGTACCACGTCCGCTCTGGGCTTCCGTACCAAGTGAGAGCAAGATACTGAAAAGTGATTTCTCCCCTTACTAATCTAAAAGTCTAAAAAAAAAAAAAAAACAGACTTGCTGCAGTGAGTTGCTGGACTGGGCTTGTCCTTAAAATTCTAATTTGCAGCTCTTCCAGATTTGATTCAACAGAAATTAAGCACAACAAATGCTACATCCATTTTAATCACAGTGGGCAAACTCTTCAGTGACTGTGCCATGCTCTGCAGCCTTAAAAAACACCGGCCATTAGTTTTTCTGTTGCAGTCTGTAGGGAACTCCAGGGTGGAAGGGGTTAAAGCTTCCCACAGGTGCCTCCGCGCCAATCTGCTCATCTTGCAGTGTTATCAAATTAAAGTTCAAATTAGCATTACAAAATAATATGAATGGTAGAAAGGAAACACAAACAGGCCATCAACCCCACTGGGATGAAGAACTAATGACGTGCTTATTTGTTTCATTCCTCATTTGCTAACTGAAGGAGAGCTTGTTTCAGTTCCTATCCTAGAGTCATTAAGTTGCATGATATACTCAGTTTTCTATATGAGCTGCAAATGCATGAGCTTTTAAATCATTTATTCACTTTAAGGATACAATCAAGAAACATGACAAAAATTATGTTTAAATCTAATTATGATGTGGTTAGTGAAGGATCCTAGACTTGGTCTTAGTCTTGGTTAAATTCTGACATATTTAATTGGGAATTAAAGCAGGAGAGACGAGTTTATTTTAATCATATTTAGCGGAGTCCATCATTTTTTACTTCAGGTAGTAGTTCTCACTTAAACCTAAATACATTTAAAAAAGACCACGATGGCAATTCTGTGAATTCACACAAAGTAAGTATTAATACTTACTAATCCCTGCTCTGTCAACTAAAAGTCTCAGCTGTGAAAAGGCAGGTGGAATAAGAAGGACCTCTTGAACAACACATTATTTGATGCTGGCACACAATGCAATGAAATGATATGCTCACACAACCCTAACCCTCTCAGGTAGTGGTGTACACACAAATACACTCTTAGTTGAGGAAGTATGAAGCCCCCCCCCCCAAAAAAAAAAAACCTCTGCATTTTGTGGGAGGAGGTGATGATGGTGGCACGGACTAAATATAAGACTTTTGCCCCAAAGCATCCTGGTTTGATTCTTGATTAAATGTAACTCTGGGTACATACAGTTTCCATGTCACATAATGTTAAACACATGACGTTCTTTTTGCACATCAGAGTACGTTCCTATCACAACATGCACATTGCGTGTAATAGATACGTTCCTGTGAGATGAAGGATGTGTGTTAGTGTGCTCACTTTAGCTCGTGGCTTCAAAAAGAAATCATTTGAATGCAACACACAGTTCATCATGCACCATCTACATATGTAGTAGTTTCCAGAAATAAGAGCTTTTTCCAGCTTTTTTTTAAACACTTTTATGTGACGTAAACATACCAGGACCTAATAGATAGAACAGTGCAAAGAGTTAATGTGATACATCTTATGTGCTATATATTCAAATATTTTATGAATAAGGGGAAGAAAACATGGTTTGTTGCAAAAGATGTAAAATAAGAATAAAAGGAAAAAATGAGTGGCAAAGCTTTTTTTACTGATCATCTTGTCGATGGACCTCTTTGTCCCTTACAGATGATGTCATAGTGTTGCCGTGAATGCTCAGAGTTCATGACGTCTCTGTGAGCCTCCCTCCAGGCCAAGCCAGGACAGTGGCACCTTAGAAAATCTGGAACATGTTCTTTTGCTCAGGCTGTGATACATCATTGTGTGGTTAGTAACACATACACCACTGACTTCACTGAATGCTTGTGTTTGCACTGAATTACGGTTGTACATCTGAATAAGTGGTGAACCAACATCTTTGCAACATTTACAGTGAGCGTGGATACATTCTGTGTGAGTCACACAGACCGTTTTTCTTGTTGTTGTTGTTTTGTTATTTAAGCTCTGTGAACATGGCCTTCAGCTTGTTTTACTTCCCTTTTAAAATATAAAACCCAAATGAAATGCAGTGCTTGTGAATAGGTTCAGGTCTACAAAGATGTACAGCAAAAACTGTTTGTCATATTCTTTTATATCAGCTTTTATTATTTCTTACCAGCGTAAATTAAACTGGGATCTGTACATACGAAGATGAGCAACAGTGACGTGCAAAATCTATCTACATACATTTTGTTGAAAGAAAAACTATAATTAGACATTTTATGGGTAGATCCATCATTGATATGACCGGCTCTGTGTAAACATAATTATAATGGGGTGAAAACTTTACACTCTGAATGTGACATTATGCAAAGCAACTTGCTGATGACAATGAAACCTTTATGAAAGTGAACTTTCTTGTGTAGCAGGATCAAATATGGATCTGGTATGACAGACTCCCATGGGGCTCTGGGGTTTCAAGATTACAATTGGTGTGTGTGTGTGTGTGTGTGTGTGTGTGTGTGCGCGCGCTTACAACACAATTTACATAACACAAAGGGATCTGCGCACCGATCAAAGTCATTCACCAAACAATTGCTAATAACAATAGAATCTTATTCTCACACCACACTCACTTTCACTCTCTCTTGTGTAATTATACCAGCTGTAACAATGTTGCTGTTAACAATAAATGAGAAAATTTATTCCTTTCGGTATTTCAAAAATCGTTTCAAACTTTCTCAATCTTTCTCACAGCTTTACATGACTTGGTGTGAACACTCATTTTGATTATTAACCACTGAACATATTACGAAAGACACAAATGGCTTTGACATTGTCTCACTCGAGCTGGTGCCTGATAAATATTTTGTAGACTTTTGTTAGTTTTCTTCCGTTTGCTTCATTTCTACATGTGACTCTGAACTTTAAAAATTTAGAGGAAATGTATGCATTATTCATCCAAAAACTCTGGAATAAAAATAATAATAAACTATTGAATTATGCTAAAACATTATAAGGAATAAATCATTTCCATGACTTAATGGTAGGAACTGATTAGATAAAACACTTTGACCATGGTGTATTTCAAATTTTCAGAGATAAATAGCTACTTTGCTTTACCTTTTTTATTCTTATTATTTATTTTTTTTATTTATTTTTAGCTTGAAATCACCAGCTGGCTTATCTTAACAGTAAATAGCAGCTACTGATCTAAAATCTTGCATTTAAGTTACAGTATATCAAAAAGTATATTATACTTTCACTTCATTTAAATTTGAGAAGTCATTTTCTTTAATTTGTTTTAATGCCCTGATCTGTATCTCACAGGAACACGCTTTAACTCCAAAGAAGCATTGTGTCTTTTTGAGTTGTGTTAGTTTTGTTCAAGCAGAAAATCTGATCAAAATTACATTTGATTTTCCCACGTCTGACCTCACTCTGATGGCACAGTGGTGTAGCAATTAGCACTGTTACCTCACAGTAAGAAGGGCACCAGTTTTTAATGGGGGTGGTCCTTTGCCCTTGTGTGTGTTTTTTAATGTGCTCCAGCTTCTTATCACAGTTTAGGTTGGCATGGCAACCAGTTCAGGGTATAACCAGCCTCCGTTTCCCCATACTAGATAAAGCATTTAATGTTTTCAGTTGGTTAAAGGTCAGAAGGACAGGCAGGCCAGTCGCGCACCCAGACTCTTCTACTACAAAGCCATTATGTTGTAGATGCAGTATGCAGATTAGATTGTCCTGCTGAGCCCTTCCTTTAAATGGATAACATCTGGATAGGAGTATATGTTGCCTAAAACCTGTATATACCTTTCAACAGCTCTTTTCCAGTTGTACAAGTGCCAGTTCCAAAGGCACTAATTCACTCACAGACCTGATTGCTGATAACAAAGCAAGATGGTCCCTTTCCTCTCTCGTCAGGAGGATGTGATGTTCATGATTTCCAAAAGTGGTTCAAATATTTTGTTAATCTGAGCACAGAACAATTTTCCATTTTGACTCAGTTGGGGAGCTTTGCCCCAGAGAGGACAGCATTAGTTAGATATCATGTTTACATATGGCTTCTTCTCTGCATGATAAATGCTTTAAACTGCATTTGTGGAATTCAGTATGATTTTGGGCGGTGTTTCTGAGACCATTCAGGGGTTTCTTTGACAGAATTTTTATTATTTTTTTTTTTAATCCAGTGCTGCCTGGGGGCCTAAAAATCACAGGTATCCAATATTTATTTCTGGCCTTGGTCTTTATCAACTATCACAGTTATGCAGACGATATACAACTTTATGTGTCTCTGTCACCGGACGACTGCAGCCCAGCAGACGTACTGTGTCAGTGTCTGGAGGAAGTAAACACCTGGATGAGAGAGAATTTTCTACAATTAAATGAAGAAAAAACTGAGATCATTTTGTTTGGTAGCAAAGAGAAGAGGGTCAGCGTTGGTAAATATCTTGAGACTCTGGACCTTACAATCACTCACCAAGTTCGTAACCTCGGAGTGTTGATAGACTCAGATCTGACTTTCAGCAGCCACATCAAAGCTGTCACCAAGGCAGCTTTTTACCATCTCAGAAACATCAACAGAATTAAAGGTTTCCTCTCCCAAAAAGACCAGGAGAAACTCATCCATGCATTCATCTCCAGTAGACTCGATTACTGTAATGCTCTTTGAACTGGACTTCCCAAAAAGAGCATTAAACATCTGCAGCTCATCCAGAACGCTGCTGCTGGAGTTTTAACCCGGACTAAGAGATCTGAACACATCACACCAGTTTTAATATCTTTACACTGGCTTCCAGTCAGTCGCAGAATAGATTTTAAAAGCCTGCTGATGGTTTACAAATCCCAGAACGGTTTAGGCCCAAAATACATCTGTGATATGTTCAGAGAATATAAACCCAGCAGAGCTCTTAGATCCAAGGACTCAGGTCAGCTGGTCCAGTCCAGAGTCCAGACTAAACATGGAGAAGCAGCATTTAGCTGTTATGCTGCCAACAAGTGGAACAAACTGCCAGTGGAGATTAAACTTTCACCAAATGGAGACATTTTTAAATCCAGATTAAAAACATTTCTTTTCTCATGTGTCTATGCATGAAATATCTTTTAACTTATCTAGACTGTTGCCTGATTTTAAATTCATTTAAATTATTTTATTTGTTTCTCTTTATATTATTTTATGTATTTTTAATGCTTCTTGTACTCCCTGCTGCAATGCTTTTATTTTATGTAAAGCACTTTGAACTGTTTGTACATGAAATGTGCTATATAAATAAATTTGATTTTGATTTTTTTTTTTTTTTTTTTTTTTGATTATGTAGGGAGTATCACAATGTTTGCCTACCTGTTTTGATGACATTATGCACTCTGGATGATTTAACATTCAAAGTCTACACATTTTACATTTAGGAATATTATTCTATGACTTGATAATTTAGTAGTTTTTGCAGATCTCTGAGCCTCTGCCTATGTTCACTTCTGAACTTCACTTTCTCTTCCTCTTAGTCCCACCTTACCCATACCCATCAATTTACTAACCTGCTGCCGGGTAACTTAATTAGATGCAACCAGAACGACACTTGCTCCTCCAGTTCACTTTGATTCAGTTTCATTTATACAGTAGTATAAATGCCATCTCAAGGCACTTCAAATATATGGTGCAGGTCTGCAGTTGTTTAATTTCACTTGCCCTTCTTTTTCCAGCCTTTTGTTGCCTCATCCTAACTTTTTTCAGATTTGTTACTGCTCTCAATCTCAAGATGAATTCAAATGTTAGATGAAATAATACGTCTCAACATTTAATGTTTTCTGTGTGAAAACATAAAAAACATATTGGTTTATAAGATTTGTAAAAGTTTTCATTTACATTTCACACAACAGTCCAGTCATTGCTTCTGAAAATGTTTCAAGAGGCACATGGATTCACATATCAGTTGCTCAATAACAAGGAATCAAACCAATGGAAGAGTTTTTGGCACCATGCTGCATGACCTCCCTCCATCAGGCTGATGTCAAACAATAATTTATTTATTTTTTCAACTTAGTTTATTTGATCAGCTTGGAGCAATGTAACTCTGCCAAGAGACTCGCCTGTTGCTTGTGCTCACATCATTAAGATTATATATTTGGCTGTAATAAAGTCGGCTTTTTTTTCTCATTAAACTTCTGCAGCTTGTTGTTTGTATGTGAGACACATTGGCCCTCATTTCTCAAACTTGCGAAAGACGAAAAACATGCGTAGGTCGTGTGTACGTTCTTTTCTGCGCAAAGGTTGGCATTTATCAAATCAATCGTGAGCGCAGGAAAGGTGAAATCGCCACGACAGGTCTGAAGCCGTGTACGCACTTTTCCATTTGGACTTGCGGTGACTGCAATAGCATACATAAACAACAGCGTCACTAGTGCGTGCCTCATGAGTCGCAACAAATCTCTAGGATAAAATTACAGACTTATCACTTCAAAGAAGGCCCATGTTTTATTTGACTTCAACATAAATATAAACATAAACGCAAATTAAATAAATCAAACAAGTACAACTCCGTAATTGGAAGAGTGATGGCTCATTATTCAACCGTGCACCCTCACACCGAACAGGAAAGGCGCTTTAACACTGCGCACTGTGGAGAGGTTAGGACTCCTAAAGGGCAGGTGGATCTGTCTCTCGGCTGCGGGGGGAACCCTTCTATATACGCCCGAAAAAGTATGCAATATTATTATTGCATGCGGGGTTCTCCATACATTGCCCCAAAAAATGGAGTGCCATTTCCAGATGTACATCCAGAGGACCCCGTACCCAGAGATCCCTACCACCAGCCTGCACAGCCAAGAGCGCTCAGCAGGAGAGAGGAACTTATTCAGCGATTCTGACTTTTGGTAAGCGTTCTGTTATTCAAGGAAAAAAGATGTAGCTCCGATCAGGCCAGCCACCCTCTCCTCCAAGGCACTCAAATCCAAACCTGGATCGAAGCCCCCCCCCCCCCCGTTTGTGACATGCTGCGTTGGAGAGCTGCAACCTTTTTTGTGGCCAATTTCATATCGGACCACTTCTTCCTGATCTTATTGGAGAAAAAGTAAAACATCGCTCAATTTTAGATTTCATTTAATCTGGAGTATATCACATTTTATTGACCATCACAGTAGGGGAAAATACATACCTCGTCCGGTCTGCGATTTACATCACCAACGCTGTTGACAGCCGTCCCAGCTGTCAACAGCGTTTCTTTGCCGCCTTTCGTCTATCCATGTCCCAAATTCTAGAGGTGCGGCCTCTCAGCCCCCTTTTGTAGAAGGCGTGGTTAGGATCATTACGATGGATTTCAGCCGCCGGATTTATCAACAGCCGCTCGGTTTTACGTGGGATTGGTGTGGTACGCATGTTCTGTAAATCTCACTTGAGCCTCTGCGTACGACGAGTTCTCCGCTCATATCAACGATGCTTTCTACGACGGCTTGATAAATGAGGGCCAGTGTGTTTACCTCTGGGTAAAAGTCAATATCTGCTTATTTCCAAACAGCATGTACAGCACTGTATTTGCAATGGTAAAACAAAAATAGGTTTCATACATTTGACGTTTTCAGAGCTGTACACATTGTTTGATCCAAACACTTTGGATCGAAGGAGACGAGTTTAATTGAATCAGTCCCATAACAGTTGATGCTCTGAAGATTTTTCCACCAAGAGAACAAGAGGGTAGAGCTAACATTAAATAAAGGTTTTGATTTGAGTCACCTCACAGGGAACGTACCTCGTCTTTCACTGCAAAGACTCATTCACATTTCTCCACAAATGTCATTGCCAGTTGAAGATTAGAAAATCTTCTACATGCAAATTAAGCTGTTAATTACTGGAGAGTTCTTTGCTATTTTTTATATCGGACTTCTAAAATGCCAAACTTTAGGCTGCAGATGCCCATCTTTTTTCAGTGAATGTGTGAGTTACTGTTATTTGCATAGCTGCCGTTGTTGAATGAACGTCTTCATGCACATTCGGGGATTAAATTCATCACGGCGTGATCCACGGCCAGCATCCTAAACTTTGCATGGTGAGCTTGGTGTTTTACTACTGTAAACAATAACCCTTTACAATTACTGTAGGTTAAATTTCTTCATGACTACAGATTGTTTTTATTTGCTGTGTATGTATACTGTAGATGTCTGATTTCATTCTGTTCCACTCTGTGCACAGAGGTTAGTGCATTAAAAAGCCACCAGCAACCACACACTCAAAAACATAAATCGTGCTTGTGAAAGAGCAATGTTGCACTACACACCTACTGCACATCAACATTTATTGCAAAAGACAGCTGCTTGATTTGCTTACTTGAAGATGAAATATAGTGCAGTCAAAAAAATTACACTTGCATGAGGGTACTTCTTGTGGACAAGCTGCTGTTTTTTACTATACTACATGTACACCAAATAATTACAAACAAATTATTCCATTTTTCCAAGTAAAGCAGTGCTGAGTAGAACCAGAAAATATAGAATGGTTGAATTGTACTGAGTGCGTCTCATTTATCAGTTTAAAATGACTGTTGAGCTCAATCTATTTTAGCATTTTTCAAATCCACAAGAAAGGGTACAAATAATGTCTCCACCAGTGCAGGACCAACCTCTAACCTGCAAAGCCTGTTAACGGTTTATACAATGTGTCTTCTGAGATTTATGCTACAAAATGAAGATGCTTACTGATACATCTGATAATACAGCAAAATCCTACCAATGTGTCACAAGAAACAGCAGGCATTTTCTCTAAATCACTCTACAGTAATAATGATTAATCACACATTTCGTTTACAGGAATAAAAATAGAAGATAAGTTTAGTAGGTTTTATTTTCTTGCATACATAACGTTTTTCAATAACTCTCCTTTCTTTATCTATTTAACTGCAAAGTAACCAATTAGGAACAATTTATTATTTACAATGAAAGTGTCAGGCCACACTTGTACTTGCCACCTTTACAATGCACCAGTATATAAAAACCCAATCCAAGGCTACTTTTGTTTGCTTCCTTGGGCACTCATAATAATCCGCACATAATTCCAAATAAGCCAAACTACAACTTGAGGAAGCTTAAAAGAAACTCCTACATCAACTCCAGATATGTATACACTGTTAGAATAGAAATAGAAAAAAATACTTTATTCATCTCCCAATGGGGGAAATTCAAATTAGTCAAGTAGCTCAACATTTTTAAAACATTTTTTTTTTTTAATTTTTTATTCTGAGGTATGCCATTGGTGTCCAACGTCTGTGATTTTGTTACTTGTATGGTTATTCATAGCGGCTGCACCTGGCTTGGCCCCCCTTGTCCTACCACATGCTGGCTTCTTCCTTTGCTCACTTGATTTGTGGCAGGCAGCTTTTTCTCTATTCGACAACACAGACACTGATATCAACAGCAGGATTCTTCAAAACTGAATTAATCTGGTTTGTATTGAGTTGAACATGAAGAGATCTAAATGATGAAATCTATCATTTTACATTATGCAGTATAAGAAATGTAATGCAGACTGTGACAACTCAGTTTAAGACATACGAATGTGTCTGCGCATGCCAAGTGTTGATGCTCAGACACCTTTTTCTCACACACACGTTTGTTGGCTGTCAAATGCAATAAGAGCCGCTGACATCGGTGTACAGTCGCTACAAGCTATGAGCTCACTGACGATCCATGCACTGCAGTGCTGTGTCCCTGTGTCGGCTGTCCGTGCGGATCTGCCTTCAACATGTAGGATGAAAGAAAATGCCACATATGCAAAGTGCTCACGAGGACACTGTGACACATTTCTGTTTCTGCGGTCGCAGTGAGCTCCCACAATGGAACAAAAAGGAAGACGCCCTTTTACACCCTAACTAATTAGAGCAATCAAATGTCTTTGGGTTTTTATTGTAATATATTCAAATATTTTTTTCTTTTGTATCATGTCCACATCATATTGTGGACTTGCCTCGTTTTTGCGAAACTGTGCCCACAAAAAATGAACGCTCCGTGTTCCTACAGTTCTGATTCATTTCTTCTTCTGAGTCGAAAACTGATATTTCTGTATATCATCTTGAAAATTTTTCAATCTAAATTCTATTTGATACGTTACTGTTACACATCTCTCTAGTTGACATTTTTCTGTTTTACAGTCCAGTAGAGCACAAAATTGTTTCAGCTTTGCTCTTAGTGCTTTTGAATATCAGAGCCCCAAAAAGAACAGCCCAGTTCTACAGCAACTCAAAAACAGAGCCCAGAATTAAATAAGGTAACATTCAAAAGTGTTTCACATGCATGTTTCATACTATCTGTCCAAAATGATACATATGCAGAGGCTGACACCACAAACTTGTACCCAGATTCTTCACATTGGAAAGTTTTTTTTTCTTGTTAACTCACCCTATAGGTGAGTTTGTACACATGATTTAGACACCAAGCTAGTGGACAACATACACGACAGAGACCCTGAAATATGTACTCTGTGCTCCACAGAGAGCTAAGGACAGTGAATACTATATTTCCAAAGATTCAGAATTTAGGGGGAAAACATGTAGATGACGTTTTGAACATGTCTATATAATTTACTCATAAAAGATTATCAGCAAAAGTATGGTGATAGATCTTTGAACGTGCCTGGAAGGCTTCTTTGAAGTTCTATATTTTTACACAGCAGAAAACTTGGTTAACAGGCATAGAATCTTTAAACTATTGATTTTTGGTGTAATTTTATTTGAATGTGAGGTATACACATCGTGCAATAGCATTCCATCAAGTTTAGCTGAATTTCAAATAATCTATAGGGTTAAATATTTGACTGCGCTGCAAGGTGTTCACATTGACCCTTCTGGTGGTGTGCAGTAGAGTTTATGAAATGAATACCTGGAGGCAGGAAGCAGAAGAAAATAAATGTATTTCATAGTTAGGGTGGCTTGATTAATGTAAAGCAGCAGTCAGGGCCCCTGAGAGATAATCTAAACTTCCTTGTAGAGAGCACAGACACGCTGTCTATCTCTAAAATAGATTAACCTTGACGTGTCCACCATCCAATGAAAGACCAAACACTGCTCTTCCTTGTTCCTGAGAGGCTTCTGGTTAAAAAACAATAGATTTATGACACTTATTCAAACTCACGTGCTGTCACGTCAGGTCTGTAACAACGGAGAAAGCAGAGGTGGGGACTTGGACTTGAGACTCGAGACTTGATTTGGAATCGAGTCCCGATTTTGATGACTTGAGACTTGCTTGACCAAATCAAAAAAAGACTTGGACTCTACTTGGACTTGAGTCAAGTCACATGCAGCAAGCACAAATATTAAAATGTTTTTTAAAAGTGTCGCATCAATACTGTAGCAACCAGCCAGAAATCCCAGCCGTCAGTGACACCTTATGTGTCAAAATGTTGGACAGCTGATCTGAACACCACACACACACACACACACACACACACACACACACACACACACACACACTCACTCAAACTCACCTGATTTCCCATAACTGGAGAGACACACACACTCTCTCTCTCTCCCTCACACACTCTCTCTCTTATTCTACTCTACTATTTCCTACATAAATATTGGATGCTTGACCCAAAAATCTTCTTTAAGATCATTGACTGATGGTGGAAAAAGTTGTGTTCGTGAAACCTGTTGAGAGGAGCTCCACTCAAAGTGTCTCCTGAAGTGAATGTAGTTGTTCAAAAATGATTGACAGCAGCTCTTTGTGTTTATCTGTCATAGTATTTCTAGTGTTCAATTGAACACACACCTGTGTGAAGAGTTTTTGTCACATTTTTGTGACTTGGCTCAGCTGCTCACATCAGCAAACTGCAACACGTGGGCTTAATGTTCCTGATTGATGATTAGCTGTGTTAATCACTCATTTGACATTTGTCACTAAAAGGAACCAGAGCTGTGACCAGTGGTTCAACCTGGTCACATCTGGGTGCAGCTGGTTTTGAATGGTGTTTTTTTTTAATGATTTTTTTATGTGCAAGTCTCAGCAAGTTTGTGTAGAAATAAAAGGAGAAATACTTCCCAAAGTCTATTGTCTATTGATTTAGAAATGCACTCCTGTTATCACTCTTGGCTGGATAATTAATGCCAATACACACAAAAAAAAGATACTAAAGATATCGCCCAATTTTTTCAATTTCAAATAGCTTTATTGTCACAAGAAGGCAGTGCTTATATTGACGAAGCATCTAAACACAATATTAATAAAAATAAACAACTGAATAAGTGGCAGAACATTAACAATAAAATATAAACAACTTAATTGAGGCGTGGTCATGATCCGTATCATTAATTATAATCGATTTGTTAGGACTTGGTTGGGACTCGAAAACAAAAATCCTAGGACATGGACTTGACTTGGACTTGAGAGCAAAGACTTGAGACTCTACTTGGACTTGCAACATAGGGACTTTGTCTCACCTCTGGGAGAAAGCTCCAGGTTGTTTCTATTGAAGAATTTATCCTGTGACCTTGATGAACTGCCAATTGTTTTGTCATTGAGAGAGTGAAGCAGACCTTTATACCCCCAAGCTAGGAGCCATACCATCATCCTTACAGCAGCTCATGTAACATAGGCAAACCATTAAGACAGCCGCTGTCAGAGGGCAGGGGGGTGACAACAACATCATGTGATATATAAAGGTGGTATGAAAGTCAAGAGGTAAGACCATATATCATTTGCAGAGCACAGGCAGTGTAGTAAATGCTATCTGAGTTTCCATTTTAAATGAAGTATAGTGAGCTAAAAATAATATATATTAAAAAAAAAAAAAAACTTTGTTTTGTCCAAGTTGACTTGATATAGCATCTATTATATACTATATATTGTTTTATTTGATGCGGTGCGACAGTGAAATAAGATTTCCCAGTTTGATCGCTTACAGGTCTACCTAAAAAGTCAGTTAGACAACTGCATCTCATTCAGAACTCTGCTGCTCGAGTCCTCACTGAGACCAAAGAAGTGGACCACATCAGTCCAGCTCTGAGGTCTTTACACTGGCTGCCTTTCCATCAGAGGATAGACTTTAAAGTTCTGATGCTGCTCTATAAAGCTCTGAATGGTCCAGGACCAGAATGCATTAGTGACCTCCTGACCCAGTATGAACCTTCCAGACCCCTCAGATCATCTGGATCCGGTCTTCTATCAGTTCCCAGAGTCAGAACCAGACATGGAGAAGCTGCATTCAGCTTCTATGCTCCACATGTCTGGAACAAACTCCCAGAAAGCCTCAGATCAGCTGAAGCACTCAGTGGATTTAAGTCCAGGTGGAAGACACACCTATTTTCAGCTGCGTTTGAATAAAGCTCCGAATCTGAAGCTTGAGTTTCAAAACTTAATCATATTTTAACTACTGATTTTATCTATTGTTCTTTTTTGTTTGGATTTTAAATTGTGCTTTTTATTTCTACTGTTTTTAATGTCTCTGTAAAGCACTTTGAATCACCTTGTTGTTGAATTGTGCTGTACAAATAAACTTGCCTTGCCTTGCTTATTCTTTCGGCACGTGACGGTGTCATTGAAAAAAAAAAAACTGAAGCGCATGTGTCAAAATGAGTACTCTTAGCAAATGAACAGATGCATTTCATTTGCAAGCAAGACTGTCCACATGTCAGCCTCTCTGTCTGCAGTTTGTAGCCTAAATGGGCTACAACCACATCACTGTATATACATACATGCATGCTTACTTGTAATGTACTTGAAGTGCCATACTAAATCCATCACTAATTTCGTCAAAGTATTGTAAGATGGGATGCCGAGTGGGTGTTCAGTACGTGCCTTTGCCGCTTTTAAAATATGTCCTCTTTGTTCTGAGCAGCTGACATATTTCTCCAGTTAACTCAACACAGTAAGGAAAACAGAACATGACATGCCAGCATCCTACATAATTCTGTCCAGACTGTGTGCATTTAAATCAAATGATGCACACACAGAGCGATCAAATTTCAGTCTTTACATGAACGACACGAACAACGGTATTGATGGAGGGCTACTTGTCCAGAGACATGCAGAGTAGCATGCAAGAATTGAAAATGGGGTAATTAAAAATGTATATTCTGAAACTGCTTTCTATTTGTGTGTAATCTTCAATTTCTATGATTGTTATTTCTGTTTCCTCACTTCTATTATCAATAAAAAAAGATTTGATGTAGCCTTTATTTTATGCTTGGTGTGATTGGTGCTTTATCCTTGCTTGTCAAAATGTCCTCAGGCAAAACTGAGGCATACCTTCATTCCTAAATTGCTCTGGTTGATTATGAGAGCACGAGCTACTTTTAATTTGTGTGTGCGTGTTCTTGTTTTTGTTTCAATAGGAACTTTAGTAATATAATCCCTTACAAGTTGTCTTTATGGGGATCACCTTGACCTCATGTTTGTTTGGTTACAGTTACTACTGATAGGTAAGGTCAGGCTGTACACAATGAATGGGAGTCAGGTTTGTGTGATATATTCAAAAAATTATTACTATTTTGCTTACTTGGATTTACTGCTATCCTTTGAATCTTTCTTATTTTGCATTTGAGTTTGCATTATACACTGCATCCATTAATTTGTGTTTTTCTCTGTAACAGCAGATCAGAAAAGCGCTCTCTCCAACCGTACCACAGCTCATTTGTACATTTCATAACACTCCCCATGAGACACCAGGGTAAGTTTAAGTGGGTAAATGCAGTCTGTCTGACCCAATATTGGAACATCGTGATTGTCCTCATACAGTATTTAACATTTTAGAGCCACAGAAGTTTTAAGAGGACATATGTAATGCACTTTTCATCCAAAGCTTTTATTTCTTGCATTTTATCCTCTCTTATCCTTGTATGTCTGCTGTGACTGAACCTGCCTGGAGATGAACAAAATAAGATTTGGCAGGAAACACGGCAAAACTGATGAAAGCAGAATACTCAACTCTACTCCTGATTATTCATTCTCTCTTGAAAGATACCTGGAAGAGAAGCATGGCTGTGAGTGGGGACATTTCAGAACATCGAATGCCTCTTTTTAGCCAAAAGTCCTGAGATGGTACTAATAGTCTATAATAATATTCTCAAATGTAAGAAGAAATGTTGACCAAAGTGGGCCAGGTTTCAAATCGTATGGCCATATTAACCACTGACTGTGATAGATAGACTACTTTATTAATCCCTGGAGGTTCCTCAGGGAAATTGAAATCTCCATCTCACTCACACTCAGCACTGTTATGTACTGAAAAGTGGAAAACACCCAACACCAGCACCCGTATAAAGATAATAATAAAAATTATAATATAATAGTAGTATACTAGTAATAGTAATGAAAATGGTACTAATAATGATGCTACTAAATAAATAAATAATGCATTTATAGATTTAAGTACTGTATATAGTAAGATAAGAATTATTAAAGTAAGATTATTGTACACCACAGAGATTATTGCACGATTTTGGAATGTTGGTTAGACAGACTGACTGACACCCATGTGATTCTGTATTGGTAAAATTTACATGCATGTGCTGCTTAGTGGTTAATATCATGTCAGCTTTCATATGCACAGCAACACAATGAGTAAACTAACTCAAACTTGAAGTTTCTGAACAAGAATTACAAAGAATCAAAGCTTGCATGCTCCAGCATTTTCATGATAACATACGCATGTTTCTTTGTTTTTTTTAAAAGCGATACCCCGGAGTAGATTCAACCTGGGGTCATTTGAACCGTGATATCCAGCCAAGTAGCCCACCCGCAGTTTTTTCGATATTGGCTGAACATCAGCTGAGTTACTGAGTTATCCCGAATAGCTTCGTACAAGGGTTAATGGATCCTGGCAGTATCTCCAAAATTACCACACTAAAATCACATGCCATGACACCAAACTTCTACAGTAGTACAAATATGGTCTGTACTCACAAAACGATGCATTTGGAAGTTTGAAAATAGTCCAGGAGTTTATTATTATCAACACAAGCCTGATAGCTTTTCTACTGCTAAAGCTGCGTCGACGTCACTTCAGGGAGCTGGGAGCTTCAAAGTAAGATGAGGGTTGATCTACTACTGTAGACAACAAAGCAAGGCTGCTCAATTTCTCCATTGATAAAATAATTTCACACCTCTACAACATAAAAATTCATAAAAAAAACATGTAGAATATAGCATATACTTTGTACATTTGATTTAAAAAAAATGTCCTGAGACCTGGTTCTGTTTTGGCTTGTTATCTGATAGAAATGTATTTCTACTGGAGACAAAAATCCATGACACGGGGCAGGTAAAGACGAAATATAGACGAAGTAGTAACATTCAGCCAAAATGACCTATATTCTTAAAAACATGAAAAGCACACTTTGCTTTTATTTGTAAACATAAGTCATCGATTCAATTCAATTCAGTTTATTCATATAGCGCCAGGGATACCTGCTGAGAAAGAGAAATAGAAGTTATAGACAGCAATAAGCAGCTTAACTATGGCATGTTTCAGGGTCACCTGAGCCATCCTTAACCCTCTATTGCATGAAATATTACTTAGACATGGTAGAAAATGTTTTGCTTGTTTTTATTACTTCAAATTAGCTAAATTATATATATATATAAAAAAATCTTAACAAAAGTTCAAAGGGGGGGTCGTTAGTAAATTGTTGACATATGGCAATGATATGCAATGGTGAAAAGTATCATTAAAAAATATATATATGTTTTACCAAAAACTAATTTTATTTTAACCAAGAGTCAACAAATCCATCTCATACTTTTTGAAATGTTTAAACAAACATTTGTACAGTAAAAACATACAAATGAAATACAGCATCTGAAATGTCTGGTAATAATAACCTGGAACCTGTCTCACTGAAGTTCATTCATTCTCTTCATGCCGTGAAAGTCCACAAAGCAGTCCCTTTCTACAGTGAAGCAGAGGTAAACTGCTCACTTGGAGAACTTGCTTCTCACAATGCCCTTGCATCCTGGCATTTTGCATCTGCCCTTCTCAGGTGCATGCAAGGGCCAGTGGTCTTTAAGCATGTCACGTTTGGGTGGTCGTGATGCTCGGCATGGAGATGGGACACGGATACAAATATTCCAAAAACAAAAACTTGGTTTAGTTAGTTATTTGTTTATTTGTGACAGGACTCTGCATATTAATAAACATAAAATGTAAATATGCCAGATTTAGCTCCAAGGCTAATTTCCATCTGCAGTCCTGCTGTTCACACTAAAATCAAGACAAGGCGAAGACAAAAACAGGAAACAAGAAAACAAAACATACAACATTCCATATCACCACATCACAAGATAAAACTAAAACTACCCTTCATGTTTACAGTCCTGGTTATCTGTAAGCCATGTTTTTAGTTGTTTCTTAAAAGCTACATATGTTGAATTTTCCCTCATGGCCAACAGAACTGTGTTCCATGTAGAGCAACCAAAGACTGATAGGACCTTCTGTGCAAATGCCGTTCTCCTAAACTGTACCTCACAGTCCCCCCTGATGGCTGATCTTGTCATTGTCACCCTGTTTTTCTGTTTAATTAAGTTACCCAGGGGTGGTGGTGCCAGCCCGTTCAGAGATCTATAGATGAGACAGGTGCTTTTGAATGTTCTGAGATTCTCAAAGGTTAATAAGTAGTGCTTTTTAAAATTGGGCAGTGATGGGAAGACTGGGGTTTCCGATCGTAAACCTTTACGGCTTTCTTGTATAATTGTTTAAAGAGTGGTGACACCCGCAAACATCCAGGATGTAAAACAGTGTTCGAAATGGGATAAAAATCATACAGTGCAGGTCGGCTTTTGCAGCTGCATTTGTAATAAAAGGTCTGATTTGTTTAAAATTTTGTATATTGAATTTTAAAGTGCTGGTAACCTTCTTGGTGTGTTTCTTAAAAGTAAGATTGGAGTCCAGTGTCACCCCGAGATACTTGAATTCAGTTACTGTCTCCAATTCTACTCCGTCCAAGAAGACAACATGTTCATTTGGAGATATTGGTGGGTCATTGGTATGACTTGTGTGTTTGTTATGGGCATTGCATTTAGACATTTTGCTGTGAGACATTGGTGGTATGTTATGACTTGTTCCTTTTTTGGAGAACAGCATGTGCACAGTTTTTTTCTCATTCAACGTTAAACAAGAATTGCGTAGCCAGCCCTGCACCCTGGTTAATGCATTGGTTAGCTTATCTGCTGTTGACATAGCATCCTTTCCCTGAGTGTAAATCACAGCATCACCAGCATACATCAAGACATTAATTTCCGGGCAGACATCTGGGAGATCATTAATGTACATGGAAAATAACAAAGCGCGGCTGAGCCGGATTACATAATCTAAACTATGAAAAAACAAAACTGGGTAAGGAGTATGAAAAACACAAAAGAACAAACCTGACTTGACAGACTTGACAAACTTGACTAGAACAACTGTGACTATCATGAGGGACAGTGACGGTGAGGATCTGGCACTGATTCATGGGAAACCTGGAAACAAAAGGGAGTGATTGGTGAGTGACTGCAGCTGTGGGGAAAAAACAAAGGTGTTGTGAGTAAAGGTGATGGCAAGGCAACAGAAACTATGGGAAACATGGCAAAAACTAAATACTAAGCCGGAACTTGAAAACTAACAAAACTAAGACATGAGGTTAACTTAAAACATGACAAAACCAGAACTAAAAACATGACCAAATCTTTATCAGAATGGAAAGTTTTAAGCCTAATCTCAAAGGTAGAGAGGGTGTCTGCTTCCCAAACTGGCAGCTGGTTCCACAGAGAGGGGCCTGATAACTGAAGGCTCTGCCTCCCATTCTACTTTTAGAAACTCTGGCAATCACAAGTAAACCTGCACACTGAGAGCAAAGTGCTCTGTTGGGAAAATGTCCAACTATTAGATCTTCAAGATATGGTGGAGCTCGGTCATTAAGATCTTTATATGTGAGGAGAAGAATCTTAAATTCTATTCTCAATTTAATAATAAATAATTACCGTAGTCCAAAATTGAAGTAATAAATACATGGACTAGTTTTTCTGCATCACTCTGAGACCAGGATGTTCCTAATTTTGGCAATATTACAAAGGTGAAAGAAGGCAGTCCTAGAAACCTGTTTTGTTTTTTTGTTCGTTTTATGTGCATCAAATGATAAATTCTGGTCAAAAATAACTCCAAGATACTTCACTGTAGTACTAGAAGCCAAGGAAATGCCATCTAGAGTAACTATATAGCTAGATATTTTCTCCCTGAAGCGCTCAGGTCCAAAGGATGGAGATGATCAATGATGTTCAACAGAATCATGCCTGGCATCCTTGTGGATACGGTGGCTGTGCCCATCTTCAAATTCATGGGAACCCACATCACAGAGGACCTCACCTGGTCAGCAAACAGCAGTGGTGAATAAGGCCCACCAGTGACTTCCCTTCCTGAGAGTACTGAGAAGGAACAAGCTTTCCACCACTCCACCACCAAGAGTGTGCTGCCGGTGTGCCAGCTGCTCTGCTGCTGACAGAAAATAAGCTGCAGAGAGGGATAAGGTCAGCCGAAAAAACATTTGGCTATCCCCTGCCCTCCTTGGATGACATTGCAAGCTTTCGACGCCACTCCTGAGCAAAAAAGATCATCAATGATCATCTCCTTCCTGGACGTAGAAGTATTAAAGAAGACCTAAGAGACCAAATAGCAGCTTTTCCCATACACTACCGGGACACTAAATACTGACACGAGACAATAAAAAAATCTCACACACTCATTCAGTACATTGTATTGTCAACATTGTTTTACTTCTGGGCTGCGCGGTGGTTAGCACCGTTGCCTCATAGCAAGATGGTTCCTGGTTCAGATCTCAGCCGGGGCCTTTCTGTTTGGAGTTTGCACATTCCCCCTGCGTATGTGTGGGTTCTCTCCGGGTTCGTCCCACGGTTCAAAAGTCTGCATGTTAGTTTAATTGGAGTGAGTGCATGGTTGTTTGTCTCATTTGTCTCTGTGTGGCCCTGTGTTGGACTAGCAACCTGTCCTGAAAAAAAATAACCTAAGGCACTTTGGATGGACACCCCTTTTAGTAGATGGATTGATGTGTTATTGTTGATAACTTGACCCGTTTTATTATTTGTGTTTTTTAAATCTGTGTTTATATTGTTGGTTAATGCACTGCCAGTTATTACCAAAGCCTGTTTTAAGTGATTAAGGAATACATTTTAGTAAGTTGTGCCTGTAAATACTTGCATTAATAATCTTCAATCCGTCTGTCCATCCAGTAGCTTATCCTACACAGGGTTGTGAGGGGCCCGTGTAGGACCAATTCCATCACACTCACTCCTGATTTAATTTTAGGACATTGTCACTGGACACGCATCTTGATATTATTAGGAACAATGATGGATTTGAAACACTTTTGCAGATTGAAAATTGCTGTAAGACATTGCATAAAGAGTTTAGCATGCACAGACACAAATACAGATCCTGGACAAAAAAACAGCTAACCTCACTTATGTCTGTGACTAAGCTCTTCTGAAGTAAAATGGATGGACAATTCTCATATGTACAAATTGAGGCTGTAAGCCAAGTTCCAAAACCCCACCCCAGTGAATTGTATAATGGGCTTTCTCGTTACACTGAAGTGTTTCCAACTGTGTTTAAGCCACGATAATCACTCCACTGCAATAACTTTTGGTCATTAAAGTCAGTGTTCACTTAGAGGATTGGGACACCCTGATTAATCAGCATGGTAGGGGTACCACACTTTCCCTCTCAGTTTTGCGCTTCCCTGCCTCATTTCCTATCTCTTAATCACATATAATACATAATATTTTATGATGGTCAACACCTTTGAACAGTCTGGGGCCTCAATGTGTCCTATTAAAAGACAAAATTGAAATATAATTTTATCTTTGCTACCTCTACAGTATATAGCATTGTAAACCAACTACCTCCTCCGGGAACAGATGCATAGACTGAGCAAACCCTGTACACAATGGCTTGTATTTACTTACTTATAATAAAAGTTCCTATTTTTCATTCATGTCATGTTGCCAGTGCTGCGAGAATAGGAAAACTGTTTGCAGTGACTTTATACAGTGTCTTTCACAGGACCTCATTAATTTTCCTCCTACATGTCCCATCCACCTTAAGGTGCAGAGCAACAACACAGAGTTGGCAGAATTTTTATTCTCCTTTCAAATGGAACAATGCTTTCTCATCCGTCGGCAGGCCTTTTCCTCTCTTTTCCACCCAAGTCTTATTCATGCTCGATTAAAAAGGTTTATTCTTTGCTAATCTGATATCAGTTCATGGCAGGAAGTAGTAGTAGAACCAACTTTTATATGAAGAAGAATATGGATTTGTTTAATTTTTGTTTGGATAAAGAAGACGAGTCTCCTGTGAAGTTATTTGATATGTGACTGTAAGATGGAAAGACCATTGCAAAGTTGGATTTTTCTGTGCAGGGTTGCAGCTTTAACAATGATCATGCTTTTAAAATGCAATGTGCATTTATTTTTCTATTTTCTTTGTCTTAGTTTATCATAGAATAAATCATTTCTACTTATCTATGCTGCATACTATGAAAAGACACTTAAGCCTTGTAAATACTGTTTGGATTAGCTTGGTGATTTTTTTTTTCTCCTTTTTTTCTGTAAAATCCTGGAACTGAAAAGCGGGGCAGTGAGCTTAAAATGCAGATTAGTTGGTTTGACTTGCATTTATCATTCCCTCATCCTGGCTGAATACACTACTTATGAAACTTTTTTATGAAACTACTTTTTTTTTGCCTTTTTTATTTCAACTTCCTCATTCTGTGGACCACTTTTCAAAGCCTTACTTCCCAAGTGTTAATGTGTGTGTGAAAGGCTAAATAAGTATTTATGCTACTGCAACCTTACATTATAATCAAGTGGAAAATAAGATTCTTTGTTGTCTTCCTGTGGTATCAGATTAACACATAGGATCCTCAGAGATAATAATTTAAAGCTGTGTTGGTTAATTCCAACTGAGCTGAGGCTGTTCTTACAAATGTGAGCCTAAAGTAGTCTAAATATAGACCAGCAGACATGGATTAACATCAATATTAAATCATGTTGCTGTATGGCCACTTAAACACAACTAGGATTTGAGATTAATTGATTGGATGAATCTCATATTTTAAGTTTCATCTCTCCTTTCGACTTTTCTAGTTATGTTATAAGACATAAAGATAGAGAGGCAAATACATTGAAGCCCAGTTTGCAGTGACTGTCATATGAATAATTTTGATTGACCGTTTCTCTTTCTCTGCTCATTTTCGTTTCGCAATTACAGTGTGATCACCCTATTTACAAATGGCAGATATACTTCGTCCACAGTAGCAGACGGTCAGCTTTATCAAATGTTGGAAAACAATATGGAAATAAGGCATTTCTGTTTGTTTCCCCAGGCTGTTTTATACGGGTGAGTGAATAAAATTATGCTAACACAGTCATTGTCTGATATAAATGCTAAGTGTGAAAGGTCTCATTAGTTTGATTGAAATTAATTCTCAATTCAGAATTCGATTTGTAAAGAGAATACTAATTGTCCCTCACTCTAGGCCCTCGCTGCATATTCAATAGCACGGCAAACTAAATGTAACCACAAAAAATGTAATAATCAGCACAAGTATGTAGTGTACTGTAAGATCTCGAATGCTAGTCGGAATACACTTGTTGTTATGCATTAAATTTTACTATAAGACATTTATAACTTATATATGCAACAATTTAATTAATTTTCTTGCCCGTGATTTTTGTAAATTAAGGGCACTTTCACACTAAACCCTGTTTGGTCCGCGGGTTGGGGTTCAGGGATCAGAATGGATCTTTAATGCACTGGCCTACTGTCCTGGGTTATCCCTGGATTCAAACTGATGATGGAGATTTAAGGATGAATGTCTAAATAAAAATGGTGTAACGGCAATGACACCGAATGTCCCACGGGAGGCAGGGGTTCGACGTCCTGCTTTAAAAAAAAAAAAAAAAAGTACAATTTATTGTGTGGAAAGGGGTCAGTTTTAAATGTCTCCAACATTTTAAAGTTATCTATAAAATAGAGATATACACCTGTTTTATACCTCTGTTAGTTATTGGTTTTAAGTGCGAGTGGAATAAAGTGACCTGATGAATCATCTTCAGCTCTCAAAGTTGGTGTGAAAAGGAAGCATCAGTCGGTCCCACAATGATTAAAGGGGTAGTTCGCCATTTTGCACATTAAGCCCTGTTTTTAGGTAGTCTGGGGTGAATTATAGATGGTCTGATCACAATTTGGACATTTGGTGCTGAACGGAGCATTTAGGTATCCACTGCTGCAGCCCCCCCACCTTTGCATTGAGTCAATGACCACTCAAGCAAACAATCATAAAACGGCATTAAACTTTCGTTTGCAGAGACATGAAACTCACCGTGTGGTCTGTGGTGGACAGCGATACGTTGGCTCGAAAATCACCGCGAAAAACGCTTCCAGAGAAGTTATATTACCATTATTGTCCGTCTTCATTGATTTGTATTGTACACAAACAACGCACTATCGCCACCTAGTGGCTGGATGTCTTGCTGCTGCTATTCAACGGTGTCCGGAAAAATAGGTCCACCAAATGCTAAAACAACTGTTGGAAGGCACATTTCGCTGCGATTTTCGGGTCAATTTCGATAAATTGTTTTAGCATTTGGTGGACCTATTTTTCCGGATCATTGACTCAATGCAAAGGTGGGGGGGGCTGCAGCAGTGGATACCTAAATGCTCCGTTCAGCACCAAATGTCCAAATTGTGATCAGAACATCTATAATTCACCCCAGACTACCTAAAAACAGGGCTTAATGTGCAAGATGGCGAACTACCCCTTTAAGTACCGCATTTCTGATTTACTTTTAATTTCTTGGGATGATTTTACTTGGATGATGTTCACCACAAGATTTTAATCCATCGACATGAATGAGAAAGATCGTTGGTTCCTGATGGTTTAAAACAACTGAAACTTGGATTATATTAATTTATTTTTGGGTATTTGATGTTACTTTACAGTCTGAATTAATTTATTTAGCTAAGATGAGGGGGAATTCAGGAATAGTTCTCCAGGCTTCTTGAAGGACATCCCAAAGCTCTTCTTTGGATGTGGGCTGCCTTTTGTTCCGTTCTCTGCCAACATGATCCCACACTGCTTCAATTCTTGCGCGTATGTTAATGGCTCGAGACGTTTATACTTCATTTAGCTTTGCCGGCGCTTGCGTGTGCTGCATGGCGATTCACTGCCAGGAGAGTAGGTGGAGTAGCGGGTTTTTTCAATGACAAGCCTACTATGATGAAAGGAAATTCACCGCCAGGACCTCTTCGAGTGATTCATGCTTCTTCTTGTAAATAGCCGGTATTTTGTCAGATTTTCAACACCTTGGGGGTCTAAACGACTACTTTCTCGCCTGAAAATGTTTCAAATGTTGCTAAAGTTATATATTTACAGAGTTTATAGCTTAAGCGAAATCAGCTTTTCAGGCTGGCTGATTTGGGCTCGGGCAGGAGTGAAGTGCACTGTGTGCAAACGCTCTGCATGCTGTCTGATCGATGAGTATGTCGTTTTCAAGTAGTAGGCTTGCGTCTTTTCTTGCGTGAAGTTTAGAAAATTGAGGTGACACACGCAAGCTCGCAATGGGGGGCTTGCAACCGCGCAAGGGCTTGCGTTTCTTCTTGCGTCTTGCTTTGCGTCTTGCGTTACCGACTATAAACCAGGCTTAATGTTGCTCTGGGGAGGATTCATCCCTCCATCAGACCTGTTTCCACTGATTTTCAGTCCACTTCTTGTGTCATTTGGTGCAGCTCAGCCTCTCCCTGTTTCCCTTCCTTAACAATGGCTTCTTGACAGCCACCCTTCCATGGAGACCATTTCTGATGAGGCTTGAGCTCACAGAAATTTGTCCTGTGTTTCAAATTACTGTGTGAGATAAAGAACACACTTCTCCACTTCTGAGAAACAGATGTAACAATGGGGTGCCAGCATACCTGCAGAGATGAATAGTGCAGTTTGTAATTACAAGGATCCCGGGGTGGGATGTTTTTTTCCCTCTTCTTGACAGTCAATCTCTCATGCATAATTGCTATGACTGATATGCTATGGTGAGGAATTTATTCTAGAAGGTGATCTGCAATGCCATTATTGTGGTCCCCTTTCGTCTGTTTGTTCTATATATCTGCTTTGGATACCGTGCCAAATTACAACAAATGTCATCTCAAGGCACTTTAATAATAAAGTCCAATTCAAGCCAATTGAAGTTCAATTCATTGTAATCATAATTAATTTCAAAATAATCCAATTCAAAAACAATTTCCTAGCTAAGGAAACCAACAGATTGCACTGAAACTTGTCTTCAGTCCAATCTCCCGGCCTGAGCGTGCCTGAGGCGACTGTGGAGAGAAACGACTCCCTTTTAACAGGAAGAAACCTCTGGCAGAACCAGAACCAGGAAGGGTGGCCATCCGCCTCCACCAGCTGGGGTTGGAGAAGACAGAAAGGGGGGACAACAAACACTGTAACACCATTCAAAGGATACCTGTTGGAACAGGGAAACACGAGTTAATGACCACAATAATGTCACATGTACATAATGTCATTTGAGAAATTAAACAGGGGAAAAAGAGAGTAAAGTGAGGAAAGGTGTGACAGATGAGGCCCCCCAGCAGTCTGGGCCTATAGCAGCTTAACTATGGGATGTTTCAGGATCACCTGAGCCATCCCTAACTATAAGCTTTATCAAAAAGGAAAGTTTTAAGCCTGGTCTTAAAAGGGAAAAGGGTGTCTGCTTCCTGGACATTTACTGGAAGCTGGTTCCACAGAGAGGGGCCTGATAACTGAAGGCTCTGCCTCCCATTCTACTTTTAGAAACTCTGGGAACCTCAAGTAAACCTGCAGTTTGGGAGCAAAGTGCTCTGTTTGGAAAATATCTTCTAATGAGATCTTTAAGATATGATGGAGCTCGGTCATTAAGAGCTTCATATGTGAAGAGAAGAATCTTAAATTATATTTTGAATTTAAGTTAATTAAAATATTTGCATATCAAAAGTCATCTATGCCAGTTGAATGTATAATGTTAACTTCATAATATATCTCATGCCTTGGCTGCATAACAGCAAACAGGTCATATAGTCACTAAATACACTATTAACAAATACTTCTGCTCATACTTTTTCTCTCACTGGTGGGTTCATAAATAAACAACAACCTTATTATAAATAAACTTATGGAAATTTTTGTGAGCCGACTTGCAGCAGGTGGGTAAAACTGAGTGCTGCAAAAAAAGCTCAAGAGATCTAAAGTGTTTACTGATGAAGCTTGATCAAGTAAAATTAAGGACACATAAAATTGGCGGAGTGCTAAGTCAGAGCCATTCTGAAATCTCATCTCAACTCAGGTTGCATATACAAACACATGAGCCATGAATGTGTAAATAAGTTTCTCTCAGCCTAGGCAGCCCTCTGTTTACAGAGGTACCTTTTATTGTCAGAGACATTCCAAGACCATTAATCACGGGAAGGGGCCAGCCCGACTGCTCACAGATCCTTCTTCCCTTTTTCTACTACAGAGTTTATTTCATGGCATATCCCACGTGCTTATTGTAAGGTCTTTGAAGTCTGTTTATTTTAGATGCTTTTTCATATTTGATAATCAAAGTTTAAAACTAAATAATAAACCTGCCTGGGAAGACAGTTGGGAAGCTTTTATTTCATTTTCAGTACTGTGACGAGCTGACATCGGCTGGCTTAACTAGGCTACTACTTCAACTGTTTCTCATGGTCTTTGGTGTAACTATTACCAATAAGAGGAAAACCAAAAAATGAGCTGAGCAGCAAAACAGTTTGAGACTCACTCAGCTGAGATTGCATCAGCACGCACAGATAATGTGAGTAAATTCTGAGAAATTAGTCCCACTTTGTAGTTTCATGGGACTGGTTGCTTGGACTGAAAACCTGTCAGTCTATCATTGGCAGAACACAGTGTGCTTATGATACATCTTATAGCATATCAAGAACTGAACGACAGAATAACTTAAACTCTGCAGATGCTGGAGTTACAGTCTACTTTTCAGCACTTTCAGGTTGTTTCTGGACCCCAGATTTTTTTATAGCAAGGGGCCCAATCATAATCCTTCTCTATCTCATTTATTCTTGACAGGAGCTCCAGGTTGTGGTCATCTTACAATGATAGAAAAACAGAAATTCTATTTTCCATGATCAGTCTTGATATTTTACACCTTGATATTTTTCTTCAACTTTCCACTTGTCCATTGTCCTTGGTCTATCTGGATATGTGGCATATTTTTACATGCCTTCATAATCTGTTACCGTCTTCATTTATTTGTTTGTCTTTCCCTTCACCCTTAAAGTAAACCATAAACCTCACATTTGCAGTTTTATCATTCATATAGCACTGTATTGACTGCATATGTATGCTTGCCCTATGGCCTTTCCCTCTCTCATAGGGTGTTGACCCTGTGCTTCCTGCAGCTCACACATGCTTTCCTGCTCTTTGGCTGCAGGATCACTTTTCACGCTGAGTGAGCATGAGTTTGTGCAGCTGATGAAGTGCTGTGCATAGGTCTCGTCTAACAGTCATAGCTATCTAGGATGGAGCACATACTCCTTTTAAACTGCTATTATGAAGAGGCATTTGGAAAGTACTTTAATAGCTGAGCTGCTTTAGTTGCGTGCAGAGAGAGGGGGAACAACATGCAGCAAAGGGCATGCAACAAAGGGCCATCCGATGCAGGACTCGAACCGGGGCCAGCTGCAGCGAGGACTAAAGCCTCTTGTACACGGGACGCCTGCTCAACCCACTACGCCACGGACCACCCCACCACACTGCATCTTAAATATTTGTGGAAGAAACTCGCCCTGTTCCGTTTCTTCCACTTGGATTACGTACTGCCAAGTGTGAACATATATAATTACACACAGATTCACATTCTTGCCCCAAATAAAATGCAAAAATTGCAAAGAAGTTTTTCTTTTTTCTCAGTGAGGACATTAAAGGGTTAAGGATTGCAAATGATTATTTTGTTATCAAGCTCCGAGGCTTAATTTGAGTAATTTGTTTGTAAAATGGCAAAATGAATACTATTCTGACATTTCACAGTCCAAGTAGATGCATGCAAATTGTGATGTTTGATCTGTGTTTTTGTTCAGTCTTTAGTTTACAGTTTAGCCTTACCATGTTATGCCACTTTTTATTGAAATGAGAACGTGAAGAAACCTGGAGACTAAATACAGAGGAGGAGGATTAGTGAGTGAGTGCAGCTGATGACAATGAGCACAGGTGAAGGGAGTGGAGCTGACGACCAGGCCAGAGGGAACTGAGGATAAAAAGTGGCATAACATGGCAAGGCTAAACTGTAAATTAAAGACTTAACAAAAGCACAGATCATGATAGAAAATGCAAAACATGACTCAAATGCCTTGTTTTTCCTCAAAAACCACCCAGAATTCAATTCGATGTAGATCACAGAGGACCTAGACACACACATACACATTTATGAAGCTCAAACATTTGCTCTTCTTTACTCCAAACACTGAATCAAAATAGCTGCCTCTTCATTTTTCTGTCAACTATCAAATAAGTGCAGCTCTAAATTTCATTGTACTGACTTTGAGACTGTATTCAATATCTAAAGCACAGAGGCTTCTGTCCTGGAATTATTGATGATGTTGTAAAAATGCCACCGGCTCATATTTTGCTGGATAAGCCAGGATGATTGGAGTTTTCCTCATTTCGCAGCCTTCCTAAAAAACTGATTTATTTGGACTTTTTGTTGCATGAATAGTTTAAACATGTCATCTGAGACAGATCATGAGACATAAACAGTTAACAGAACACTAAAGTATGTGTGTGTTTTCATGTGAGTGTGTAAAAACTGAAGTCAAAAGTATTCATTGATGTGTCAGTTATACATTTTAGGTAGTGTAAATTTAGCTTAGAAGCAAAAGAATACATATGCAAATGTCCATGTAACATATCGCCCAGATTTCTTTAATACCCTCTCTCCTAAAATGTCACAAAATGAGTAGATAAAACAATCACTAAACATAGCATTTAACCATTTATTCCCCATTTTGTCTCACATTCAGTGGAGGCAACTATGACACAGATGCATGGACACTGCTTTCACCAAAAATGGAAACTTACTGTTGATTTAAGTTAGTTTTATTGCGACACATTATGAAAATGAGAGATTACCATTCCCTTCTAATTTGAGGTAACGAAGCCGTAACCATACAGATAGTAAGCAATCAACTCAACTTTATTTATAGAGCCCTTTAAAAACAGCCGTGGCTGAAACAAAGTGCTGTACATGAATAACAACACAAACCATGAGTAAATGTTTAAAGAGCAACATATTTCTCAATTATCCAGTTGTTCAACATTTAAAATGTTAGCTCCAGTAATCAAATGGTTAAGCATTCAAGCAATAAGCTGCAAAAAACATGGAGAAAAACATGTTTAAAAGCCCTGGGTCAGTGAAATGCAGACATATAAGCTGGAATATTGATGTTTTTTTTTATTTCGATAGGAGCTTGAAATAAAGGTGGCATTATTTGTGAAAATACACACATAATTTTCTGTATGATGAGATGCATCACAATCTAAAAGAGATGGCATTGATTTTAAAAATAACACTGTCACTTAGCATCAGCGTCAACCCAGCAACCTAGTGACCTTTAAGTAATTTGTACATTATGAAAGAGCTGCTAGGGAATGAGAGAGAGGAGCAACTTAATTCAGCATGGAGAAGAGCTTCGAGAGGGACATTATAAACAATAAAAAAAATAGCTTGATCTGTCGCTTGACAGCTAAATCTGGACACGGCAACATTTCATTCAACAGTTGGACCTCATACAAAAGTTGGCGCTGTTAACTAAATTTGATTAAGTCCTTGATGTTTTATGTCCCCTCAGGTTTATCAGAAGATGCCGCCAAGTAGATACTGGGGCTTTCATACTTTGAATTCATCAATTTGGACAAAAGAGAACAGACACATATTTAGTTTAATTCAATTGGCATAGTTAAATCTAAACAACATTGCAGGATTTACTTCATGTCCAAACAGTGGCCTCATTTTTAAATGAAAAGCAAGAACCGACAAATATCTAATCTGAGAATCAAATGAAAAAACGGATTGAAAGATTCAGAAAGGAAAACGTCTCCTCACCTAATATTATGCTGCTCTGTCAGGTGTCCATTCATCAAGTTGAACACTAATTATATGAAATTGCATCAGAAAATACAAAGAATGTGTTTATTTGGACTGTCACTGTTGACTGCCTGCGGTATCCCTTCACAACATCTGCTTTGCCTGCTTTTCATAGTGAGAGAGGGTGACATGATTAAAAAGCCTTAATTATGTTTGCTGCACAGGGGGCAAAGGATGTGGCAGTGGCGATATCAGTCTTTAGTCGTGGCATGACCTCTATCATACACAGATAGATTAGTTTGCTGCACTGTTAATCTCTTGGGTTGACCCCACACTGGTATGAACTGCTGATGATCATTCATGTTCAGAGGGAAACTTCTCATTCAGTTAGATACATGCATGTTTTTAGAATTTTATTTTTGTGATTTGGGAAAAATGTTTAATGTTTATTTCAAGGATAGCCCCTTGAGATGCATCATCTCATTTTTGAGGGGGTCCTTACAAAACATAAATAGAATCATCAGTAGTATGAAATCATAATTAAAGGTAAATCCAAAACAAGATATAAACGTTTAATCGTTTAATCACTCACACTTAATGCTCCCCTAAGCCTGGCCATCTACCAACCAGCCAATATTACACATTATACATGTACATATATATATTCTTACATACTATACAGTACATACACACATAGTGTACACAACATCAAGGCATAAAGTAAAGCACAGTTGGTAAATCTAAATATAAGGTATTCTAGCACAAGGAACAGGCGAGTACATCCAGACAGACTGATTCCAACAGAAAAACAAAATCAAAAACAAGAGCAGGATGTTTGACCATGAGTAAATAAAGATGATTTAAAGATTTGAAAAGAGGTGATGGATCTAAGTGATCGCGGTAGTTTATTCCAGTCTGCTGGAGCTTTAAACTTAAATGTGTGGCGACCAATTTCTTTCCTGATTCTTGGTGTATAGAAAAATAAATGATCTAAGTATGCCTTAGACTGTACTGTGAACAGAAGGGTATAAGATATTGTTTCAAATATGGAGGGAAATTAGAATAGATACACTTAAAAGTAAATAATGACCTAAGAAATTTCCTTCTAGTCTTGGGAGCCAGCCAATTCAAGGACTCATACATTAGACAGAGGTGGGTCCTGTATGGGCACCTCAGAACAAATCTAAAAAAGACTATTATATAAAGTGTTTACAGGACGAAGATTTGTTTCCATATATTTTTTTTGTGATTAGGTTGATGTGAAGTTTGACAGATAGCTGAGAGTCTAGGCAAAGGCCTAAATATTTAAATTCATCAACTTTTTCTAGTGCTGTACCATCCAGGTAGTTGATATTCCAGTTGTTTGTTAAAGGCAAATAATTTTGTCTCGTGCAAAACAACATAAAATATGATTTATTCTTATTCAAAAGAAGCTTATTGACAGAGAACCATTTTTGGACTAGATTAAAATCAGATTGTATTGAATTTGTTAAATGTCTGAACTGCAGGAGTATATCACAGTGTCATCTGCATATAAGTGAATTTGACAGTCGGGAACAGATTTGTGGGAGGTCATTGATCTTAAAAATATAGAATGATAAAGGGCCTAAAGATGAACCTTGCGGTACACCTTTGTCAATAGTCTTAAAGTCTCACTGGCTGTCCTGAAAAAAAACCACATTGACTTCTATGATGAAGAAAAGAGTTGAAAAAGAGTCTGTAGAGAGACCAATAGCATGTAGTTTGTCTAAAAGGAGATAGTGATCAACCATATCAAATGGTTTAGAAAGGTCAATAATTAACTCTTGTCTTTGTTTCATGAGGTATGTTGCTTTTTAGGGAGCTCCTCATCTTTCAGCCCCTCGGGGACCTTTTAAAACAGTTTGGCCTCTATGCACTAATGGAGTCGAGTTTAGTTCTCACCTGCATTGTGTTATTTCTCTAAATTTACCTAAAACATAAAATAAATGTAAAAGCATTACACGGCTGCAGCAGAACGCCAAAACAAAATTCATGTATTCAGTAAGTCCAGCCCGCCACTGAAAGAAGACCAGTTGGTGTTATTGTGAGACTTTAGTGCGACAGGGTAACATAAGATTCAGGATGTTAAGGGGCTCTATGGTGTACAGGGTACAAAGAGCCCCACAAGAGGGAGGCTCGGTGTGCTCTATTGCACCGGCCGATGGCCAGGGCATAGCCAAGCAGGTCTATCGTTCTCTGTTGAAAGCGGTAGCCCAGGTCGCATCATTGGTCATCCTCCCTCCCCTGTTTCTGAACAGCAACAGTCGGAGAATGAGCTGTCATCTGACAGTGATGGTTTGTTTTAAGGAATGACAATTTGCATACAACTCCAATGCCAGTCGTTGCGACAACTCGAATGTCTTCAATAGCTTCAATTGGTTGTCTACCCACATTAACAAGTGTTAAGAGTTTGCGATCAATTTACTGATTTGTTTCTTGACTGTTCACTCAGGCCATCCTTATTACCTTCAAAGTTGGTACGTTCATGCCTGCAAACCTGCTTTTAAGTTCCACTGTAATGTAGGTTTCCAAACCATGCTATAATTCCATATTTAATTATGCTTTGGAGGATTGCCCAGTAGAACCTCAGGAGGATCTGCCCACTCACTGCAAACAGCCTCAGTTGCCTCAGGAGGTGAAGCTTCTGCTGTAGTCTTTTACACAGAGTCAGGGTCTGTTTTACAGCAAAGAAGTTTAATATTTCTATAAATACATGTGAGCAATTGCATAGTTTTTGATGACCACTCACTTATGGTCATTCACATGGCTTGGGTCAGGGACCATTTCCTGTGTTTTGCTGACAATCAGAATGAGATAGTTGATGGAACTGTGGTAAACAGAAGGGCCCAACTCCTTGTAAAGAATGCTCCAAATTACAGTATCACCAGAGAATTAAATATCATACTCAACCTTTTTTAGTCACTGTATAGAATCGAGTGCTGTGTCACCAACATTGTAGGGCTGCTGTATTGCTATGTTTGGTCTCTGACTCCCATTAATCTTCAATTATTGTGTCCTGTCAGTCACAAAATCACAGAACCATCTCATGAAAGCAGGGTTAATACTTACATATGCAATAATTTGTTTGATCTGTTGTTTAAAGAATATTTTCTGTTTTACGTTGACATATTGATACATAAACTTACGTAAATCAGCCGATAATTTATGTTAACAATTGAATACCTGAAGTCATTTGAAACATCATTGGTGACATTTTCCCTGTCCTAAGTAGTTTTGGCAAAATCTAATTGCTGGGCATTTTTGTTCTATGTCTATATATGTATATTTTGTAATGTACAGAAGTCCAGAATGATTGTCTCTGTTATGGCTTGTCTTGCAAAATCTAGTACAGTTTGTAACAGTTGACATGGTGTTGAGCTATTTGCTGCTCATGAAATGCAGATTTATTGGCGCCAGTTTTTGATGGGTTAAATCTCGGTACAGTAATTATTTAGTATGCATGAAGTGCAACAAAACGGGCACATCTAAAATAATGTGTGCATGTTATTACTGTATGATATGCCAAACAGCCAGCTATCAAGATACTATAAGAGTGGGACTGTTAAAACTGTCACTAAAGTATGAATAGAAATAATTGACATACCTTTGTTCTTTTGGCTTAGAAGATTTTTATATATATATATTCAAGTTTTCATGATTCATGTGTTTTTGTTCTTTTACTTCTTTTAGTGTGACCTTGTGCTGTCTGGTTTTCAGTTTCTTTGTGAGGCTGATGCTCTGATCCTGATTTAGCCTTTGCCTTTTGTTTCATAATGAAAAAACTGTGCTGGTCTGTAACTGTATTTTGTTTAGCTTCTCTTTCTTGCCTCACATAAGGGTCTGGTCAAATAGTCTTTTTTTGCTTAGAAAGGTTGCGAAGTAGGTGAGATGCGCCTGAAGTTTCTAGGTAAAAGCCATGATAACAGCTGTTCAAATCCTCTAAATTCTATGGAAAGGAGTTTCATTGCTTCCTTTATTCTCTCATTTAGCATAACAACCACAAGATCAGCCTTTATGAAAGAAAATAAATTATACTGTCTCACATTTCCTTGTGGCCACAACTTTCAGCCACATGTGCTGTTCATTTGTTTTTGTTCTCAGTGAATATACTTCCAGGCTTTTTTTGTTCCCTGCCAGCTCATCATTGTTGTTTGTGTGCGAAGCTTAGTTTCCTGCCTCCGTTATTGTCTTTAAATTCTTACTCCATATTCTCCTGACTCCTCCTCTTGTGGTAAATCTTCATTGGGTCCTTTGCTTCAATGTTTTTATACACGGTTTCCTTTACATCTCTCAAGCCTCAACAGCAAAAACCGTTTTAAAAGTGTTTTTAAGATGGTGGCGGTTCATATCGCTATATTTCACGATGTTTTGTCTCCACTTTATATTAAATTTGTGTGTTGTTTACAATTGTTTATGTCATTAAACTTTTTGTTTGTTTTCACTGCCACAACTGTGTGATTTCTTCCAATCCCTTTATACATTGTCCTTCATCTATTGATGTTAAACCCTTTGTCTTTGTAACTAATTTAAGTCATGAATGTCAAGTAAAATGTAATGCCATGTAAAATGGGTTAACAATATTCAGTGATGAACGATCGGGATGTAATTGGGTCAGGTGATAGATGGTTCAACCATAAAAACACAAGTTCAGCTTGGTGAAAAATTCTATGGCTGAACAGAACAAAACATGGGTTGTTGGAGCATGTTGTAATGTGCATAATGTTGGGTTAATAAAGACAAATTATGATTGTGATTACTAGATTTAGGTGATAGATAATATTTCATTAATGGAGCCGGTTGATAAATGTCTTCGGTTTGACAGAGATGTATTTATAATGCAGGGTTTGAAAGAGCATCATCATAGATAATCCCGGGCTAATAAACAAAATTATAAATAATGAATTATATAAGGTAAAGACAATCTGAAACAAAACAAAATGTTTTAGAGGATTTGACTCTCACATCGTCAAGTACTTCCGACCAAATCTCACTGGGCTTTTCCTGCTACGGCACACAAAAATGATTTCATAGTGTAACACAATGTCTCTGCATTGTCTGAAATTGTTATTTGTTTACAATTGAATCACATTTAATAGGCAAAATATTAAAATATAACATATTTGGAGGTCGGAGGGGTTGGAGGACGGTGCTACACACCCGACAGACATGTGGGATAGTCATGATATAGTCCAATCCTGATCACGTGCCTTCCAGTAGCATTCAGACCCCGTTTTGTTGCAGTTTTGTCACTTTTTTACACCAGGTTAGACATTGAGAATGAGATGATTGAGGATGGGAAAACATCATGGACTGCATTAACAAATGCTGTAATAACATATCACATGAATATAACCTGTTCCTGTGTGATATGCTGGCGAGTCCTGCCCCCTCACTTTGCTGCTTGCCTTGGTTATATGCAAAGGCAGCACATTGTGATGAAACATTGTCACATTCTGGTTGATTTAGAAAATAACATCACTTGGTTGGTTAGAAATCCAAACACTTGGGTAGAGATAGAAAACAGTCATGGTTGGAGCTAACATTATGGAAACCACTTTAACATGCAGTTTCTCTCAAACTGCTCGGGGCTGCGTTTTCTTTTCTCATAATCTTTTGTCTTATTTGCTTACATGAACGACACGGGCATGTTTTGGGGAGGACAATCTCCGTTTCCTGCCATGTGAATATTTCTGTGAGATTGGGCTGGTAATCCATGCTTTCCTTGCCTTTCTCTGGGTACTAGTTGTTTTTCCTTTTGACAACATTCTTAGATAAGTTAACTGTTAAAGTTAATCTGTCTAGGAGACACAGTATTGATTGTTGATGACATGTCGCTTTACCTTTACTTGTGTTTGCATTAGTTTAACAGTGTTCAGTAGCAATGAGCGTTTTCTAGCATTTCTATTGGAGTTTTTAACAACACCCATTGTATTGCCTAGATACTGCTGGTCCTGACTACATTGGAGCTTTTTTTTGGCATTTACTCAGATCCCTTCTAATGAGTAAAATAATGGAGGAAACTAACGGATCAAACATTTGGTCACACATACCTGCATGTATTTATTTCAAGCTTTATGTGCCAAAATGGCCACCTGGGACCTCTTGTACCCGCAGAGATCTGTGAAATGATATCAATGTACATCAATATGGAATGAATTAAAGCTCACTTTTCAGCTGACAAAGCTAAATGCCATGCACCACCTCCCTGCTGTCCTTGTCTTTGAAAAGGCATTATTGCTGTCCACTCAATTTCCCTCCATCATTTCCCTCCTTGAGCACCTTTTCGCGTTACAACGTATTTAGAGGTCAATTTTGACAGTTTAATGGCTCATCACTACAGCACACGTCATGCACCATCTGTAATTACAGGGAAATTAAAAACTACTGCAGTCGCTTTTTTCCACCAAATTTAAAGAGAATTTGAATGAAACAGTTGAAATGTAGATCAACAGGAAATCTATCTGAAGGTAGAATGTATATTTTCTAAGTTTATCTGCCTGTTTTAACAAACTGAAGCTGAACTATTTCTGTTGATCTGTTTTTCATGTTATAAAGCAGTTGGTATTCAGCTGATTAGTAAAAGTCTTGTAAAGGAGGTGCATTTCTCGTTGCCCTGGAGTCTGGTAGATAGAGAGTAAACATTGACACCGTGACATCCCTCATTGGCTTGTGGACTACATTTTAGCAATCTTGAGCCAGAAGTGATGATATTTGAAGAAGAAGATGGAGAGTTATACTCGAAATGTATTTGGACAAATATTCATCTCTTTGAGGGTGAGATTTACTGAGGAGTATGAGGTGCCAATCTACGGAGAAAAAGGGCAGATGGAACAGCTAGCTCAGCAGATGATCTAAAGAGATTGCACTGATATCTGAACATATAAGTAAAACCTCTCAGTTATGTTTTATGACAAACAAGGAGTATTTGGTTGTGTGTCTCTGTGGAGACACCTATGTTTGCATGTCATTTCTTTTTATATTGTGTGTTTGAAACCTTTTGGGGCAGAAGGTGGGCATGTGCTGTCAATCACTGCACGTGGGTGTGAGAACCATAACGTTTAAATTTCAATCTTCCTCCTAGCATTTTTTTTCTTTTACAGAAGTTTTTGCAAGAAAGGCACACACACTTTGTCCTGCTGCTGCCAGAGCATGAGAGGGTGAACTTTCACGTAGAATTGCAGGAGTTCTGAATGCATGCTGTGCTTTTTTCAAAAAACTAAATTTCTCTGTTTATTTGCTTTCACATCTGTCACTACGAACGCTGCTGTTATTTTGCAGTTTAGCGGACAAGTGGCAAAGTTTGAAATGACTTGTCTACTAACAGTGGCCAATGTCTTTTTAAATAAACTCCAACCTCTCATGTGTTCCACTGGACTACAGTAAAATTTCTTATCGCTCATTGTTCAGAAGAATGGACAGTGGACTGTGAAGTCGTAACCCAAGTTTGTGTCAATAAACCAAAACAGCTATGATAACAAGAATAAGGAAAATTAGATGAAATTGTCAAATAGCCAGCAATCACTGTCACTTCTCTTCACATTTAATTTTGTGTAAACATTTGCGTTCTGGAATTAGAAGGCTTTATGAAGTAATCTCTCCATGGTCTGAAATCCTTGGGCATGCAACCATACTTTGGTTGCACCCCCCATTCCGACATCCCACCATTCTGACAAGGCTTTCCATATAAGGAATTGTGTGTTACTCAACAGATAACAGTCCCTTCTTTCTGTTCATGCATTTTACATGTTTTAAGACATGTGTACAGGTGTGATACAGTCTTTAAAAGCGTAATTAAAGCCTCTCCCCCTCTCTCTCTGCCTGTTATTCTTCAAAGCTTGTGATGTTTGAATGATATTAAATTGATACTAAATGATGATTTATGGGTCAAATCTACAGTCAGCGGGGAGGATGAGTTGGATGTGGGCTTATTTTGGATTTTAAAAATAAAAATAAAAGATGATGGCACTCAGGATCCATCCATAAGGGCTGTGTTGTTACTATTCACTATAAATCTGGTGTGTGTGTGTAACAGCTGTTATGTAGGTGTGTCGGATACCATCAGATCCTGACATGATCCTGGCATGAGTCGGTGGTAATTTTCAAAACGCACTACAAAAGCAAATTAATGATATTCAAATAATTTATTACACAAAAAGGAGGAACCATGTCGGAAAGGCAGGATGTAACAGAAATCCTTGCTATCATTGCTGGCCTTTAATAAATAATACCTCTGTACTCTTCCCATTAGCGACCTCCGACCAGGGAAAATGCAGATAAAACAGTGGACTCCACTTTTCATCCACTGTTGAAAAGTAACTAGCAACTCACTTGCTGGTAATCTTGTTCCAGATGGTGTTGAGACTTCTCCTTTGCATACATTTTCTTATTCTCATCTGTATGGACTTTTAAATCTTTAGTAGTCGTAGTAGTGGTAGCTCCAACATTTTATTTTAAAAATATTGGCAGCTATTTGATTTCAAGTAAAACCAATCAATTATTAAACTGATGAAAAGTATTGAGTTGGTTTAGACTTGCTCCAGTGGTCCAATAAAGTACAGTATAAATTGGTTGGACCCTCAGTATTGTCTGAAAAAGTCTTCTGTCAGCATTCCTAATGAATCAAAGTAAGTGGATGAATTCCCTCTCATCCACCAATTGCTCTCTGCTCCCCGAAGCTTCCCAGCCTCACAACATCTGTCACAGTTGTGTCAAGGATAAATTTTAGGACACACTTTTTGCAGCAGTAATAAATTACATAATCAGAAGTAAATTGCCTCCTGCAAACTGCATCACATCAAACTACAAACACACTTGCCTTGCAGTGTTTGGTTTCTGGGAACCTGACGTTTGTTGAACAATAAAACTATTATCTCTGACCCCAACTGTAACTATGCTTCTCTCCAACCCATGTGTCATATACAATATAGCATTATTTTCTCTTTGCAGTGTTTTCTTGTCAACATTGAAACGTTATTTTAGAGAGTTTGCTTGTCCTCAAATAGTAAGCAAGTGAGCAAAAGCTAAAAACTAACTAATACCTTTGGCACAGAATATTTGATTTATTAGGACCAACAGGAAATTGAGACTGTAATCTTAAATGTGTCAGTTTAAAATAAGTATGCTCAGATTTGCAAAGCAATTCTGCCGACATGAAAGCATAACTCTTAAATGTTTTCAATTTAATCATGGCTTTGGAGGCTTGGAACTTTGCTTTTCAGTCACAGTAGGGAGCCAAAGTAACTGCATTTGTCCAGGTTTCTTTGAGGATCTTGAAAGTGCTCCAAGGTAACTGCTCTGACAGCGCACAGACACACAATACGGCATTTATGTCACGGTGGAATAGGAAGTTTATGAAATGGTTGGTTAAAGCCAGAGGTGGCGCACTAGATAGAGGGGCATAACCTGTAAAGAGAAGCAGAGGAATAAAAGTCGTCTTGCAGCATCCTGATCGTTGGTCCTTGAATACGGAGTATAGAGGAACAATAGAGTTTAATAGCTGAATGTGCTGTTTTTTATTGCACCCTTCCATAGTGAGAACAGAGAAGGGGTCAGCACTATCAGCAGGTCAATGTCATGGTCTGTGAAATGTAAGCCAATGCATAGCGACACACTTTAAAGTGTCCTCTATGATAAGATATACTTGGATCTCTCAGCGTGGGTTCACGTGAACATTTGACAGTTACCAAATGACCATATGTTTGGACTAGCGCATCATATAACACATTGCTTTACCATCTCTCATTTAGATATAAGTAGGGTAATATAAGTAGGACAAGCTGTTTTCTTGCTATAAAAAGAAAAAAAACAGTAAAGCACATCACTGGGAATCATGACCATCTGAAGAACCCCCTGGCCATAAGAAATAGACATTTTGCCTGGTAGAGTAACCTTCTGAGTTTGTGCCAATCTGTCACCTTGCATATAGCACCTCCTGTTTTGGATCAGTATCAGTCTTTTTTTCTCTTTTTTTACCCATTTACTCCTTAATCCATCATGCTACTGTATAATCTGCAGGGTATATGTCTGTTTAGTTCACTGAGCAAACAGGTTGGAGAGGCCCTATCTGTGCCCTCCAGTTGTCTCCGTCCTGGGAGTCCAGTAGGCAGTGTGCCCAATAGTCTGCTGTAGGCTCTCCCGGAAGTTTTCTACTGTCTATTTTTGCTTTGTGCAGCATGTTCCCATTTGTCCTTGTCAATCTGTCACTTTGCTTTGGTCTCCTCCTTTCTCTGTATTGGTGTTTGGCAACATATATATATATATATATATATATATATATATATATATATATATATATATATATATTTATTCTTAACCTTGTATATAGCCCTAGAAATGTCAAATTGTCATTTAAGCATAATCTGCTAGATCATAGTTAGAATCCACAAATAGTTTAATGTGGTTGCCATTAACACTCACTAAAATTTAAATCATGGAAAATAAACATGCATTTTAAATTAACATAGCTACAAAGTTGCATCTAAAGACAAACGGACCAGTTTCCTGCTTCCATATACAAAACTGTTTTGGTTGAATCATTTTTTCCTAAAATTGTACCATTGATATAAAATGTAATTTTATCAAACAAATGTATTTTTTAAAACAAAAATTTGCATCAAAATATAGAAATGTGTGTCTCCACCCTTTGCAGAGCATGCACTGGTATAAAAACAGAACTACATGTGGAGAACAGGAATAGAGTCAATTACTGAGATATATTGTGTCTAAATTTGGAAGCCATGCCTCTCCTTGTCAAGGCAGAGCAGGAAGAATGTGAACCAGCGGCTCCCATGGGTAAGAAAACATCTGCCAGCCCAAACACAAGGTGGGAGAAGAGCTTCTCTGACCACAGAAATGCAATATTTAGGCTTGCAGGTCTGAAACAGAGCTACACTGCAGCTTACTCACTCTCTCTTATGTTTGCTCTGTCTGATTGAGGTGATTTTTTTTTTTTTCCTTCTCATTCATGTCATGGCTCATCTTCTTTTAGTATGCATCTCGGGACATGTCACATCCGCAGGCTGCAAGGTGAAGTATCCTCATTAAAATTTGACTTTTGACTTTTTGAACTGTGAGATTGCCGGTGCATGAAAGCTAACATGGCAAATAGAGTTACTGTATTTTGAAGAACATTTGACTTTGTGCGTGAATGAAAAGGGAGAAAGAGTTGAAAGTGGAAAACAAACAGGTGACAACAGGAAAAAAGAAAAAGATACTAAAGCAAGGGGGGGTGCTGCCAGAAGCAACACAAACATGGATGATGACCTTGGAAGGAGTGCACTCAGCGTGATCTTCATATAACTGAATATGAATTTAATTTTGTTTTCTGCAGATTTTGTTTATCCATCCACAGAGTAAAGAGTAATTGGTTAGTGCTTTTTTTGCTTCTCATATGCATTTCATGTGCATATTCTTGAACTTACCTTTAATAGTAACCAATAAATGAACACTTTTACTGCCATACAGTAACAATCTGAATTCAACAAACAAACTTAATACGATGCCACCCTGTGCACCTTCCAATAAATGGAATTTGACATTGTCTCCACACAGTAAATCATTGTGATTTTTGGTAAATCCACTTAATTACACAAACGCTTTTTCTCCTGGATGGAAATGTGTGCTACAGTCATATACCCTTATACCCTTTCTGAGGAGTCAGTCCCAAAGCCTTTATTTTTTCTCTCCTCAGCAACTCAACTGTTCTGCGTCCCTCCTTTTCTGTGAATGTTTCTGCTACTTGGACATCGGAAGACTTTCTTGTCCTCACTCTGATGTTTATTCCTTCACAGGCTTTCCATTTGATCTTGTCTGCAGTCTGGCTGGCCCACCTCAAAATGTTATTGTTTCTTTGTATGCTTCAGATCACTATGTTTTAAGAAATTCCATGGCTTCTAAGAACTTCCTGAAATGTTCTCACAGGAACTGAGGGCAGTTCTCACGAAGTGCTGTTGACCCATCACCCTTGACTGTGGGAATTCTGTTCTTGAGAAGAGTTGAGTTATTTTGTTTCTTTCCTCAAACAAGAACTACAGCCTTACATCCAAACAACTTTATTTTCATCTCATCCGACCACGGGATTGATCACAAAAACTTTCTTTGTGTGGGTGGGCTTTTGAAAAGAGAAGGTAAACAACTCTTTTCCTCTTTTGGAGAAGTGAGTTCTCCTTTGTAGGGCTATTTGGAAAGCTGCCAGTACAGTGACTGTCTTGATAAAAAATTATCAGAGAAGAAGCTTGGACAAGTAACTCCATGTTAAGAGTTTGAAGAAAGAACAAATGTTGTGGCTTTTGTTAGCATTTGAACCTGTAGCAACATAATGGCCAAAGAACGGAAAAGACCTTGGATTGTGCTATTGACGTCTTGCTCTTTTGTGTGGATAACTCTTTATCTTCTGCTGAGTTCAACATATCCAAGAAAAAGGGATAATCAAACCCTGTATCCAGCCAGATGGAGTCAGCACATGTTGTTCACAAGAGTACTGGACTATGGCCATGCCAGGCCACCTTCAGGTGAACAAGCTGTCACAGGTAGACCACTCCTGGGTGTTTTTAATCTTTTGCTGATACTTCTCTTGGCTGGTGATGTTGAACTAAATCCTGGACCTCAATTTTCAACGGGATTAGGCCCACAGCTAGCTGGATCACTTCCAGTGCTTGCTGGGCCTCTACCTCTGCTAACTGGGCCTCCACCTATACTGGCTGTACCTCCACCTTTGCTGATTGGGCCTCTCCCTCTGCTGCACGGGCCTCTACCTCTGCTGCCTGGGCCATCACCTCAGCTAGCTGGACCTCCACCACCACTGGTTGGGCCTCCACCTCAGCTAGCTGGACCTCCACCACCACTGGTTGGGCCTCCACCTCAGCTAGCTGGACCTCCACCACCACTGGTTGGGCCTCCACCTCAGCTAGCTGGATCTCCACCTCTGCTGCCCGGGCCTCCACCTCAGCAAGCTGGACCTCCACCACCACTGGCTGGCTGGGCTGACATCGCTGCCAGCGGGACCTCCAAAACTTCCAGCAGCTCACTCAGACTCCATCAGCGGTGTAGTTGTGGATGAGTCCAGGAGTGGGTTATGCCACAGGACTCCTGCGTTCAAAAAACAATGATCTGCAAATCTATACAGCACCCTTAACCAAGCTAAGGTAATCTGGGACCCACATATAAGCCAAAAGGTCTACTTGGTGGACATTTAAATATTGGAAGCATTTTGCCCAAGTGTGACCAAGTTCATCATCTATTAAGTAACTCGAACCTGGACTTTTTATGTTTGTCTGAGACCTGGTTAAATATATATTCACCGATGGCGGGACTGTATGTACCAGGCTACAATATTTTTAGGCAAGACCGGGTGGGAAATCGGGGTGGAGGGGTAATATTTTATGTAAGGGAACACTTAAAGTGCAAACAGATAGAATGGGTTTGTGTTTTCTCTCTCTGTAATTATTCCCTCTTTTCACACTGGCCATGAAGGCTAACTATTCTAATTGTTGTTACTGTTGTTTTATTGATTTTACTATCCTATGTTGTTGACATCAATCTGCCGAAGGGACTAAAGTTGGAAATTAGCCATTGGCTATAATCTTGCATATTTACATGTATATGTTCATTAATATGTATTGTCCCTGCTTTAAATAAATAAACTCAAACTCAAATTCAAAAACATACAGTCAAACTTGGAGGGATAACATGGAAACCCACCAACCTGGTCCCCGATTAATAAAACTCTATGTAGTCTTGTGAAAAAAAACTATGTGTAGCACAAAGGCAGAAATACACATATGCATAATTTTTGCTACATTTATAAAACTGTGTGTATGGGTCCCTTTTATGATCTGAGTGAATAAAGCCGTTTTCCACCCACATTTCCTCCAGTCCTCCAATAAAGATGAAAAAAGCTAAATAGTTATTCGTTCATACCATTAAACGTGGCCCAAAATGGCATCTTCTAAAGAATCATCCCTACAAGTGGAAAAACGGAGCTTTAACTCATGAGTGCTTCTACATCAGAGCAAGTGTCGTTCTCAAGTGTTTCCTTCAACAAGCCACAAAGTCCTCGTAAAGAGAAAGTAACAAGAAAATCTTTTTTATTCGGTCGCCCCTGTTCAGGAATCATAAACGGAGTAAAAACTGATGAGTGGACAAAAACTGAAGTAATTAAACCTCTGCAGAGGTGAAAACTAAATGGTTGCACTACAAACGAGAGGCCAAAAAGCACAGCTCGCAAACAGCATCTGGACCACAATAGGAGGCCTGTCATCATTTCTTTATCAGCAGTAAATGAATGGAGAGATGATAAATTGTGTCTTCCTGCCATGCAGATGATCAGGTGGAGGAGACACAGGTGTACAGGTGGAGCATCTTACTATAAGATGGCTGTTCTTAAACAGCATTTGGAAGACAAAAACAACACGAGTCAGTTATTATCTTGTGCCATAGAATCAGATAAATCTCTAAACACTCATTTCCATAGATGGGGACTCGAGTCACTGTGACTTGGACTCGAGTCGACTCGAGTAGCTGTTTTGATGACTTGTGACTTGACTTGACAAAAAAACGAAAGACTTGAGACTCGACTCGGACTTTGAACTTAAAGACTCGGCACTTGACTTGACTTGAGACACGATGACTTGAATGACTTGAGTGTTAAGCATCTAGCATAACTTCGAACTTTGTTCGTCATTTGAAGATCCATTCTGACCAGTAAGTGCTTGTCATATTAGATAATATTATCCTGTTAGCCTAGTCGGTAGTTAGCTAACGTTAGCTTGATATGATAGGTGGACAGGTTGGACACATTGGCCAATGATGTTCACTGACAGTTACTTATATCTTGTCTTTTCACTTTATTAAGATCAGATTCTGTAGGTAAAATTGCAATAATAAGGTGACTTGACTTTGACTTGACTTGACCTATTACAGGACTTGACTTGACTTGCTCAAGAAAAAATTACTTGGGACTTACTTGAGACTTGAAAGCTAAGACTTGAGACTTACTTGAGACTTGCACATGTGTGACTTGGTCCCATCTCTGCCCATTTACAAACACCACTATCCTTTCCATATCAGTCTTAAATTTGTGTAAGAACATGTGTGCGAGTGGTCTAAAGAATGCAAAGGTTTCCAATCTTACTGCACATTATTCCTTTAATATTCCAGTCTGTGCGTACAAAAAGTTTATTCATCTGAGCCCTGGAGATTGTTCCCAAAGAAGAGTGGTCCGAAATCCCATCAGAGATATATTAGGATTATTTTTTCTAAGACCTGTTTGATTTCTTTTGTACAATTTCTTTTGGTAAAGGTGTAAAAAAAGAAAAGAAAACAACATAGAAATTGGCCAGATTAATCTCCCAAAAAAATATAATGGCATGTCGTCATCATTTCCATACAGGAAACAGCTTTTGGTAAAATAATACTCTCAGTCTAAACTGGGAATACATTATGTTTGTTAATATAATCACTATTTAAATCACCAAAAATTTTTCTGCACCAAACACAAACCGCCGCGCCTGTTACGGTGTTTGCTGATCGGAAGCAGGGGACTGCTCTGTCTGCACTTCGGTCTGCATGGTCTACACAGCAGGCAGTGATATGAAGGGAGAGAAAATAGCGCCAAGCGATTGTGAGGTCTGACTTTTTCCTGGAGAACGATTTTGTGATGCAAATGTATTACTCTTTTGAACGCATATTGTTTTGAGAAGCAAGACGCTTTATTTTTGCGACCCCAGCCAACTAGCCGGACTACCTTCATCAACGCCAAAACGAGGCCGGAACTCGGCTCACAGTACGCAGCAGGGGGTAAGAAAATGTTCATAAATAATATTACTCGTATGGGATGTCACACAGCTTCATGTCAAAAGAGGCGAACTATCCCTTTAATGATTGTCACTGTTGGTTTCATTGGAACATAACAGCATCACAGCCATGTTTGGCAGATAAAATGCTTTGAACTGTTTTGGTTTTTTTCTCTACTTTACAATTTCTATTTTGCATAACCTTGATCTTATTTTATTATTATTATTATTATTATTCCACTGAATATTACTTCAAATTCTCTGTAGGTTTTTTTTTTTTTTTTTTAAATCTGCCTATTTTCTTTCTTCTTGGTCTAAACTGAGGTGTTTCATTTGCTGGTCAATTCTCAAGATCAGCTTGTTAAAGGCCTACAGAAAGGTGATTTTTTTTTTTGCACAAAACTGAAATAGCAGATCGATTCCTTATATACCATTGAATTTTTTTATGATTTTAAAATTATTTTAGGCCCCTGGATAGTCCTGGTTAGGCCCAATAAACTATCACCACATTTGACTCGAATAGCCCGCCATTTGGCAAACCAAAAGTAGCAGACGACAGGTGCGTGACGTCACGAGTGCCAGCTGCTGGAACAACCCTCAACAATCAACAGCAGTTTGCCAGACCTGGACAGCTTCTTCACGGCAAATTTCGATCCGAATATTGTTGATGACAATGAAGAAGACAATGAAGAGCCTGAAGAAGAAACCGAGGAGGGATTGGGGCTAGAACTATACAGGTTCGAGCCAGCAATTGCCAGTGACAGTGGGTCGGAGTCCGAGTCCGAGAGCAATGGGGACGATGATGGTGATCATGGTGATTTTGGTCGTCTTCAGAATGCCGATTGGTGAGCATACACTGTGTTTGGTCTAGGCCACGAGTCACAAAAGCAGCGTGTAATTGTGCAGCTATTTCCACCGCTGTATACACAGCTGGACTGTTTGGCACCAAAGCAGGAGGAACAAAAAAAGGTCACCGGTGATAAAACATAACAGTCCATTAGGCTGCAACAAAGAGACAGAATCCCATAACGCCCTCCTCTCCATCTCTGACAGATAACACCACTGTTGCTACATTTGCGGCACTGAAACCTTGTCCAAACACAAGTATACTCCCACTCACTTTTATGCTTGGAAGTTCCCCATGTGTGCCGCGGGACGCCGGGGCTCTTGATGATCGCTCTGCCGGCTGATTTCAGGGCATCCATCCCGAGGTGTGTCCGCTCTCTGCCAGGTGGATTCCCCCTGAGTGTCCGCACCGCAGGGAGCTGAACACGGCGGGATGGCTCCGGCTGATTTCAGAGCAACCATCCCGAGGTGTGTCTGCTCTCCGCTAGCTGGATTCCCCCTGAGTGTCCGCACCGCAGGGAGCTGAACACTGCGGGATGTGCTCCGGGTGATTTCAGGGCATCCATCCCGAGGTGTGTCCGCTCTCCGCCAGGTGGATTCCCCCTGAGTGTCCGCACCGCAGGGAGCTGAACACTGCGGGATGCGCTCCGGCTGGTTTCACCAGAGAGGAGGCAGGCGAACAGGGAGACACAGACACAAGTTCCGACCGCAGGTCTCTCTGCTTCCTCTGTCCCCGGGGGTGTGAGCTGCTGGTGTTGAGGGCAACACACGCACCCACAGCACTTCGTACATCTACTCGCAATAAAAACTGCACTGAACCCAACGTTTTATTGCCTTCACCACTCAACAAGCATACTACAATAGCGGCAGCCAGGAAAAAACATGGCATTTGTGACGTCGCACGGAAGCCCCGCCTCCATTCTGGAATTCCAGGAAGGATTTCCAAGCGGCAAATTCAAAATCGTAGATGTGGGACCATCTACGTGTATTGCATGTTCATGCACACACACTCACACTCACATTCATTAAGCAGCTCACTAAGCAGTTGTTGTGCTGTCCTGTGGTTTAAGGTCACCTGTGTATCATATGAGATTGCTGCTGCTTGTGTTTTTTTTTTGTTTGTGTGTTTGTTCGCTGCTTGTCTGCTTACAGGTGCTCCTGGTGCTTCTAAGGTTGGATTCCCCACAAAAGCCGTGAATCGTCTTCAGTTTTGTTTTTACAGGTGTAGCAGCTGGTTGTCGGATTTTTCATTGTTTTTTATGTTTGTCTCTTCATGTTTCTGTTCTTTTTTTCTCTTCTTCGCTTTCCCTCTCTCTCTGTCCCCCGGTCCGGTTCGGCACTATTATCATATCATGTTAAATTTTGTAACAAAAATTAATAAATAAAAATGAGGAGTTGATGGGTGTCAAGGGGAGCTTTACATTCATAAAGCTTCCCTTGGCATAGCAAATGTGTTTAGCATAAACGGTATTCAGATTACAATTCTGCTGCCATAATGCTGGACAGGACAAGGGAAAAAAAATAAAAATAAAAAAATCGCAAATTTCATGCGTTTATAAAATGTTTTGGTGTAGGGTCCAATGATCATTATTGTTCCTCTGTGTATGTATTATCATTATGTATTGGGTGTAGTGTCAGCTTTCTGTAGGCCTTTAAAGTTTCCTCTTGTTTGTTTTGTTTTTTGTGGAAATTTATAATTTACACTTCATTCGAGTAGTATTGACTTGCTCCACAAATAGCTTACTTCATCTCCAAATCTACCAAATCTCAATTTAAAGCTGCAGTCGGCAGGTTTTCAAAATTCCGGGTCTAAAGTCGGAAAATTCGAACTGATACAACTTTCAGGTCCCTCCCCCAACCTCTAACAAGCTCCGAATCGCCCCCCCAAACCCCTCCCCCTCTGTGGATGAGGTTGTGCACGTGAGTTCACACCAGTGTGAGCGCACACAAGCTGGGGCAGACTCACGCTCAGCAGCGTGTGCACAAGCTGTGATTGACAGGTAGGATTCCTCCACCCTAACTTGATTGGTTAAAAACAGCCGGGAGCGCTCGGTTTTTGCAAGCATGATTACAGGCTTCAGAGGGAGCTACAGATTTCGTTATTTTTCCTAAACAGCATATTTAATATTCTACTTCCAGAATCCCATGACAGTTCAAGCTAATATGACTAAAAAAAAGTTGCCGACCGCAGCTTTAAGTCCTCTGAACTTTAACCAATTATGCTTGAATTTAATTTGAACCCTGTGCATGAAATAGTTAATGTCATGCACTGTCATTTTTATATTGATGTAAATCATCTTAAATGAAAGCTGCGCACTCAAAGTCGAAAGGGATTGCAGGAAGAGGTCCCAAACACATAGAAAAACACAGGAGGCAGGAATGGCAAACAAAAGACTTTAAAGGGAAAACTGACTGAAGGCACCGAAGAGGCTAAATCCAACTGAGAATTCAGGGGAATAACAAGGCTGGTAAAACAGGAGATGAGCAAAGAACCATAATTGACAAGATGAACAGACAGACTGACAGCACTATAATTACACACTCAAGGGCTGAAAAGACATAGCTGCCAACAACTAAGGTAAAGCAGACAATCAGAGGTAGACACATGAGACAAGTAAAACAATAGGAGACAAAAGAAGGACAAAACACTCAAACAGAAACTAAAGCGGTGAAAATCCAAAACCTTTTCTGAAATCACAGAGTTACCAAAACCAGAAACTTCATCAGAAAGACAAAAATCAGCAACACACTCCAACGCTTGATTATCATTCAAATATGCCTTATTGTTAAAGGAGAACTGCGGTATTTTCAACATTAAGCCTCTTTTCTGAGTCGTCTGCAATGTTTTAGAACCCCCCTCACCGCTTTTTTGATGTTTACTGCTGTCTCCGGTATTTACCTAATTTTGATTCATCTCAACCTGCTTCAGAATGGCAAGTCATGTGTATGTCCAAAAAGGTCCGTAAAAGCACCATAAACGTGGTTACAGGTGTGCACTGGTAATCCATATCAAATTTCGTTGCGAAAAGTTGCTTCTGTCGTGTTTTATTTGGCTCAGCAGTTGAATCTGACTTGCTATACTCCACACCACTTGATGGTTTCGGTGACGGAGTAATATCAACGAACATCCAGTCTTCAATAGAACTCAATGGGATTTACAAAATGTCAAATAAAACACGACAGAAGCAACTTTTCGCAACGAAATTTGATATGGATTACCAGTGCACACCAGTAACCACTCCGGTGAGTTGATGATTTTGAAAACGGACGTTTATGGTGCTTTTATGGACCTTTTTGGAAATGCACATGACTTGCCATTCTGAAGCAGGTTGAGAAGAATCACAATTAGGCAAATACCGGAGACAGCAGTAAGCATCAAAAAAGCGCTGAGGGGGGTTCTAAAACATTGCAGACGACTCAGAAAAGAGGCTTAATGTTGAAAATACCGCAGTTATCCTTTAACACAATCATTCAGATTCAAAAGATTTTGAGTGAAAAACACCTACCGCAGTTACAACACCTTTCATTTGATAATACTTTTCTTGTGATTTATTTTTTTCTTGTGAGTAGAATGAAATTTGCAGAGCAGCCACTGTTTTTGAAATGAATTGGCTGTTGTCTGACTCGCAGCTTTTTCCTCTGCACTTTGTTTTTGTTTTTGTTGTCTTTTTGCCAGAGATGCTGGGCACAATTGTTGCTTCCCACATAAAAGGTCATGGGCTTGAAATGAATCAATGGAGGCTTTAAACATGATGTGTAGGTAGTGAGCCCTTTGAAAGAATCGGGTGGTAACACTTTAAATTTTTATCATGATTTCCATTCACATGAGAAAAAATATTACATCATTTCATCCAATTATGGATTACTGGTCTTAACAATGGGCACTTGGAAAAGAGACAAGCAGTTCATGACAGCCAATTCATTTGAACTGCCTATAGATTCAAATACGATCTGCTTTTGAAAAATACTTTCTTTTAGATTTTGTCCCTGCCGATACTGCATTTCTTAACAAAGCTGCAGGGTAAAACTCCCTCGCATAATTCAAATAAATTATTTCTGCAGTTATTGCTTGTGGGCTTATAAGGATTCACCGACGATTACTCTGGTGAGGTTTGTGTTTGGTACAGAAAAATGTTTGGTGATCTAAATAGTGATTTGCTGACTTTACAAACCCTTTTCACATAAGACTGCTGATGGATGGATACATGGACATATAAAAACAGCTGGGATGGCAAGGGAAAAATAAGTCTCCTAATGTGGATAATAATGTTTTCTGTTTTATTTCTTTTCCCACTTTGCTTTCACTTTAAATCGCTGTTTTAAAAACCCTTACATTTTGTTAGATAAAGAGTGTTTGTAGTAAAAGTAATACAAGCAGGGCTAGACAGGAAACAGAAGTGAACTGACTAAGGGAAACACTGCCTATGATCTGGCACTGATTAAAAGAAACCTGGTAGTATATATACGGAGTTGATGACACGGAATTCATTGACTAAGCCAGTCTAGTCTCACATGTATACTTAGAATGATCAAACCTTCCTAAACAGCACAGCATGTTTAGGTGTTTTGTAATGTGTGAAATAATGTACCGTAGTACGGGTCCCACTAAAAGCAACAAGCTTTCTCCCACACTGACTTGGTAACATGGTTGCCTCTGTGTTGAAGATTTGTTCAGACAGATGAGAACTTAAATTGCATTCTGTTGTCACTTTTTAGGTCGTGCAAAGCTGCCAAAATATTTTTCCAAACCTGACAAAGAACTTTTAATGCCTGAACTTAAAGGGACACTATGTAATAAATTAAGTAATTTATTAGCTCAAATCAACATATTCATTCATAAATTAGTCCTCATTGGTGTAAAATTATCTCTGTCAAAAATCTCAATTATCCTCCTGAGTGAAGAATAACTTGTCTGTATCTACATAGAGCGGGCAAGCTCTATGGAGGCTGCCATGTCCTTGCGGTCTATGAAAAAAGACGAAGTGCCGAGAGGGACATAAAGCACTTTGAATCGCGTTTTCCCCAACCCCAGGCCTTTTTTTTTTTTTTAGTGCACCGTTCCTGGAGATACTGCAATACCAGATCGATGCGTGGAGTGGAGAGAGCAAGCCCCTATTCCATCTCCCTGTTCCAAAAATCAATTTAATATATGGTCCTCGGGTAGGGGACGTATCACTAACGCCAGGCCTGGAAGCGGAAATGACGTCATTTTGACATCACGTCCGCTACCGGCGCTAATGGTAAATTGATTTTATCTCGTAAATTATCCCACTAATAATGCATTGATTGTTACCAAACTTCTGCCGTAGTACACATAGGCTCTTAACTCACAAAACGAGGCATTAGAAAGTTTGTAAGTTTACCGGGAGTTTATTTAAAAGAACATCCAGATAGCAACTACACACTGCTGCTAACGCTACCGCTGCGTCAACGTCACTTCTGGTAACTCCCGGAATATGATTTGCACACCAAAGGCTAAGTCAACTTATGTTATCTGACATGTTATCTGTCATCTGTATTTATAGTGTTGTTGTATGTGTGTTATGTAATCCTTTGTACTGTGTGTCTTGATGTCTTTTTGCTTGTATGGACCTTGAGTCTGAAGCTATAGCTTCTTGAATCTTGACACATACCGCCTGCCGTAGTTCAAGAAGTTGCAACGCACATTTGAAAACGCGAGGCGCTAGAGAGCAAATTCATTCGACTTTGCAAAATAAAATTGCACCACTAGATGGGGGAAGAAATTACATAATGTCCCTTTAAGCAAGCATAAACTGAAAATGAAAGTAAATTAAAACATGAAGCAGAGGAAGGCAGAAACTCAAATAGAGAATGAGACAGTAAAGTGAAATGCAATGAACAGATAAGTTTACCTCGGAATACAACCAGAGTATTTTGGTTGGTGTTTTGCATTCATGCTGTTCCACCACTATCCTCTCATGCTCCTTAAAGTGGGATTTCATGGGGCTATGCACTTTCTAATCAGAGAGAGAGAATGCATGTCTGCTTCAGGAAAGTTGTGTTCCAGACATTGTGCTTATTTTACACACTTCCCCCTGGATGTGGAAGGTTGGCGTGGCACTAACTGAGTAAAATGATGATATGTGATGTAGATGGGCCAACTTTGCAATGGCAAGCCTGCTCTGCCAGCCATCAAGCTGCTGCTTCTGCCATCAAGGAACATCTGTATGTCAATTCATGGGGACAAATTGGGATTGCATGGATACCTACCAGAACAAAATGCCACATTTGTGCAATACATTGTCATCGGCAGCTGCCACTTTTAAGTGTAGGAGCCAAGTTTAATTCATCAAGTTTTTGTTGAAAATGAAGAAAGTAGAGGTTAGCCTTCAGGGTTTCTATATATTTATGTGCATCTATATATTACATTTATTATACAAAAAGTGTGTGTGGTACAAGGGAGAGCAGACAGTAAACATAAAGTGCAGTACCCAAATAGAGACAACGTTGGTGCTTTGATGTAAAAGATCAAATGGATTGAGTAAGAAGCAGGTTGGATACATGTTGGAAATAGGTTTAACTGGCTCCAGTATGAACATTACAGCTCAATATAAACTCACATTTTCTACATGAATTAAGAACACAAAATTCTGATATCATCAAGTACTCCAAACTAAATCTGAGACTGCCGAGTTCCAGCCTTGAACTTGAATATTGATGCTGCGGGTTTGGCAAAGTACTGAGGGAATGTTCAAACCATTAACGACAGCAGCAGAGACCAATTGCATATCCACTGTCACTTCAGCATCCTTCCAGTTATAGTACTGAAAACATTCCAGGCTTCAAGCAGAAAGCTTCCTGCCCTTTGAACAGAAAACTGTTGTTGGTGAGGTGTCTGTGTGAATTATTGGGCTTCTCTAGGGAAACTGAAAAAAATCCAACAGAGAAGAGTGTGAGGGTCACCCGGGCTCGTACTGTTTTCACCATTAAATTGTCATGCATATTAATGGCTGTGGGCACATACATACTGATGTGTTTCTGCACATACTTTGCAGTTGTTTAATGTGAGACCAGATCTTTTCACCTGGGAGCATCTGCGTGACTGAGATCCATTTTTAATATTTAGAGTCATGCATACACTCTCCGTATCATGCATACATTATATGCATCTATATGACATCTTACAAACCCATAACACCAAAAAGTTGGAATGTTGTGAAATATATATATTTTGTGAACAGTATTGGATCAACTTGAATTTGAAGCAGCAACACGTCTTAAAAAAAAACTGTAATGGGAGCAAGAAAAGGCTGGAAAAGTAAGTGGTCCTAAAAAGAAACAGCTGGAGGAACATGTTGCAGCTAATTAGATTAATTGGCAACAGATCAGTAACATGACTAGAGATGAAAAGAACATAGAGACAGAGTCAGTAAAGACGGGGAGAGGTTTGGCATCATTGTGACATAATTTCAGAAAAATGTTCTAAAGGAAAAATTTTGAAGACTGAATTATTCCATCATCGAATGAACATATAAATCAAAAGTTTTGTAGAGTCTGGAAACATCTCTGTGCCAGGAGCACAGCCAAAATTCAGTCCTGGATGCTCCTGATGATGATGGTCCGGAGGAACACTTCAAGATATAACTGTGAACTCAGCTCACCGTTCCATCCACAAATGCAGCTTAAAGCCCAATAATGCATAGAAGAAGCCAAATGTGAACACAATCCAGACACCCAGCCCTTTTCTCTGGCCCAATGGTCATTTAAATGGACTGAGGCAAAGTGAAAAACTGTTTTCAGGTCAGACAAACTGAAATTTGAAATACCTTCCGGAAATGATTGACGCCGCGTCCTCCAGATGTTCTGAGCTGGATGGCGGGGAGTATCAGCTCATAAACTAGCTCAGAAATTAAGCTCAGAACTGAAGAAGCCTATCAGATTTAGTGATGCTCCGATCAGCATTTTTTGGACTGATCACCGATCAACAAAATCATGATCTGCCCGATTGCCGATCACTGCCGATCACGGAAGGAATCGGACATTTCCATGCCTTTCATCTAGCAGAGAGTGCACCATTTATAGAAATTAAACTGCCAAAAAAACTAAAGAAACAGTCAAGGTCTTGAAATGTACAGAATGCCTTTATTTTAGTCTTTGTAAAAAAAATAAAAGGAATTTCGGCAACTTAAGACCATCTGTCCCATACCAGGAGACATAAAACAAAGAGGGCTCAGGAGGACCTCATGTTATTACTAGGATTGAATCAAGTGAAACATAGGCATATTGTAGCCTCTCGATACTGTACCATGAAAACATTTAAGTAATTGGCAGCAACATAACACCACTTTTCTATTATGATAATCAAAAATAAAATAATGTAGCCAAAATTGTTTCTATTCAACATGTAAATAAAAGAGCACAATGCCAAGCAGACAGCTGCAAACTCACAAAACATAAACTTGGGCTTCTTGAGAACTTTGGCTTTTTAATACTGGTTAAAGAAAAAAGAAACAAAAGGCCACAAAACCAAAACTTGCAAGGCCTACTATGAGAAAGGACAAAATCCTTCAGTGCCCAATAACAAATGGCAAGTTTGGGTGAGACGGTTTCTTTTGTCATCAATGATGTTTGCAGCTGTGCTAAACAGCCGCTCACTATCCACACTTGTGCATGGTGAACAAAGATATGCTCTTGCTGCCTTTGCAAGTGCAGGGAAGCGGTCTTTGTTCACCTTCCAGTATGCAAGTGGGTCTGAACTGCGCTGCAATACAGACTCTGCCATGTACTGGCTGACCTGGGATATTATGGTCATTTCCTCCTGACTGTGCCCTGCTACCTCATCAACTAACTCATCAAACATTGCCTGCAAAGACCAGGCAGATGGGGTTTTGTCCGTTGATTTGCTGGAACCGGGTTGCTCCACAGTGCTGGTAGTGGGTAGTTCAGGGGGGTTGGTTGCAAGGATGTTCTGAAGCTGTTCATGGAAAGATGGTTTGAGTGCATCCGGGACCTTGTACCTAAAGTAGACATAACAAAAATGAAAATGTGAAATTGATTAGCTTATAGTGATATGCCATACAGAATTACAGTCAGGTAACCTAGACTAGAAAAACACATCCTCTGCCCACTGATATTTTATATATTTAATATTTTCACATGATTATATTATAGATATTATTATAGATAGATTATATTATTTTATCGGGCTATAAATAACACAAATTTATTTAATTGGCCATGTAGAACAGGAAGTTTGTATTACCTTGGGTCTAGCATTGTAGCAATTGTGTACAACTTCTGTGTATCAATTTCAGAGAATCGTCGCCGGACAGCCTCCAGTAGCACTGATTTCACCGTCTTGACACCATGGTCCGTCTCAGCTGTTTTCTCTAGTAGACGGGTGAGCACTCTGACACATGGGATTACGTCCGCAGCGGACGCAGATGAGGAGCTGATTTCTTTGGTCAACTCTTCAAACGGGGCCAGGATGATTATTGTGTTTTCAATCAGTTTCCATTGATGGACTGTGAAGTTGCATGGCAATTCGTATTCTGCTGCATATGAGGCGAGAGCCAGCTTCTTTTCCAAAAGGCTCTGCAGCATGTAGAATGAGCTGTTCCAGCGCGTTGGTACATCTTGGCGGAGTTTTTTAACTGGCTGGCCGAGTTGCTTCTGACAGTGCTCCAGTCGGCTGTATGCTAACGGAGAGTGTTTGAAGTGTCCAATGATGCGTCTTCCTGACGCGACAACATCAGAAATGGAGCGCTGGGACAGTATTGCCTCATGTACCGCCAACTGTAGCGTGTGAGCCATACATGGCAGCCCTGGAAAATTTGCGTCTCTCATGGCTTTTTGCATGTTTTTTGTGTTAACAGTCAGAATGGCATGGATTCGTTCACTTTGGATCCCCCATGACTGAAACATGCCACGATAAGCCTCAACCAAAGCCTTCGCGGAGTGAGACCCCGTGAACTCCTGGCAGTGTAGCACAATATTGTGCCTCTCAAAATTAGCATCAATAACGTGCGCTGTTAAGCTAAGTAGTGACAGTGGGCAGGCGTCTGCGCTCTAAATATCGCTGGTGAAACTAATGGATATATTATCCTTCAGAAGGGTTTCAATGTGTGTGTACACGATTTGGTATAACTGAGGGAGACATACATCAGTTAGATATTTCCTGCCTGGTGCGTCGTAACGAGGATCAAGGCAGGTTATCATGCTACGGAATGCTTTATCCTCCACAACAGACAGTGGCTGTTCGCCAAGGCAAATGAATTCCATGATTTTAGACGTGATGTCTTTCCACCTCTTACTTTCCCTGCTATATGGTTCACGTCGTTGTAAACTTTGACTTACAGTTGGCTGACTAAGGGATGGGGATGAACCTGTTGTCTTCGACTTGAGAAGTTTCTCATACTTGGTATATTCAGTGAAATGGCGCACTCGTAGATGTCTAATGAGATTAGAGGTGTTGAACTGTCGAGGGGTACTTCCACCTCGAGGGATCTCGTCATTACATACATTACACACGGCAAGTTTCACATCTTTCTGACACACTTTAAAGAAATTCCAGACAGGGGAGATCATGTTGCCGAGATGCACTGTAGAGGTTTTGCCTCGTGTATCCCTTTTCCAACCCAGTTCAGACAAAACCACGCCCACTTCCTTAGTACGGAAGCCGCGTATGCTGGTGGATGGTAGAGACTTTGCGCTGTGCGTTCTCGTACTAGTTTCTATTGGGTCAGGCTCTCGCTTCCCGTACTGCGGTAGTGGATGTGGTTTTGTCTAAACTGGGTTGGAAAAGGGATACACGTGTTCCGTTCCGTTCTGTACACACGTCATGTACCACATTAGAAAGTGGTCGCTAGTAATTTACGTCACGTGATCGGTTTTTTGATCGGCATATTTTTCCGATCGCCGATCAGGCTATTTTTGGCATTATCGGCCGATCATGATCGGCAGCCGATCGATCGGAGCATCTCTAATCAGATTAGAGGTGAAATGTCTTCTAGATCCAAGAAGAAGTCCAGCTGCCCTTATTCAAGCTCTTATGTTTACACAGTGTCCCAACTTTTTGGCATCGGGGTTGTACCATCGCTCAAATATGATGACATTCGTGTTGCAGCTTTTGTACTGCTTGACTCATCTAGGCCACCGTACTTAAGGGCTAACTATGCTTTACAAATTTTTCCGAACTCAAACTGGACTGAGGGCAAACATCCCAATGATGACAAGAAGCAGCATACTGGGCCTGAGCTGTAAAGTTATCCCCAGTAAATCGACAAAATGCACATGATGGGCATTTGTACTGATGACACAAATATGACATTATGTCAGCTTTTTACTTTCCTTCTAACAATAAGCTAAAAAAAAATGGAAGTTGATTTATAAAAAAATCAAAAGCTACTCTTTTGTGTAAGCAACTGAGTTCTCCTTTTTTAAGCACAGAAGTTGGGAGGTTTTAATTTAAAATATAAATCTGAATTTTGCTGTCATGAGAGAAAGGAAAATAAATATAATAAGAATACAAGAGTTGGGCCAGGATTGTAGCCTCGACCAGAGAGGTTCAGCACTTACCGTCCCCCCTACACCCTAATTTACCAAACATCAGTACATTAAGTGAATGAGGCTGATGGATAAAACAGGTCGGAAAGTGTCAGGCGTCTCCTGCACACATGTGATGGCCCTGACCCTCGACACTAGGCTCCATTAGAAGATTAATTCAACAGAAAAACTAATCTCTGCCAACAGTGTGAGCACAAGGGAAATATTCCACAAACTTCAATTTTAAGTAATGTTTTATAAACAGATTAGTCATTTTTTGTGGAGGATTTTAAAGGAACAGTACAGTTGTTCCAAAGTTGCAGGAAGATATTCAGACTAAACAAATCTATAACAAGCATTAAGACATTTCCAAAACTGCAAACCCTAATGACTCACATCAGAAAAGATCAGCAATGTAATATTTTTTTATCATTTTGCACCTTAAAAAAACACAATGATTCAATGAGAATGCATACATATTTTTAATAGAAAACTAACATGAGTGTATATAAGACATACTCCTTCTGTGTCATAGACATACTGTACACCTGATCGACAATAACATCACAATGTTCAAGCTGTCTCAACTGAGACACATTCTGAACAAAAGGTAATTTTTAAGTCTTCTGCCTCGACTATGGGCATTTTTTTTCATCTTTTTGGAAACACTTTGCTGTGCTGCTGTATCACTTAATGACACAGCTTGAGAAAAATAAATAGAGAATTCCTACAATCCCTGAGTTAAAAATAAAATGTACTTTTTATGCAAGGCCAAGGGGTTTGATAAACCATATTGATGAATATTCGCCTCTGACGCACATGCTTGAAAGGAGTGCTGCTTTTTGTCAGGTTTGGTTTAGAGCTGGTGGTAGAGCCCCCTTTTGTCTCCTGTGATGTTTTCAATTCTTTTAATTATCTTATCGATTCACATGTCAAACCTCTCATATACATATGTCAAACCTCTCATATTCACATGTCAAACCTCTCATATTCACATGTCAAACCTCTCATATACATATGTCAAACCTCTCATATACACATGTCAAACCTCTCATATTCACATGTCAAACCTCTCATATTCACATGTCAAACCTCTCATATTCACATGTCAAACCTCTCATATTCACATGTCAAACCTCTCCATAAAAACATTCAATACATATTAAGATCAACATGACACATGAATAATGTTACGGGAGGTTTGTTCCAGCCCTAACAAGGCTTCAAGTTGTGTCATGGACTCGATAAGACGACACACAGGCCTAAGTACCCTGCCGAACCGTGAGGTGAGACCAACCTCTGAATCCGGTATCTGAGCAGAATCTGGGTGGGTGGTCTGTGAACATAGCACAGGGGCAGGATGCACCAGCGATTGGTCTTGGAGACCAGCAGGTGGGGCGTCTATGACACCAGCAGTGGCGGTTGGAACAGAGGAGACTGGAGGGGAAGGAAGAGGACTGTCCTGACCAAAAGACTCAGAGGACTGTTCATGCACCCATGAGGCTGTGCGACCATCATCCCACTCACTCGAAAGGGACCCTGCGAGGGACGGATCAGCTGCTGCAGTGTCCAACCCAGTCACTTCAGTACCATGCCATTCAGACAGAGAGGGGGCTCTAGTAACATTAGGAGCGACTGCAGACAGAGGCACATCATCCAAGGTGTCACTAAGGGGCAGGAAGTTGACCTGAAGCAACAAATTTCTGTGAACGACTCGTTCACGTCCTTCCTGATCTCTAATCCGGCAAATATGTAAAGCCGGTTTTGTAGCTACCACAGTGTAGACAGTGGGCTTCCATTTATCAGAGAGCTTACGCTTCCCTATGACGCCTTTGTTCGCCAGAAGCACCCGATCTCCAACCGATAGAGGCTGACCTTTGACTCGCTTGTTATATTGGTCCCGCTGATGTTTCTGCTCAGCTGTGCAGTTTGTCTGAGCTAAAGCCATGGCACAGTGCAGGTCTTCCAAAAGCGACTTCACATAAGCGTCATAGTCACACACAGTCACATCTCGAAATACTATTTTGAACATGAGGTCAACTGGCAGCCTAGGGACCCTTCCAAACATCAAATAAAAAGGTGCAAACCCAGTGGTCTCATGAACAGTGCAGTTGTACACATATGTCATCGACTGGACCATCTGTGGCCATTTCTGTTTGGATCGAGGGGGCAGAGACCTCAACATGTTACCCAGGGTGCGGTTGAACCTTTCTGTTCCACCGTTTCCCATAGGGTGATATGGAGATGTGTGGGATTTGCTTACCCCCGACAGCTGCAAGAGTTCAGCGATTAGCTCACTCTCAAAATTTGCCCCCTGGTCAGAGTGTAAGCGCTGAGAGAAACCATAAACACAAAAGAAATTGTCCCACAGTTTCTTGGCTACCTTCTTAGCAGTCTGATCTTGACAGGGGAAAGCGTGCGCAAGCTTTGTAAAATGGTCTGTTATTACCAATACATCGATTGACCTGTTGTCACAACCCTCAGCTGACCAAAAATCTACGCAGACCAGTTCCAGGGGAGCAGAGGTCTTAATGCTCTCTAACGGGGCTCTGGCAGATGGCTCAGGGGTTTTACTGAGGACACACCTCTGACAGCACCTCACGTGATTGCGCACATCTCTCTCCATGTCATGCCAGAAAAAGCGCTGGCGAGCAAGGGAAAGTGTACGGGGCTGACCCTGGTGACCAGCATGGTCATGAACTCCAGATAAGGCATCTGGCTTCAGTGAATCAGGTACAACAAACTGAAACCTCTTGTGTCTGCTTAAGAGGTCCTTTGTGACCCTATAAAGAATGCCATTCAGGAACGTCAACTTATCCCACTGCTTCAGAACTCTCAGGACTAATGGACTTTCATTGTAGCGTTCACGCCTGGAAGGTCTGCGTTTCCTCTCAACATAGTGAACAACCCTCGAGATGACTGAATCTCGCTGCTGATGAGACTGGAGGTCACTGAGAGACAATGAGGGCAACACATCGTGACCAGAGAGTGCCAAGGTGGTGAGGTGGTCAACAAGGGAGGCTGCACGCTGCCTGGGACCAGATTCCCAGTCATCCAAAGAGGACAGAAGCGACGCAACATCATCCTCTGACAAAGAGCCATGGAGAGCTGCTGAACAAGGGGCAGTTCCTAAGGACTGAGGTTGACAAGTAAGACGAAAAGTGTCCTGCACACACCCACAGTTCACATCCTGAGCCTGTCCCACAAGCTCAGGGTAGGGCTCACGTAGCAGCCGCTCCCTCAAGGGCTTCACAAAAGGGTCCCTGCTGAAGGGCATCTGCCACCACGTTCAACCGACCAGGAATGTGCTTAATGTCAAAAGAACAATTAAAACAATAATTTTGTGGAATTATACACAAGTCAAATTAACCCTTGTTACACACATATGTCAAACCTCTCATATTCACATGTCAAACCTCTCATATTCACATGTCAAACCTCTCATATTCACATGTCAAACCTCTCATATTCACATGTCAAACCTCTCATATACACATGTCAAACCTCTCATATTCACATGTCAAACCTCTCATTCACATGTCAAACCTCTCATATTCACATGTCAAACCTCTCATATTCACATGTCAAACCTCTCATATTCACATGTCAAACCTCTCATTCACATGTCAAACCTCTCATATACATATGTCAAACCTCTCATATTCACATGTCAAACCTCTCATATTCACATGTCAAACCTCTCATATACACATGTCAAACCTCTCATATTCACATGTCAAACCTCTCATTCACATGTCAAACCTCTCATATACATATGTCAAACCTCTCATATTCACATGTCAAACCTCTCATATTCACATGTCAAACCTCTCATATACATATGTCAAACCTCTCATATTCACGTCAAACCTCTCATATTCACATGTCAAACCTCTCATATACATATGTCAAACCTCTCATATACAATGGTCAAACCTCTCATATACATATGTCAAACCTCTCATATTTACATGTCAAATATTTGTGGATTTCAGTTGAAACGGAAGGCGTTTCAGCGCCACCTATCTGACATGCTTTTTACCTATGATTCGATTCATTCACCGCCATATATCCAAGGATAATTACACTTGCTCAGATAAGGAGCTTAACCCAACTATAGCTATAATCGAATTAATCTAATCATGTTGACCCACTGAGTGTTAAAGGTTGCCGACCCCTGATCTATACTGACCTGGCTTTCAGGGAGCCATGATGCAGGAAACCAAAAAAGTTTCTCTTGTTGTTTATCTATCAGCAAACTTCCCTGAGGTTCACAAGGTTGCTTCATGAAAGATTAGATAAACTGATGTCTGATGTTTAGAAGGAAAAAAAATGGCTGAGATTTATTTAGGCTGAAAACAAAGCATGCTTCAATGGATGGGCCACTGTTGCTATCAGAAGAGTCAGAAGACTCATTCTAGACTTACCTGAAGCGTAGATGAAGTCTTGTGGACAGGAAACAAAAGCACAGGAGAAGAGAGTCTCATAAGAGGGCTCGGTTACATTTCTTTTTCAAACAGTGCTTCATATCCAGGTCACTTTGTTCTCTTGTGTGTAAACCACTTAAACCAGAAATCGGTTACAGAAATTGACAGTCTTTACTGAACACAAGAAACGTAATCTTGGTCGAAGCTGTAGGCGTCAGACAAACTGGTAACGAGAGGAGAGAAGACCAGAGCTTTTAAACCGATCCCCCCCGAGTGAGATGGATGAATAATCAAAGGAACCACCAACATCCACACCCACAGTAAAGCAGGAGCAAAAAACAGGAGCAGAGGGAGGCGAGAAACAGAATAACAATTACTATAGACCCTGACATAAGTGTTTTTAGGAGACAGGTTATCATATGCATATCATTTGCAGTTTGTAGTTGTTCTACCTTTGAGAGGTGCGTCCAACCAAGGTTAAGTCCAAGGGCAGATCCAGAATCCATTGGAGAGATTACATACCTCTCGCAATAGGCACTGACAGGCCTGATGGGATAAATAATTAAAAGACTGAGTCTGTCCTTGTACAAATAAAAGTGTTTATTTTGTACAAATCAGAGCAGTTTGATTTTCTTACCCAGTAAGATAATTACACAAACTGTTAATTAACAAGTAAACTCTATTTCTAAATTTCATATTCAATCTTAATCAAAGAGGAGAAAATCAAAATTCCTTTCAAAGTTGCTACCAGAAAACATCAGTGATGCTGGGAGAGAAAAAAAAAAGAAGTGAGAGACACAAACTGCATCTTCAGATTTGATTTTTGTGTTTTTGATCATTTTTGGATGGGCCAAAAACAGTGGAGCCAGCCCTGGAAACACAATTGTCGTTGACTGATTGATGTGATGACACCACTGGCGAGCCATCAAACTGTTGGAGTCTTCCCGTTGCCTGTTAATAATTCAAAATGTTTTTGTGACACCTCTCCCAGAGCCTGAATCTAAGGTGAGGGACGAGCTTTTTTCCCTTTTTGCGAGATTGTGCAAGAGAGCTGTGGATTTGTTTATTTGTGCTCTGGAAAGTAATGCCTGTAAAAACATAGATTTATGCTCGACTTTCAGATCGACCCAGAGCTTACAATTTCATGCCTTCATTGATCCATTAATGCTCGCCTCAGACAATTATGACTTGCTTTAGTTTCACCCTTTTTCTGCCTAAATATTAGTAGTTGGTAAACTTTTTTTTACTGCAAAGTAGTCATACTCCATCTGTCCTTAGAAAAGTTTTGTTCTTATAAGTTGACGGTGTTAAAGGAGGCAACTTAAGTAATGCAGACTGACAGCAGAACAATCTTGCAGCCTCGCTGTTTGAGACAGAGAGTAACAAAGAGGGGAGGTGGATCAATCAATCATAGCTTACTGAACGCACCATTCCGCATCACTACTGCACAGAAGGAATGATGTCCAAGAAAAAGTGCTGCACACTTAAAAGCAAAGAGTGGGAAATAAGTAATATCAGCACATTCCCGCTTTGGTCAACATCTGTTCAAGGTGGAGCTTTTGTATGCCTGCGAAATAATGAATACTCTCTTGATTAATGATACGCCACATTTTGTCCAGTTCATTTGATCTGAGCTCAAATCTTCAGATTGAATTTAAAAAGGGAGCCATTTAAAGATTGTAGTTAAATGCAGTTAAATGTAAATTTATATACAGCACATCCAACATAAATAAAATTTTATTCTGCCGTTGTTTTTCCTCAAAAAAAAGAAAAAAATCAAAAGAGTTGTTAGAGTAACAGATTAATTAACAGGTAAAAGTAGCAGTACCTTAGCAAAGGCCTACCAACACTGAACTACACGAGCCAACGTAGCGCCGCATGGCGTGGTGTGGTATTTACATCACGTCATGCAGAAAATCTGGTGATGAATATCTGGGATTTCACGCAGACACTGGTTATCTTCATAAGGTGCATGGTTTCAGGGTCTGCTTCCACTAACCAGTGCTGATTCTGCAATTGGGTACGATTCTATTCATGCTCTTTTGGGAAAGCTGCCCCAAAGCTTCTCATCCATGGGTATGACATAGGTTTGCAGTCCACTTTAGATATGGGGATCACAGCAGTTTTCTGCAAAGTCTGTCCTCAAAACATGCGTCCATGTTTTTTTTTTCTTGCTTACTGCTGCAGATAGTGGAATTTACGTTAAATAAGCCATGGACGGAACAAATGCAGACACTGCAAATTTGCTTCCATTAACTGAGCACAATTTTGGTAAGTGACCATATAAAATCAATCCTTATCATGTGATTTCACCTTACGTCATTAGTGCAGCCAATACACAGCTTATGTTCACAGAGGAACTTTAGTTGTTCCTCTCTCAAATGATTTAATTGACAATCAAAGTGGTCTTTACATATCAAATAGCTTCTTTGAATGCATGCTTATGCATATGCAGATGATACTGATCACCTTCTTGAAAAAGGTTCATTGCAGACCTTTACTGAGCCTTTGTCAATCTATTATATTGCAGACCATCATTATCAGCTGTTGGTTAGAGAAGATGCAATTGCAGATGTCAGTCCTTGTGCTTAAATAGGTTAGACATGCAGCAGAGGTCTTTGCAAACGTCATACCTCACTGCTGATGTGTTGTCAGTTTTAAAATAGACTTTCACAGCTCCTGTTAATGGTTTCAATTTGCTTTTAGTGGGTGATGTAGTTGTCTGGAGCACCGCTGAGACACCAAAGAGTCTATCAAGGAGTTATCAGTGCTGACTCGAAACAATGAATCTCATTCTGGAAGAGCTGAGTGGACATAGCATCAATTCTTATTTTAAAAGCGTGTGAAAGGATCAATAGAAATATAATGAAAAAATCACACATCTTCTGTCTATATTAAAGTTAAGTGGGTATATACAAAATCATTATACAAGGCCATTCTTGTCAATTTGTGTCTGGGGGAAAATATTGGAATTCTTTTTACACTTGGACATGATGTCCTTGTTTGTGATGTTGTGAAATACTGATTTTTGACTAAAAATATAGTTGACAGATGCTTTGGGAAAGATAAATGCTCTCAAGTCAACCTGCTTCTGACCTCTGTTTGTGTTGCTCAGTACAACAGAGCAGAAGGCAGCTTTCAGTCTCTGCACAGAAATGTTCTCTTTGATGTATTCCACAGCAGAAAGAACAAGCCATTTATTAGGCACCGATTGCTTCTTTGCAGTTTACTGGTTTGTGGATTGGTTTGATGAAAACAAAAATGCAGAATGATGCCGAATGATGCCGACTGCATTGTGTTCTTTTGTGTCTTGCTTCCGTCTTTCTTTCCTGATTCCTGTCGGTCTTTTTTCTTTAGAAATGAAGGGGAAAAACAAACTAAATGTCTCCGTTCATGCTTTATTGAAAATTAAAGAGTAGAAAAAGTGTATATGACTGAATGTTATCAGGGTGTTAACATATGTACGGATCGTATTTAGGAGCTAATAGCTAAATTCATGAAAATAATCAGATCAAGACATTTATATAATCAAATTCATGGGGGTCATCATGTAGGCTGATAAGCAGAATTTGACTCAACACAGTAGAGGTATATAGTGTTTGTTTGCTCTGCTTCAATAGTAAGGACAGAAGAACACAGTGGTGGGCTTTTTTCCAAATCTTGCTTCACACAAGAGACTGTATTAGCTCTCCCACCCATCAAATCCTTGTCATTTATGGTTATCCCCCTGTTAGAGGCTGGGTAGAGAGGATATTCATCACATTTGTAGTCAGAATAGGACATCAAAGCAGCAGGCATTGAAATACTTTGTGTGAGAATGAAGAGCAATTATAGTTAATTGCTCGTGTGAGGGCAGACTCTGATAGGAGGTTTTTTGAAGGAACATCAGGTGGTAATGATCAATTCATTAGGTATTCAATCTTGGGTGGCCAGAAAGCTGAGATAAGGAGAGAAGACTGCATAATGATCATGTTGTCCCAGTGTATAAGCTATATAAACTCATATTCTAATGACTCGTTTTTGTCTGGTTTCAAGGTCATTAGCCAAAGATGCTTTCACTTGACACACTGAAAAAAGACAAAAGAAGATTTTAAATAAGTACAGACCACATTTAAATGAAGAGAACAAAATCCAGATTAGTTTTCCATCTATAACAGAATGGTGATTTTTTTTTTTTTTTTTAAAGGGTTGTTTTGTAGATAAAAGCAGCAGATGGCTCTAATTCCCCAGCAAGAACTGCAAAATAAGAAGGAACATTATGATGGGGTAAGAAAACAAACTGTGAACCAATTAGCACGACAAGCCTGATGACAGAGAGCCTAGTTAACTATGGAAACTGAGAAGTTTGAACTATAAATATAACAATGTGTTCTTTAAAGACTTCTGGCTACAGCTCTGTGTGCACTCATATGTCTTGTAATATCTGCACTTCATCTTTCATTCACTGCATCAGGTTCTGTGGCACTTACACCACCTCTCCAAAGTATGCTCAGAGTATTTTAAGAATATTTCTACTAGTTCTTATTGCTTTGTTAAAAATTAGCTTGATAAGAAAATGCAACTAATGGATCCTAAATTGAAACAAGAAGAAGAAGAGGCTAGAAAAAGGAAAAGAAAATTACTCTAAACAAAAACTGGACACGTGCACAATGCACATGTGAGATTTTTCTTTTCCCATTAAAAACCAGTGGGATTCACCACATGAACAGAACCTTTTTATGAGTGAGGTACTCGGTGTAACCAGTGAGCAAACGTTCTCTCAGACGTTAAGTTCAGACTGATAATAAACAAGAATTGAATAAAGTATTTTTCTATTCTATTCTAAGAAGTCTGGCTCGGAGGTTATTGGGATGAATTAGGATTTAATTATATTATCATATGAATTGATTTTGTACTACGCGACCAGTATGTTATTAACTTCATGAGTGCTTAACCAAGTTGTAAGTTCCCTGACCATATATGGAATGTGATAATTAGTGTTGGACCAAGAACAGCTGTGGGTGCAGTCACGGTCAGTTCTGGGACGGGAGGAGCAGGAGACAGCATGTTATAAGAAGCTGTCTCTGAGGACTGCTCTCAGCATCACTTTGATCTGTTTGATCCTTCTTCTTAACAAGAATTAAAGCGCTTAAAAGTTTTAGCTTACCAAATCCTCGTAATTATCTGACCCTAATAACCGTAGTGGCGCTCAGGTGAATTATGTTCCCAGGCAAAGTCAATCGTTCTCTAGAGCTACCGGCTAAGTGTGTTAGGCATGTTAGGAGAGGTGTTGTTCCTGGAAGTGACAAGTCTTGGAGCGACTCTTGAGGGTAGACAGGATGCCCCTGCTCTGATGGCATTTCGTAATCTGTTCCGCCACCATGGAACTATAAATGGGAACAGCTGGAATTAAAGAATTTATTATCTGTAATAAATCATAACAGGAGGACACAGAACAAACTAGAATATCTATCTACTGGTATACACTTATTTTGAAAATCAATATTCAATGCTCTATGGATTCAGAAATGAATACAAATGAGTCATTTGAGGGTAACCTGTCCAACAGTACTGTGTATCTAAATACCTTGTAAATTGTACAGGTTCCTGAGACTAATCTTACTACCTTATTCGCTCAGTTAGATAGTTAGTTAGTCATTTCATCAACTTGCCTGTTGTCCTCTGATGTGTCATTGCCCTGGCTGCCAGCCATCCACAATGAAGTGAGATAAAAAAGCTTGTTTCTCTACACGCCATTTGTACTCCATTAGGTCTGACCTAATCTATAAGCCACAGCCAAGAGGGGGATGCTGTGTCAGCAGCCTCTGTCATGTACAGTACTTGCCACAGCGGTGTGAGTCTCAGAGTTTGAACTCATACATCGAGTCACAATTTCCTTTCCCGCCGCAATTCAGTTAATGACGCATATTTTGTAAGGTTGTGTGTGCACATGTGTGTGTGTGTCAAGGGAAAGAGACAGAATCAATACCAGTTTGCATGTGTTTACAATCTGGTGGCATAATATGCTAATTGAATGCAAATTTAGCATATGGTTTATTCTTGAGATATTCACGAGCATACAGGAAGTTATTTGTCCCTTTATTGTACATTTGTTTGCACAAAATAGTGTGAATTTTTGGATACCTACCCACAAACACGACGGCTGGAAATTTCCTGCAGCCATGCAGCTGTCCCCAACTACTAATGATACTTCTCATGGTATTATTTATGAAATCCATTCAATTTTTCTGAAATCTTAATTATAAACAGAAATCACTATGCATGCATCAAACAAATGCTGAGTACTTTCAAGTCTAGAGCCCTTTGATATGCTGTCCTTCCACGAGAGAAATATTGTTTCTGAAATTCTTTTTGAAGGCATTTGGTCAGTGTCTATTTACTAATTTATTTATTGTCCCATGCTGGTCCTTTCTTTTTGTTTGTCTCGTTTTGTTCTTCAGTATTTTACATTCCCATGGAGTGGTATTTTTGTCAACCTAGAGGGAGACAGGAAACGTTCTCCTTTTCAGTGAAGTAAACATCTGTTTTGCTCTTTTAATAGCAAAGTGCAGCGACTGTGTGGTGATTCAACATTCAGTATATCCAATTAATTCAATCTTTTATATTAATTCCCATTCGTAAATCATGTCAAGGAGGAAAAACAAGAGCTTTGTTTTATCTCTCTTGCTGTTTCAACAGTCGTTACATGATATGAACAGTGAGGCAGCCCAGAATTTTGCAGGAATGCCCACGATTGTTAGTAGTCATAGAGCCCCATCGAGAGCAACTCAGACCAACAGTAACAGAACAAGGAAACAAACTTAAGTCTCACACACACAAAATACAAATACACTAACATCTGTTTGTTGAGTAGCACTTTCTGCTGCTCTCTGTCCATCTCTACTTTCCATGTACCTAATAAAGCTATGGGATGTTCATGTCAAACACTGTGCTTCCTGTTTCACACCTCTTGTCTTGCCACTTTCTATTAGCATTCTCTGTTCAGGTGGCCGTATGAAAGTGAGACACACACCTGCCTCAGCCAAAGTACAAAGCCTGTCGCATCTCTACCATTCAGTTTACTTTGCTTCCAGCATGTTGGATTGCTGTTTACTGGGCTAGCTTTCTGTTCAGATTGATGGCTAACAGCCGAGCCAGCTGATTGACTACACAGCTTGCCAGCTGGTTATGTATATGCATGGCTGGCTGCCTGAAGAAATACTTCTAAGGTGAACTTATCAGTTTCTCCCTCTTTTGTCCTTTCATCGGTATTCCTTGCCCCTCCTTTGCTCCCTCCTGCCCACCCCAGTCAAAACTAAACAGCAACTGCACAAGAGGTAAGAGTGTCAGAAAGTGTCACAACTGTGTTCCTCTTGGTTTTTAGGCAGGTTCCTAGAATAGAACAGTGTTCACAGCATGGGGAGCGGAAGCTAAACCCCAGAGGCTGACATCCTCTATTCAGAAGTAGTAGTACTTAAACTGGCTGCTAGACACATGCACATGCAAACACAAACACTGGCAGGCAGAAAGAGTCAACAAAATGAAAAGAAAGTGTGAGCACTTGGAATTATGACTGAACAGAGACGCATGCATTTAGCGATCTCACATTAATATTAACATACACTCACTCACCAACACTTGTTTGCGAAGAGCAACAGATCAAGACAGATTTTACATTTTCTTTAATACTGAATAATCTATCATTTTTTTATTTCATTGTTAAAATGCTGCTAAATAACTAAATTTAACACGAAGATTTCTCTGTCATGCCCAACATCTACCATATGAGGTTTTCCTCTCACATTCTCCCAAATGGCTTCTTTGATCTCTGTGTGTTACATCATTTCATTGTAAATTATATAGACCTTTTAGACCTGCTTTTGGTGCAAGTTAACCTTGCGGAATTTGTTTCTCAAACAGAACATAATCCCAGAATAATCCAAAATGTCAGGCATCAAGCTATGCCCTTGTGACGGCTGCACAGCCAATCAGTGTTCTATGATGGCAGAAATAGGTGAGATTTAGATGTGACTTTTGTCAAAATGTTAGTTTCTAGAAAGGTCATCATAAGGGCTGCTTTAAGATCTATTTAAGGTAAGGAAAAGCTTTATTTCGAACTCTTTGCTATTTCAGTGGAAAATACCACTTCCAGCTGACCTCAGCCGAGTTCGACTTACTTCCTGACTCAGCTGGGATTTGTTGATCTGCCCTGTTAAGTTTTCCTTGAATTAGACACTAATACACAGGTGGTTCATCCAACCACCTGCCAAGTACTTTTTCAAAGTGTCTTCCCCTTTCCAGACATTTCCACAAGCAACTTTCCAGATGGTTCTGTGTAACAAACCGTCTGGCATGTTAGGTTGTGCTGTGCCAGTGCCCTTAGTTGCAATAATAAGATATCTTAATGTAGCAACTGCCTTTAACAGGCACATTCTTCCATTTTTAGAACAGTAGCTTTGGAAAAGCCATTTCTTCTTTTCACATTTCTCAGTTTCTCTTTGGAATATGTATATTTGTGAGCTGCTGGGCAATTTGAATTTCCCCCAAGTATTTTATCTATTCATAAAACATCCTCCACAAACACTGGGGTGTTTATCAATGCAGGTCTGATATTAATGTCCATCATTTTGGATTGAGACTTGCTGAATGATAAAATGTTCATGTCTCAAGAGGTATAGTCTGCCTATATGAATGTTTTGCCATCATGGACTGCTCATATATCAGTTTATGTGTATTCGGAAGGTTTGTGAGCTGTGCATATAGCTCACAACCAGGGCCGCTGCTAAGCTTTTGGGGGCCCTAAGCATAAATTTCAAGGACCCCCCCCCCCCCCCCCCCCAAACACACAAAAAATCTACAGAGTTCCCACTCAAACCTTCGCCTTTTATTTTAAAATTTACATGAAATATACAAAACTTTCTTAACAACAGCATTACAATAACAACAGCTGCAGGCTAAAAAGATGAACGAAAAAAATTATGCACACAAATAACGTATAAAAGAAAGCCAGCATCATAAAAAGAAACAAACACACACACACATGTAACTATTTTTCACACACGCAAAAACTACCTTAAAGTGCAGTATTGTCCTAATCAAAATATTTTTCTTAAAATATGCAGAACTGTAACTATTGGATAGTGTGCAAATACTAAATTGTGTGTGCATTCTCCACAGCTGCAGGAGGCTTTACAAAGGTGCACAACGACTTTTCCTGGCAGCAAAATCACTAATCAAGTCATCACAAGACACACCATGTGCCACGTCAGCATTGATGCTAATGACAGCAAGGCCACTTAAGCGTTCTTGTCCCGTTGTTGACCGTAGATAGGTTTTAATGAGTTTCAGTTTAGAAAAACTGCGCTCAGCAGAGGCAACTGTAACTGGAAGAGTAAAAGGAATTCTTAGAGCAATCCAAAGATTTGGATACACTTCTTGCAGGTCACTGTCATGCAGAATTCAAGGGAAACGCATGAATAAGACTTTAAGATCTCGGCCAAGTCGTAATTAAAAGCAGTTCCTCATTATTTAAGTTAAGCGGCGGTAACGCCAGTGTTAAACAAGGTGTTTAACACGCAAATGCCGGTTGGTGTGCGTACGAGTGTTTATCGGTCCACAGTCTATGGTCCACGGCCGTACTGAACGTGTCACATTGGTCTATATGTAATGTGCACGTTCTGTTGTACACATTGGCATAGAGCTATTGAACATTTTAACAAAGGATACGGATAACATATAGCCCACTGCAGTTTTGTGATTGTATATATAGCCCATATTTTTATTACGCAATTATCATTCGACATGTAGAAAGAACGTGCAATCTCTAGAGTCGATTTACATAGATAATTCACAACCATGAACCTAATCTTAAACCTGCCAACTTCCAACAATTGTTACTACATGTGTAATATATTTACTCGTTTTTAGATCGCCTGTTTCAAAGGCATCTGCGTCTTGTGTACATAACAGAGCGCAGTATGGATAAATAATGTCATTTCCAAATTCCAACAGTGACAAGCGTTATATATGCTAACGAAAACTATACACAAACTCTACACACGGTCGCCAGCATTCGTAGATTTTGTTCGTAACTCCAAACTTTTCGTCAAATCCAATCGCTAACCTAGCCTAGGTTGCTGATGTTAGCTGGCAGCAATATCACTGAACGTTAGATTAGCAAAACAATTACACCAAAAACACGAACTTACCAGCACGGGATGCACGAGCGTCATCTCTCCGTTTTCTTTTCTTTCTTTTGTCAGCGCCAGAATCATGTGGCCTTTTACTTGACATTCTAAATCTTCTTCACTGTTAACGGGCATAATTCGGAAAACGCCAGGTAGGAGGATGCTCCACCACCTCCGATGCGGTAACTTTGAAGACTGTACCATTTCAGGAAGGGGGGGCGGGGGGTATAGATAAGGTAAACACATCTAATTTGCCCGAATCGAGTAATAGGGCACACGATTAAGAAAAACAACGCTGGGCCTGTTCATAACTAATTTATATAATTTCTTTAATGTAATAATATAATAAGAACAACCCAAATTGTATGACTGACAATAAACCATAAGTCACAGTGTGATTAGTTGAAAAAGTAATGCTAACTGCCCTGACTGAGTTGTAAAATCATTTACAAACATATCTCCAAATCAATAGTAATTATTTAAACTGTATTAGGTATGCAGTGAGGGGTGTAACTGAAGCAGTTGATTCTACTGTTGTCGATAACCCAGCTGTAGCCATATTCTGAGCAGGTGAAAATCTGTGCTTATCTTGCAAGAAATGCCACCAAATGCCATCTGAAGCTGATATGCATCTTTTGCAGAGTTTTGTGTATTGTGGGTCAGTGGTACAAAAACAAAAGACAATTAAAGCCAAGCTAGCAGCCAAGCATCCCATTACATTTGTTTCTTTATATCTTGCTTCCAAGGAACCAAACCTTCATCTGATTTTTTTTTTTTTTTTAAATGGTTTGAGGCAATACTTTTACCCCTTTTCCACCGAACATTTTTGTACCAGTACAGCTCTACACGGTCCCACTCTACCCTGATTGGGAGCTTTTCCACCGAGGGTTGAAGGTGGAACCCGTTACAATTTTTAGCCCCGGCAAGTACCTGCTTCAGAGGTGGGTCTAGTCGGTACTAGTCGGTGCTAAAACGTCACGTGATCAGTGCTGTCCACTGATTGGTCAGGTGAAATTATGTCATACACGCAACGAAGCTCGGGGAGCTTTAAATAATCACTCGCCATGTATGAAAACACACCTGCGAGAGCAACAGAGAATAAACAGAATTGCGAAAATGGAAGACCATAGAAGGAAAGCCAACCCATGGACAGTGAGCGAGGTGCAGACCTTTCTGTGTGGTGGCCGAGGACCGCATACAGAAGGAACTGGACGGAGCGACACGAAATGAGAAGGAGTTCCAGCCAAGCTGATGGCTAACCATGGCTATCACTGGAATTCTCAGCAGTGCCGAGACAAGCTGAAGAGTGATTACCGGCAGGTAAAGGACCACAACAGCCGGAGTGGGTCAAACCGAAAGACATGGAAGTGGTTCGACCAAATGGACGGCATTTACGGTCACCGCCCGGCGAACAGCGTGGATTCGGTGACGTCTTTGTTGGAGGCGATGGAAAATGGTAAGTGTTCTTATCCCCTTGGTGCAACGCTTATATCTTAACAAATGCATGTTTTATATCGTAACAAATACATGTTCAGTCTTTAACTTGTGTAAAACGTTACACAGATGTCTCATGTAAGTTGTTCTGAGTGAGCTAGCAAACAACGCTGTTTTGGAAGGCTAGCACAGTGTCTCACCTATGCAGTTACGTGTATGCGTTTCATATGTTCACACTTTGTATTTTTTTCCCCTCAAGACTCGGTTTGTGCAACCGATGAGTGTTCGGTTGCTGAGGTCAGCGAAGATCCTCCAATCCCGCAGGCTTCAGAACCAACACTGGCATCGCAATCTGCAGCTGAGGCAACAGCTGCTATCTGCATTCCACCGGCACCAACACTGGCGTCGACGCCTGTATCTGAGACAACTCCTGCTGTTTACTTTTGTACTGTCTTTTTTAATAAAGAGCTTGGTTTAACTAAACAATATGGATTGTCAACTGCATTACACATTACACTCCATCGTTGTGTTTATTACAGTTTGTAGTCACCTGAAACCGACGTCATGTTAGTGGTGAACGGGCCGACTCCGCCCACTTCCAGGTCACAGTTTGGGTGGAACAGGAAATGTTACTGGTGCCGTGTCGTGTGGTGTAGTGTAGGGCCATATCGAATCGAGTAGAGTAGGACTAGCTTGGTGGTGGAAAAGGGGCATTTGGTGTTGGTCTTTCAAAGTTATTTGGACGTTGGCTGCTTCTTATATAATTTTCAGTCTGGTCCTTGTGCCTAACATTGTTTTCACAATGTGTTTTTGTCTTTGAGCCACTGAAGGTGAGAATTATTCAAGCATAAAGACAGCCTCTAGCTCATCGGATGGACCATTGTGGTATTTGCACATAAGTGACAACTTAGCAAAGAACTAATTTAAATTGTATCTTAAAGCTGCAGTCTGCAACTCTTTTTCAAGCATAATGCCTGGAACTGTCCGGGGATTCTGAAAGTAGTACATTAAATACCCCAATACAAAAAAAAATGAGTTCTCTAGGTCCCCTATATGTCCCGCTAGGTCCCTCCAAAGCCAGCAGGTTTGTTTACAAAATTGCAGACCGGACCGGTAAAAGGTAACCAATCAGGTTAGGAGCTGGGCTCTGCTGCCTGTCAATCACCGATTGTGCACGCGCGATACAAGGTAGGCTCGTCCCCACGCTTATTTATCTAGACTATTGAACTTCATTACGGGCTTGTCTACTTACTGTGTCTTCCATGATCGCAAATGACAGGTGAGTTGATGAATGAGGAGTCGTGTAAGCGCATCTGGCGTGCACGTCTACGTGCACAAGTTCTCATGTGTTTTGATGGGGCGGGACAGGAAGTTGAATAACTTTTTATTTTTCGGTTAAAAAATAAGCATTTCTTGCATTTTGCGACTACGGAGGTCACCGTTTTCAACTTCAAGCGTTCTGATAGATCATGTAAACTCTTAAAATGCCAAAAATTAGGACTTTACGTATGACAACAACAAATCCTGCAGACTGCAGCTTTAAGGCCTGTCACAAAAGTATATAATTTATAAAAAATAATTTTAATAAAAACACCAAATGTACACTGTTTGACTGACATGAAATAGTATTTTTGCAGCAACAAGGGGATTCCCAAAGAGCTATGAGCTGAAAACTTAGCATATCTCAGCATGATGTGCAATAAGTCCTCAATAAATTTGAGGAAACTGGCAAAGTAAAAGGACAAATGAAAAGAAAATGTCGACAGCAGATGAACAGTAGTGATGTCCTTAAGAAAGAGGAAAGAATCCAGCAAAGACCTGACACAGGAGCTGAGAGATGCATCTGGACCTTCAGCTGATCCATCTGCTGTTGGCCCAAGCCTCATCAGAAATGGGCTCCATGGAAGGGTGGCTGTCAAGAAGCCGTTCTTAGGAAAGGAAACGGGGAGAAAAGGCTGAGCTGTTCCAAATGACACAAGAAGTGGACTGAAAATCAGTGGCAGCAGGTCTGATGGAGGGATGAATCCTCCCCAGGACCTCAACATTACTGAAGCAGTGTGGGATCATCTTGGCAGAGAACGGAACAAAAGGCAGCCCACATCCAAAGAAGAGCTTTGGGATGTCCTTCAAGAAGCCTGGAGAACTATTCCTGAAGACTCCTTAAAGAAATGACAGAAAGCTCGTCTGAGAGGGTTCAGGCTGTGTTGGAGGATAAAGGAGCTCAAACTAACTTTAGACTTTCAAGCTTGCCTCATGTACTTTATTTCAATTTACATGTGCACTTTTCAATAAGTGACTGCACTTATTTCCCATTTCCCTGGAAAACAGAAAGAAATAAGAGATGGCTTGAGACTTTTGCAATGTGTTTTTTCATTACTTCTTAACCCTCCTATTACCCTCGTTTTTTCAGACATCTATTATCCTTGGGGTCAATTTGACCCCAGCGATTTTAATCTATAAAAAAAGGACTGTAATTCAGAAATGTTCCCAACCATTTGTGTCTGGCCCTTCAGGTTTATTTGTTGTTAGCATAAAAAAGCCCTTCAAGTGTTCCTGCCCCCCTCACACACACCCCATTTGTCCAAAACACCTAATCAATGACTAGACGAAAATGTGAAAATATCCATAAAATCTCATTGGCTGATTTAAAACTGGAAAGAAAGACATTTATTTTACTTCAATACCTTCTTATTATCTCTCACTACACATTTCTGTAATTTTTAATATGATATAAGAAAGGCAATCATGGTTATTAATACCCTGCCTGGTTTCTTTGTCATCAAAGCGGATGACACGGGACAACATATGGAATGTCTTCAGAGACATTGTGGCAGGAAAAATAGCCCTTCCTGTTTTAGGATGCCATAGACTAGCTGTAGCTTCCCCCTTTGATCTGTAGACCCCTGCTAAAATGAGTAACCCCACATAGGCTTGGAAAAGGGTGTCATCGATGTCTTGCCATGTGTCTCCATATACACGTTTCCCCTCTAAATTTGTCATGTCCAGTATGAGCTTTTCTATTGGTGGTGTAATGAAAAGCTCAAATGCTGTTTTCATGCTTTGGACATGACTAACTGCATACCTGGTGGGCCCTGGAACCATTTTGATTACATTAGCAGCGCTTCGTCTCCCGTGCTGTTCAAGTGGGGAGACGGACCATGATATCTTGCCATTTTTTGACTGCAACCTGTCTGCTGGAGCGTCTGACACTACAGGGGGATCAACATGAAGGCTTTCATTCTCCTCTCCCTCATCTGATGATAAGTCATGGTTAGGATTCTCCTCAACATTATCCTCTGTTTCAGAAGCATCTTCATTCTCCTCTATGTCACTGTCACGATCAAAAAGCTGGGATAAAACCTCAGTAGTAGAAAATCTTTCCTTCGAAGTCATCTGTTCTTCTGGCTAACAGATATCATAGAAGGAAATTGTGTGATGGTCAGGTCTTTTTATATTTTATGCTGCAGTGTAAGAGGCTCCTCCCACTGAAGCGCGGGAAAGATCAAATATCAAAGTTCTCGTGGGAATCGTTTCTGTTTGACAAATGTTTGTGTCATTAGAACTATAAGTGTTAGGGCCCTAAACATAAACAAGCCCTCTGAAGTATGTACAAGTGTGACCTTCATGTGAACTGAGACCAATAAAGCATCAGTGTAAGTGAATTTACAGTAATTCTACATTTTCTTGTATGTTTTATGCAGCTAAATTGCTTTGGGGTCAAATTGACCCCAAGGAACACAGATGTATACAAGATGTGTACAGGACATCAAGAAAGTGTTATGATGAAAAATGTCAGTTTACCATGTTCCCCCCACTTAATTAGGAAAAGTCATCAAGTATGAAGCAAAAAGAAATTGCACTTTGTGAATTGTGAGTGGTCAAACATTGAAAGGGGTCAAATAGACCCCAAGGATAACAGGAGGGTTAAATCAAATACACATCTACAAGGAAAAAAGCTGCACTTCCAGGGAACTTTTTTAAGGCTAACTGAGCAATCATCACATCTTGCCACATGTCTTTTCCAATGCAGCCCGCTCAATCGACACTGCTCAATAGGTCACAGCTCTTTGCTAAAATTATCACATTATGCACCAACAAGTGGAATAGTATCAACTATATTTAAGTTTATATGCCAGATGACAATATTTTCTGGTTGATTTCATTAATATTTGAGGTTTGTATAAAGTAAGGTGAAACTGTTGTATTAGAGACCAATGGGGCACCCTATTTCTGGATTTCTACTGACAACTTGCTCTTATTTTGTCAATCTTCCCATTCTTGTTGGAGTGACTCTACTGTGAGCCATAACATCATGAAATGTTTTGCAGGAAAGAGAGATCTACTGGCCAATAGAAAACTTCATAGACATCAAAGATGTCTGTATGGAAAACAAAGGGGAAGTCCATTTTAAAGATGACAATAAGGCACATTTTCAACTGTGAAAATGACCCATATCTCCAGAAACCCCTGGGTGCTCTTCAGATGTTAACAGCTCTTGTCATATTACGTTGCCTTATGAAAGGTCACACATAGCCAATTGCCCTTGCAATGGTACGAAAATGGCCAAACAGGCTTTGTCAGACTGACAAAGCAGGCAGCCACCACCCTCGGGTCATCTTGCCTTTAATGTGACGCAGCAGTGTCGAGCTCTGCTGACTCTTCGGGATGTACAACGTGTAGGATGCTGACAGCCAGATTCTCCCGCTGAAGACTGCAATGTGGAGGGTCTTCCCTCCATCCTGTGAGTCATATACATTCATACATGCATACAAGTATACAAGGGCATCTGACCCTCTGAGAGGAAATGTGGGTGAAGAAATCCCCTTGGTTATCATACAGTATATGTAAAATGTATGAATGTAAAATCTGACAGACATATTTCAGAATGTGTTCTCACTCTGCACATGGTGTCTCTATGTGTCTTCTGCAGACACTGAGCTCTTTCTACAGTACATATGTATATGTTACAATGTTATGCTACAATCATTTGAGTTCATTTCCCACCATGAATCTTAATTCCACATCCTGTAATAGAATAGAATAGAATTGAAAAATACTTTATTCATCCCCCAAAGGGGGAAATTCAAAATGTAATGACAAAGCTGAAACAACTTTGCAAAACTGTTGGCAGAATTTTTAAATGTCACACTTCTGTTAAATATTCAGACCTTTTTCTGTGGCATTTGAGATTTTATTAATTGGAATTAAATCTCTGCCTCCAGTATTTTTAATTGATTGAACCTGATTTCTCCCCCATGAGCTGTCACCTTACCGTGGTGGGGGGTGGGGGGGGGGGTTGCATGCCCCAATGAGTCTGGGAGCTATGTTGCCCGTAGCTTTAAGCCCCTGGTAGGGTCACCCAAGGACGGATCCTAGATGAGGGACCAGACAAAGAACAGCTCATAAAACCCCCTATGATGAATGAAATGATTGGAAAACACGTTTCTTTGCCCGGATGCGGGTCACAGGGGCCTCCCCCTGGAGCCAGGCCCAGGGGTGGGGCCCGGCAGCGAGCACCTTGTGGCCGGGTCTGTGCCCATGGGGCCCGGTGGGGCATAGCCCGAAAATATGACGTGGGTCCCCTTTCTGACAGGCTCACCACCCGTGGGAGGGGCCTGGTGCAATGTGAGCTGGGTGGCAGCCGAAGACGGAGATCTTGGCGGTCTGATCCTCGGCTACTGAAGCTGGCTCTTGGGATCACCTCTCTGTTGGGGAAGGAGTCTGAGCTGGTGCGCGAGGCTGAGCGGTTCCGGCTAGATATAGTTGGACTCACCTCGATGCATGGCTTGGACTCTGGAACCAGCCTCCTCGAGAGGGGTTGGACTCTCTTCTCTGGAGTTGCCCGTGGTTAGAGGCGCAGAGCAGGTGTGTATGCATACTTATTGCCCCCCGGCTGTGCGCATGTACATTGGGGTTTACCCCAGTGGACGAGAGGGTAGCCTCCCTCCGCCTTAGGGTGGGGGGAAGAGTCCTGACTGTTGTTTGTGCTTATGCAAAGAGCTTCAACCATGTCCCTGGGGAGGTGGGGGACATCGAGTCCGAATGTCCATGTTCTGTGCCTCCATTGTTGAGGCGGCTGATCGGAGCTGTGGCCGTAAGGTGGTCGGAGCCTGTCATGGCGGCAACCCCCAAACCCGCTGGTGGACACCAGAGGTGAGGGAAGACGTCAAGCTGAAGGAGGAGTCCTATCGGGCCTTTTTGGCTAGTGTGATGCAGTTGATGGGTACCGACAGGCCAAGCGGAATGCAGCCTCGGCGGTTGCTGAGGCAAAAACTTGGGCTTGGGAGGAGTTCGTTGAGGCCATGGAGAACGGCCTCGAAGAGATTCTGGTCCACCGTCCGGCGGCTCGGGGGGAAAGCGGTGCACCGTGAACACCGTGTATGGTGAGGTGCTCCGCTTACCTCAACTAGGGACGTCATGAGTCGGTGAGGGGAATACTTCGAGGGCCTGCTCAATCCTACCGACACGCCTTCCGATGCGGAAGCAGTTGGGGAGCTCGGACGTGGGGCCTCCCATTTCTGGGGCTGAGGTTGCCGAGGTGGTCAAAAAGCTCCTCGGTGGCAGGGCCCCAGGGGTGGATGAGGTCTGTACCGGGTTCCTCAAGGCTCAGGATGCTGTAGGGCTGTCTTAGTTGACACACCTCTGCCGCGTGGACATCGGGGATAGTGCCTCTGGACATGCAGATCGGGGTGGTGGTCCCCCTCTTTAAAAAAGGGGACCGGAGGGTGTGTTCCCACTATAGGGGGATCACACTTCTCAGGCTCCCTGGTAAGGTTTAATTGGGGGTACTGGAGAGGAGGATTCACCGGAAAATTGTATCTCAGATTCAGGAGGTGCAGTGTGGTTTTTGTCCTGGCCATCGAACAGTAGACCAGCTCTACACCCTCAGCAGGATCCTGGAGGGTGCATGGGAGTTCGCCCAACCGGTCTACATGTGTTTTGTGGACTTGGAGAAGGTGTTCGACCGTGTCCCCATAAGGTGGTCCCCATAAATCCCTGTAGAGTCTTGTGGGGGGTGTTCCGGGAGTATGGCGTGCCGGACCCCTTGATAGGGGGTGTTCGGTCGGGCCATGACCTTCAGCTATCACTGGAGCGGTTCGCACCCGAGTGTGAAGCGGCTGGGATGAGAATCAGCACCTCCAAATCTGAGACCATGGTCCTCGGCCGGAAAAGGGTGGAATGCCCTCTCCGGGTCGGGAATGAGATCCTTCTCCAAGTGGAGGAGTTCAAGTATCTCGGGGTCTTGTTCACGAGTGAGGGACGAATGGAACAGGAGATTGACAGACGGATTGGTGCGGCGTCTGCAGTGATGCGGGCTCTGCACCGGCCCGTCGTGGTGAAGAAGGAGCTGAGCCAGAAGGCGAAGCTCTCGATTTACCGGTCAATCTATTTTCCTACCCTCACCTATGGTCACGAGCTGTGGGTAGTGACCGAAAGAATGAGATTGCGAATTCAAGTGGCCGAAATGAGTTTCCTTCGCTGGGTGTCTGGGGTCTCCCTTAGAGATAGGGTGAGAAGCTCGGTCATCCGGGAGGGGCTCGGAGTAGAACCGCTGCTCCTCCGCATCGAGAGGAGTCAGATGAGGTGGCTCGGGCATCTGGTTAGGATGCCTACTGGATGCCTCCCTGGTGAGGTGTTCCGGGCCCGTCCCACTGGGAGGAGACCCCGGGTAAGACCCAGGACATGTTGGAGAGACTATATCTCTCGGCTGGCCTGGGAAGTCCCTCCAGAAGAGCTGGAGAAAGTGGCCTGAGACAGGGACGTCTGGGTTTCTCTGCTTAAGCTGCTGCTCCTGCGACCCAATCCCCGGAGAAGCGGAAGATGATGGATGGATGGATGAATGGATGGATGGATGGATGGATGAACCTGGTTTGTTAAGTCACAGTCAGAACTGACAGAGCAAAATCCAAGCCATGATGTGATGGAAGTCACTGCTGAACTCAGAAAGGATTTCTTCAAGGCGAACTATTAAGTTGTGTTCAATTCAGATGGATATGTTAGTCTTTAGGGATTGTTTTTTGTAAAGAAAAAGAAAAAAAACATTACCTTTCCTCATAAATATAAGGCTCTGGCCAGAAATGTGTAACAAAGTTGGCAATGTTTTATGCAACCTGAACTCACGTAAAAATATGACATGAACACAAACCCTGTAACACAATACAAGGTGGCAGGTGGTTATAAAGGCATCCAAAATACTGTGTTGGTGTCAGAGAAATATGGTTTGGGTAATTTACCTGAAAGACAACTGTAGAATTCAGTGTCTGTTCCTTTGTGAATTATCGAATCTCTAAACGCTTTCACACAGGCTGTAATACACCCTGGTAGGCAAGCAGGCTGGTCTGATGTTAAATTATCACGACATCCTAACTCAGAAAAGTCGGTGGAATAGATGAGTATTGCTTCACATGGTAATAGAAAGTCTTGACACATTACTGTACATGCCTTCACCATGTAATGTGGTTTGATGAGGTCACACCCATTTTTACATATTTGTGTGAAACCAGTTTGTTACACTTCCTCCTACAGCAAAATGACACGAAATGGGAACTTGGTGTGTTAAAAAAGGAAGACTAAAAAAGGTTTTCCTGTCTGTAACCGATAAAATAAAAGCAAGCCCCGACAAGATCTGGGATGCATCTCAGTACAGCCTTTTCAATATTCTCATTGCTTCTTATCAGTAGTGCCACTTTGACTGTGGTATATTCACTCTGAAAAAGGATATGGTGCAAAAACTCCCTGTTCCGAGTGGTGAATACAAACAAGAACCGGGCGCAAGGTAACTAACGAGGGAAGAATGAACTGATGACAAAAAGGAAAACTAGAAGAAGACGTGAACATTTTGGTCAAAATTTTCACAAAGAACACAAATACTCCTAAACCACGCCAGCTACAGCTGCTGTTATACTTTTATACTATAACAATTAGATTTGTGCTTGCTTATAGTAAGAGGCGTTCCACATTCAAGAATTTGTTTATTCATACATGTTGGGGACAGTTCGGTTATCGTGAAATAAAGGATGCACAGTTTATCATAATGAAAACAAAAGGTTACTGGTTTCATTGTGACATTAAAGTCACCATACTGTAACTTTGACTGTTTTATCTTGGATGTGTTTGCCCTCTATTGGCGTGTTCCCACTATGCAGTCTGGTACGGGTCGGGCCGGAACGGTTATTTCAGTGTTGCCATTACCACGGAAGCGTACCGATCCGTACTGTACCGTTACCATTTTCGTAACCATTCTGCTTGGAGTACCGAACACACAGGACCGGTTCCAGGCTCTGCTCTCCGTTGTTTGTGAGGAGGCTGTGCACCGGGAGCTCGATGGCGGTGTGCCAAACGAAAAAGTTTTCCAGCTGATTAACGCAAAAATGGCAGAGAGTGGTTTATTTGCTATTTACGCTTCGGCACGCACCCCGCCCACCCCTGAGGGTCCCCTTTGTACAGTGGGAACGCAAGCTGACCCCAAAGCGACCCGACCCGTACCGTACCGTTCCGAACCGACCCGTACTGGACTGCAAAGTGGCTTTAGTCTTTCTTTCCACAGTGGTTTTCCACAGTGATCTACAAAACATGCCACCTAATGACTACAGACACAGATACAGACATGCATGCAGTCATTTGAGGGGGAAAAGTACACTGTCTTTCTATGCCAAATGTTACAAAATCAGGCCTTAAAAAGTCTTAAAATGGGGTAAATACAACTTCAGATAACAGTTCATGTCATAGTATGTTCTTTGTTTGGGAAAAAAAGAAAAATTTCGAAGCTGTGTGTATGTATAAGCCTATAAATGTACCTTGTTCTTCAAATTACTGTATATTAAAACATTAAATCACTCTCTCACTGGCAGGCACAAGTGGGATAACTTGCCAAGTTTTTGGACAGGAGGTAAAATTTCACAGCTGCAGTCTGTTGGATGTCAGACAATAAGCAAGTTTGTGTCAATTATTTCTTCTTCTGGTCACAAAGGACCAGGCATCACACGTGGGAGAGTAACTACATATGTGTATGGTAATCACAAAAAACAAAAGCAAGGACTTCAAATGTTTTTCTAAATTCTGAAGGAATCATTGAAACTGAAGAATATCCCTGTAGAGCGATATGGTTTGAATAAAAATGCTGCATGAGGAAAGCGCTGGAGATCGACCATCTTTATTCTGTGAAGACGTACAAACAGTACCACTCACCCAGTGCTGACTTTCTGAGCTCCTTATCTACAAACTCCTAATGCTCTTATGATTCCAAACCCTTTTAACCTCCTGCTGTGTCTGAGGAGTGTTTACACCCCCTGCTGTGCCAAATCTGACAGCACCCTTATCATGAATAGAAAAACCTATACAAATTAAGATTGATCTGTTTTCTATATGACCTTGCATGAAATAACATCGAGCTTGAAAATCTTTAAATGTGGGCTTTTTATCTATTGAAATAGAGCCATCTATACAGTGCTAGAATTGACAATTCTAGTAGAAGATGTATCAAATCAAATATAGCAAAAATATAATATAACAATAATATAATGATTCCAGGCCACTTACATTTATACTGTACCTGGGACACTAAACCTGCAGAGTGCACAGATTTTTTTTGCCAGAAGTACAGATTGCTGGTGTTTCCACCATTATGTGTGCAAGATTTGCAGGATTGTCAGCACCTTGTGGTGGAATCCCACCTATGCGGGGTCTTTGTATGTGAGCTGCTCCTTGCCTCACATGCAGGCTCAAAGATAGTGAAGTCGCTTCAATACCTTTTCAAAAGAGAAAATTCCAACACTGCTGAGTAGAGGTGACAAAAACTGTCCATCCGTCTATTTTCTATACTCACCTCATTGTATTCTGGGTTGTGGAGGGCCTGGAGCCTCAGCCAGATGCAAGGCAGGGTACACCTTGTACATGTTGCCAGTTCATCACAAAACCAAAACAGCCATACATGCCCACACTCAATCCTAGAGTGGGTTTAGAATCACCACTCAACCCGACATGAATGTTTTTGGACAATGGGAGGAAGCTGGAGTACCTGGAGAGAACCCCTGCGTGCACAGAGGAGAACATGCAGACTCCAAACAGAAAGGCCCCTGATGACATTCAAACTGTGAGATGGCAGTGCTAACCACCACACCACTGTGAAGCCTGTGAGCGTCCAAAAAGATGCAGTGTTCAAGGACATCTTCATGAAGTGACAATAAGTTAAGATTGCAGTCAGTTTTAAGAAGTTTTGTACATATATGATTTATATTCCAGTGTAAAAGATCATGAGTTGAGTGAATACTTTTTCTCTTATTTCTTTTTCACCCTCACACACTCAACACACAAAGTGCTGTATCTAAAAACAACAAGAACAGGAGTGTGTTGTGAGTTTTTGTCTTGTCAACAATGGGAAGATGCACAACCACCCACACCTTCTCTAACACACAACCCCTTTGATCAGCTGCTGCTCTTGTGTTTCTGTGACACACACATGCACACAGATTTGTCACCTCAACTCCCCTACTGATCCCTTTAGAACCTGTGCACAATCCTTCCTAATGAACCAAAAAAAGGGAAGAACCTAGCAATCACATGAAGTCATACAAGTGAATCTATAAATAGTCTATAATCCCACAGCTACAGTATGTTCTCACACATCATATGGTCTCAACAGCCTGCAAATCACACGCCTTCAGGCTCTACTCAAACCCAACTTGATGGAATGAGAATGGAATTGACTACTCAAAGGTAATGCTCAATCACAGCTGGAGTCAAAGCTATTATTGTTTTGTTTTTTTCCATATTGCAGCAACACTTGAACCTCTCCTGCATTGAAATTCAAGTGGGTGCGCTGCCTTTCAAGAGACAATATTTCTCTCCTCCATAAACAGCCGCCCCTCCACACCCAGCCCCAGAGTTAAGAAATAGTTTTAAAATATATCCCTGCATGAGGGGATTTCGGATTTCTTTCTCTGTTTTTGTAACATGTAGTGCTGCTTATTTTTCTGACTGCATCATGGAGAATATAGATACCTCCTGTCTGCCAAAAGCTTATCAGCATGTGTTGGTGCTGGGCCCATGACTTGGAGCAACGCAAGTGAAGATGAGGCAACAGTATAGTGGCAGAAAGTGTGTGTGTGTGCATGTGTGTTTCTGACAGCGTTTGGGTTTGCGTGGGATAGGGACAGAGCATCTGTGTGTTTACGCTCTGTGTGTGTCAGATCAAAGAGGAAAGATAGACAAGGCACTGCAGTGGCATGTGTGGCCAGCACTGTAATGGCACTCTATAACTGTGACATTTCTAAAAGCAGAAAAGGTTCACCAATCAAATCCTCTGTGTTCTCTTGTAAAGCAGTGGAGGCTGAATGAATGGAGGATTTTAGAGTCACAATACTGAATTACTCAAATGTTTTGCTCCCTCTTCACACGCACTCATCACACTCTTACTTAAGCATGTAAAAAGCATTTCCTCAGCCGCATATGTGCACACCCCCACTCCCTCAAGCACTTGTGCCCAGCCTTTCTGCTGTGTAAACAGGTGCTGGAACAATATGAGATCATGCCAGCAGGTTTTCCTCTCTCTATGTATTATCATTTGCATTTTTAAAGACACATTTAATATCAATTCACTGTTCACAAAAATAACTCAAGCATGGCAGACTCTCTGCGCCTCTACAGATGCTGAATATAGACCCCCCCCCCAGCAACCAATTTAATGCAACCTGTTTTTGAATGAGCTCTTGTGGATCATATGGTGCTCAGTGAGGGTGCTCCTGCTAAAAGTTGTTGCTATAGTGACACCTGCTGGATGGGAAAGGAAAGTTTATACCGACTATCATTGGTTTCACTCCCATTCAGCTTGCCGTGAAATAAGCAAACTCATGTGTCAGTATGTGGGACCCATTGTTATGCTTGTGAAATTTAATCTGCAACACATCACAATGGAACATGCACTCATGTAGCAATCTCATAAAAGCAGTTATGAACAATATCACAGTTCAGACAGACTTTTGAATGGTGGCTCTGAAGTGCGAAACTCAATAACAAAGCAGAAAACTCGACATTACACAGAACACAGCAACGTTTTTTTAATGGAAAAAGTAAGGAAAACAGCACCATGTCTGTTGCAACAAGTCGATTTCATTGCTTGTTTCTGATGTGTACCACTCCCTTCTGTCTCCTTAAATTACAAACATTTTTCTTTAGCTGTTTTCATCATTACCCACTTCAAACTACAGCTCAACCCTGAATGTGGGTTTCAATTCACAGCTTACAATTAGGCAGTTAGAGGAAAGCCGGAAAAAATGCCATTCCTGTTTTGTTTGTGTGTTTTGTTTGTTCTGCAGACAGCCTTCATGGTGTGGGGACACGACATGAATTAGACTGGTTTCAGTTTGGCTCTGAGTATCCCAAAGTTTGTGACCAAATCTAGTTGAGAAAATCCCAATGTCTTGTCTGCTTAAATGTGGGCTACAGTGTCTCAATAATAGTATAAACCCTTTAAGTAAATAATGTGCAACAGTTACTGACATCTAGTGGTCAAGTTGGAGATAGCAACTATCTCAAACGCTTTCAATGTACTATTAGACCTTGTAGATAAATTCTCATCTTCCAGCTAGATCTAGACAAAATAGCATATGAATAGCAAAGCAAGCCAGTATGTTTCCTATTTTAAGTATTTTAGCCCTACAGCATTAAATATGGGGTTATCTTAAGAAAATATACAGGCACTGTTCGATCCCTGGATGATTTGCAACCAATATTTCTATACTCCATCGTGGTGATGGACTAAAAGAAAAATATCCATCTACTTTCTTCAGATCATAATTAGGGTTGTGGGTACATCAGGTTGAAAGGTAGAAAAAGTGCTGTTTGATCTTGGGTTTCGCACCAGTTCATGCAGTCATTACAAAAGTTTGTTTACAACTGTTTTTGTATTCCTCCTTCTCCAGTTATAACACATCCTTAAAACAACAAACCATGCATAAAAAGTATGGCACATGTGACAGTAGACTGACCTATTGGGGTGCCAATAGGGGCGAATTGCACCTGTTAGAAAATACGTGTCTGATATGCCCAAGAAAATCCTAACTCCATTGGATTAGTTTTGAGCTCAGTCAAAACTGCCCTTTCAAATCTCCCAGCCAGGATTAGTGAGTGGACTATATCAAATGCAGAAGGGAAATTTGCAAAGTGGATTGGAGCATGTTTTACATCCCTCCAGATTTATTCACAAAGCTTAAAAGTGTTACATTGGCAGTGTCTGCCCTTCTTGCACAACGATAAGCGAATTGTAGAGTCTAGGACATGATTTTATGATGTGGTTTATCATCAAGGCCAATCTTTTCAGGCTCACCTCATCTTTTATGTTTGCACAATAATAATTTACGGCCATTTAATAATATTCTAATTTTAAGATACTTTTGGTGCGTTGGAAAATGACATGTACTTCCTGTCCTTCTCATTCCACAGCCAAATGGCAGCAAAACGGCTCTGATGGCCTAATCTTCGGTGGAGCGTTTTTCCCACTCTGCACTAAGCTTTGATGCTTTAATGGGCCGACAGACTGTGATAATGATATACATAATACAGACATGTTAATGAATCTGCTCCAATTTACATCGCATGTGTCGTTTAAACTCTGAATTCTTGGATTCATTCGTTGCCTTTCTTTCTTGCCGCACAGATCGGTAGGTTTGTGTGTATTCCTTCACAATGTACGATCTCAACCACTTTACTGCAGCAGCTCAGCATTTGTGAGAGAACATTAATTTTTAACCCTAAATCAGCATTAGTCTCTTATCTTCCTCTCTCTGTGCATCAAGTACATCAACGAGTCCCTGAGAGACCACGGTGGTTTCAGATAAGGTGGCACCACATTTGCATTAAAAGCTTATTCATGACGTCAAGGTCACAGAGTAATTGGTATAAATGGCAATTTGCCGTGCTTTCAGAAGCCTCTTTGAGGTTCGATTATTCAGAAGCTGAGAGATGCATTTCAGCTTCACTGTGACTGGAGAGCATTAATTCCACTGCTGAACTGTAGATCCCTCTAGGTTATAAGCCTCATCTGTGTATCTGTCAACGATTCATCTGTGAACAATGCTGAGAAAGTACTTGTACAACATTTCTGATGCGACTGCTCAGCATCAGAAAGGCAGCTCATCTGCTTCCCCTCGCTGCTTGTGGGTGTGTGTCTGTGCAATCATTTGCAATGTGTCACAAAGAGAAGCAGAACTCCCACAAGAGAAGACAACACGCCTAATGAGCCTCATTTTATGTGACAGTTTTAATGGAATTTAGATCAAACAGTGACGCATTCAGGCAGCAGACAAACAGTAAAATCCACAAACAGCATTTAAACTTGTGAGCTCCTATTGACTTGTGTATTCGTGACAGAAACGTATTGGTTAAAAGTTAATTAACTCCGGTCCACAGTTACAAGTCAATAATTCTTGGAATGATGTGTGCAATTAAGGTGTCAGTGACACATCGTGTTTTCTGCTCGAAAGCTCTGATCCTATTTTAAGCTTTAATGTCTTAATTTCTTCAGAGACTTTCCAGTTGTGCTTGTGAAGCACAAACTAAATGACACGTGAGAAAAAAAGAGAAGCAAAGCCAGCATGAGAAAATGAATACCTGGTCAGATTCTCACCTTGTGTTTTTTACACTGTGTGTGTGTATCTGCATACTTTTTTCCCTATATTCATAAGGTCCAAAAACAATGGGCCTACTATACTTGTGAGGTCCATTGTGTTTTCAGGGACTAAATGGTGGATCCCACATGTCCACAAGAGAATTTTGAGTGTTATTACAAACAAGGTGAGGCTGCATTTCAGTTTTATGCTCCTAACATCTGGAACAGCCTTCCAGAAGATGTGAGAGAGGCCTCAACTCTGACAATGTTTAAATCCAGGCTGAAAACAGTTCTATTTAGCTGTGCATATGACACATGAAAATATTTGATCTGCACTCTTAACTTTTAAATGAATTAATTAATGATTATTTTTTATATTTTTCTTTTTCCCCCTCTTCTTTGATTGCTTTTAACTGTGTTTTAATTTCTATCTTTTAAATGCCTTGTCTTTATGTAAAGCACATTGAGTTGCCTGTGGTATGAAATGCGCTATATAAATAAAGATGCCTTGCCTTGCCTTGCCTTACTTGGTTTTGTGGTTAGGAACAATGCAATTCCAGTATGTTGTGCTCTATTTTGTACAGGCAAAGTCACTTGGGTCTCTCTTTAAATAGGGAAGGAAGTACATACACTGCCCATCAAAAAAGAAAACTCACCACCTGGATTTAACTAAGCAAATAAGTAAGAGCCTCCAATTGGATACTTAGTGCATGGATGATTATGTTTCAGGTGGCAACAAGTTATTTAACCCTAACTGATGCTATGAGTAGCTTCTCATTTCTTAAATAACCATCCTCTGGTAGTGAAAAAGATGTTAATCTGTTTCAGAAGGGTCAGATTATTGGCATGCATCAAAGAAAACATCTAAGGAGACTGCTGAAACGACTAAAATTGGGTTGAAAACTGTCCAACGCATTACTAAAAACTGGAAGGATAGTGGGGAACCAACATCTTCGAGGAAGAAATGTGGTCAGGAAAAAATCTTGAATGATGGTGATTGGTGATCACTTAAACGTTTTTTTTTTTTACGATATGATTTCATATCGTAAAAAAACACCGACAGTACAACTCAGGGCCATGTTTGATAGTGAAAGTAAGAGCATTTCCACAATATGAAGGGAGCAGCTGTGGAGCCTTTAGAAAACCTCTTATCAGTGAGGCTAAACATAAAAAAAGGCTTCAATTTTCAAGGAGCCTAAGGTTCAGCAACGGTATGAGCCCAAAGGTCATCTGACTACCTGAATATACTGAATGACCGGGATCTGTGGATTTTTTTCCTTCTTCCCTGATGGCACGGGCATATTCCAAGATAAAAATATCCGGATTCATCAGGCTCAAATTTCAGGGAGAGTGGTTCAGGGAGCATGAGACATCATTCTCACACATGGAGTGCCCACCACAGAGTGCAGACCTTAACCCCGTTGAGAATCTTTGGGAGGTGCTGGAGAAGACTTTGAGCAGCAGTCAGACTCTCCCATCATCACTACAAGATCTTGGCAAAAATTAATGCAACTGGATGGAAATGAATGTTGTGCATTCATGTTGTGCATGCACGCTGTGGCATCGAAATGATGCCACAGCGTGCCGAAAGCTGAAGGCGGTCCAACGAAATATTAGAGTGTGAGACTTTTTTTGGGACGGGGAGTGTATCTATACGTCTCAAATATTTAGTGACGGATTTTTTTTGGCTGTGAAGCTCTGGAAGGTCACATTTGTGACCTCACAGTTATCAGTAAACCACAGTGACATTCACCGTGTTTTCAGTGTAGCCTCAACAATACATTTCTTTTGATTTTCTGCGTGTTGCTTTGGGCATCCTTGTTATGTGCTAAAAGACTTAATCTGTACCTTCAGTGACAGAACTACAGATTCAACTCATGGGAAAAAAATAACAACAACAAAAAGTCCAAATAAAACCAGCAATGACTCATCTGCAGCAAATGTAGAACATCTGAAACAAGTCAACAAATGGTCCAATCTTAGCCTCGTCTGGGTTTTACAAACTGCTTATCGTGCACTGCTGCACTTTTTTACTTTACTTTTTTATACTCGCAAATTAAGTGAAGGAGAAAAAGACCAATCAAACACCCGTGCATGAAGGTTTGTGGGTATGTTTAAAATACCTGTGCTATGAGATGTAAGTTTAGGTGTTTTAAGTGTTCTTAAGGATCTATTGAGCAGGATCTGCAGCACAATGTGACTGGTTCCTCTTTATTCATACGTACATCGTTCTTATGTAAACTAAAGTTAGACAGACAAAGAAATGGCACTGGAAACATACCTCTGGCTCAGAAATGACCTTGGTGAAGGTAGAAAAAAGGAGAGTAATTGACTCGCCAAATTTAGATAACTCGTATACTGTCTGGCGTGTGGTCATATTTTCCCTTAAAAGGTCATAGTTGGGACTTGTGCCAACTGGCAACTGTAAAGTTTCCTGCATAACACTTGTGTTCACTACGTCCACGTACATTTAGAGCTGTAACTTCATCAAGTGACTTTGTTTCAACAGTGCTCATTGCCAGCATTTACACAGCGAGGAAGGTTCCTCTGGGGATGCTATACAGCAAACAGCCACAAGAGGAGGTAGGAGACAAGCACATGACCCAAGCCAGAGGGGCGCTGAGTCACATGTTGTCCTTCAGTAACATACAAAACCACAAATATGACCAATCACTGGGAAATGAGCAATAACTAACAATGACAAAAAAACAATCCCCAGTGCTAATGACAGCCCTGCACACAAAGAGACTCCTTTATTGAATTCCCCACCACTGAAATTCAACACTCCTCCACTAAGTGGCACAAACTTGATGTTTCACAGGAGACTCCCAGTCACTCCTGCCAATCTGCACTTCATTAAGCTGATTGCTTGCCTGTGCAAGCTACTTGCTCTGCCTGGCAGTTCCGTCTGCCTGCCTTGTTCTGATTAAAGAGGAACCTCATAAATACACTGCTGCCCATAAACGATTTCCTCATTACATCAAAGTCACACGGAAGTTGTAAGCTGCTTTTACAATTCTAACTACTCACAGGAACCACACACCATCAAAAGTGCCCCCGCGGCTCTAAAAGCACTGACACTGAGCTGGACGGCTGTGGTGGACGTTTGTTCATTCAAACCCGGGTTAACAGCGGTCATAGATAAGTTTATTGGCAGGAAGAGCGTACTGCCGGACAGGATAAAGGCATATGAGTTACCTGGCCTCTCACAAGGCAGGTTGGTAAAAAACGAGCGAGTTATATCTGTATGGAAGTTATAACAAACTGAGAGACAACCATGGATTATTTCCAGTTGAATAAAGAGTGAATGTAACCAGCACACCTCAATGCTGAGTTAGTCTCGTGCCACTGTTGTCAGAGTTGAATACCACAACAATGCCCAGCTGTGCAGAGATGATCCAGAAAGTCAACATGTTCATTCAGAAACTCTGCCTCAGTAGCACAAATAAAAGATGTTACCAGAGGGGTGGATGACGGGAACTATCTGTGAAGCTGTAAAATTTATGAGTATCATTTATGCTTTGTCAAACATTGCCTTGAACTGACCACCGTCTGATGGGAAACACAGACTTGGAATTAAACCGCACAAACTCACACAAAGAGCAGCTGCATCTGCACAGCGCTGTGGGACGCAGACAGAGGGAATAACAGCTCTGCTCGAGCTTACATTTTGCTACTTTATTTTTTTTTTTTTTTTTACACACAAAACAAAATGTCACATCTGTAGTTCAAACAATCTGGTCAGCTTTAATGTCAGACGATAAAAGCATGAATGTGGGAGGAAAATATCAACTGCATAGCAAAACGTAGCCCCTTTCAGATATGTGCAAGAAGAAGAACAATATAAATATATATTTGGTCCGCCATTTTTGTACCATATTCTTATCATAAATATACAACAAACAGTAAGGCATTCTTACATTTTTTCCAGCATTGTATTTCATAGGGAATAAATACGTCTATGTGCTATAAATGTGTCGTAAAGAAATTAGGGGAACAATGAAACTTTTATTGGTACAAAAGATAAAAGGTTAACAAAGTTTTAACCGTGGAGAGTTAAAGATTAAAACATTTAGAGTTTTGTTTCATACAAACCTGAAACTGCTTTTTTTGGGGTTTTTTTTTCATGTTTTGGAAATGAAAAACGATGCTTCACTGATACGTTTTATCTGGCCTGAGTAGCTGAAACATCCATTCATCCACACAAGCATCCTGATATTAAGGCCCTTATCGACACAAGGCTCTGCGTCTGAGTGGCGAGGCTCGTGGAAGTCTCTGTTTGGGTGCCCAGTCCAAGAAGTCCTCGCCCTGCTTAATTATTGCAGATGTAAACAAGTGAAGAGCATAAACAGCTGGACAGTAACCCCCCTCCTCACACAGGCCAGTCGTGTAAACAGGCAGTCTAAGGGGGGAAAGCAGGAAGCTTTTTTTTATCCTCGCCGTTGGAAAAAAAAAAGAAGATACTTAATTTGATTTGAAGTGCTCCGAAAGTTGCACTTCTTGTGCAGTAGATATATTATTTACATGGACTTTTTAAAAAAAATGTTAAGCACACATCCTCCATGTCCATTTTTTGTGAATGCTTTGAAACATGTCAAAATATTTCCATTTTTATGATAAGTGGTACATGCTGTAGCCCAGAGGCGCAGCATAGAGTCCTAAAGGTGATATGGGCAGTATGGGTCTGTGGTGGTGGTGATATGCAGAGTACGCCTGTCCGTACAGCGACATGGTGCCCAGCGACAGTGGTAACGTAAAGCCAGGGTGTAAAGCTCCTGCAGTCGTGGCCGCCACTGCTGCCGTCTTGGCGTCAGCTGCCATCTTGAGTTTCTCCAGCTCGGCCTCCTGGAGCCTCTTAGCTTTTGCCCGACGATTCTGGAACCAGATCTTCACCTGGGTCTCTGTCAGGGTCAGGGAGGAGGAGAACTCGGCCCGCTCTGCGATGGACAGGTACTGCTTCTGCCTGAACTTTCTCTCCAGGGCCAGGAGCTGAGATGTGGTGAAGGGGGTGCGGGGCTTTCGGTTGGTCTTGTGTTTTCTCAGCTGACAGGCGGCACTGACATGACCTGGGAGAAGAAAAGAGGAAGAGATTAGAATGTGAATGAGATTTGCACTATGAATGCACCAATTCACCTAATTATCACATAATCTGATTGGATTAGGTGTAGATGCTGGGTGGCCCTGTGATAAATGGCTGTCGGTTATAGTTTACATCAGGTTTTAAAATAGTAAAACTACAGCAACTGTTTCACCTTACAAGGTTCAAGAATAGCACATATTTAGACCCCCAGTATAATCTGTAACAAAGTTATCCCTTTACACTTTTATCCACTGAATGGATCTCACTAAACAGGGATCATCTTTAGATCTCTAGATATATAGATCGGCGCATCCTGTAGGGGATGGACTATTCTGTCAGTAAACCTTAAAGTCTTACTTGCAAAAACTGAAACGTCTGGGGCTCAAGCTGAAGCATAGTGTAGATGTTATGGTCTACAGAGAGAGACAAAATGCCGACAGTAAACATATCTGTACGATTCGCTCGGTAAACTTACGAGGTTGTGTCGAAAACCCGCCGGCAGTAACCCAGGCTCCACAGTCCTCCGACTCCGACGCCTCAGATTTGACCGGCGACGAAGGCGTATTTGTCAAACTCATCTGAGTACCGACAGGAGGGCTGCACGTCTCCCGGCACAGATACAAAGAGTTCAAACCTGTGGCGGACACCACCACCGAACCACCCTTCAGTGTGCTGCAGACGGATTCTCCGCCGCGGGTGTCCGTCTTCTTCCCGGACATGAGCGCCTCGACGCTGAACGGGTGATGCCGTCGCACCGCCGGAGATGTCTTCTCCACACCCGGCCCCTCCGTCTCTGGCAAGTCCGCTCGGTTACTGTCCTCCTCGGAGGAACTGCATCCCAAGTCGTTCGTAGTCTCCCGGGAGGCCATTTTTTCCTCCGAAAAAAAAAACCAGGTGGACTCCACGCGGACACGGCCGTTAAAGTTCAGCCAGGTGACACGAGCCCCCGTGAGCGCAGTGATACGAGCTGTCAAGTAGTATGAGGGAGTATGTGCGTTGACACGACTCAACTCTGACCAATCACTGCTGCCCAAAATGTTTATGTATGTGAGCTCATGCCGCTTTCAGGGACAGCAGGAAACTTACTTTGTTTTTGAGGGAGCGCAGTGCTGCAGATCCTTCAGTTTCCCTAATCGGTGAGTGATCCCTTCATTCACTTCTTACACCATCTGTAAGCACCAAGTAGTCCAAGCTCACAGTTTTATCCAAGTCGTTTTAAAGCAGAAAAAAAATATTGTAGGATAACGACAATAACCAGAAACATTCATTTCCTCACAGCCTTTTCTCCAAAATGCTGTAATAAATTCAAATTTTCCAAAACAGGGCTTTCATATCTTTTTTTTTTTTTCCGAGGAATCGAAATTTCTTTGAAAACTTGATGCAGATTGTCCCCGTGTCACCTCTTTGCTTTGATAAGTGAATTCGGGGAAATGGGCTGTAAAAATATTAGCAGTGCTACAGCATTATCACATGTTAAGCTCCAGTAATGGATTAGCTCTAACCTCATGAGACTGCATGTGTAAACATGGGCCCCATGTGGATAATTAAGCAGAATTATACCCAGGATGAAACACTGATCCCTTTCTTCTGGATTTCTCTCTCCGATTTGTTTGGTGTTCCCTTCATTGGGACTTTCCAAATTAACCTTCATTGATCTTGTGCACTCTACTGTCGCGATCCAAATTTTATGAAGGGGTTTCACACTCAAATTAAAGAGCAAATGGCTTAACATGGTTACATATTCTGTACTTAATACGCTTGGCTTGGTCCAGTTGTTGTCTGAGGCCCGACTGGACACAAAGTAGATTAGGCATTCACATGTCTCTCTCCATGTCTGTGGCTGACTCATTCATCTTATGTCCTATGATTCAGTCACATTTACTATCCACAGCAAACATCAAGTAACTCACTGTGATGTATTATGAAACAACTTATTGTGATTTTTACATGGACAATTTCACACTCTTTCAGATGAAAGTTCCCAACTCCTAATGGAGAACTTTACACTTATTGGTTGAAATTCTTCCATCTGAGAATCTTTGACTTATTTGTGTGACTGCATGTACTCAACTCAGTTCTTGCTGAATAATAATCACAATTTCACATCACAAGGTACATACAAGTGATCCCTAAGCAGTGACTTTGTGTGTAAAGCCCACAGCTGCCCGATCCAACAGAAATAGGTTGTCTTTCAGTTTGTTTTGAGAGCCTCAAGCCTTCCGTTTTCCCCCTAAACACACCGGATGCTAAACTTATCTAAAGCACTTTTCTCTATAAATTGATCTAAACTTTCCTCTATATTTTTACATGTAGCCAGCAGGTCTGAGTAGCTTGTGCAGCAGAGCTCAGTTCCCAGGAGTCTGCCACTGCTGCCTTATTAAAGTAGGGTTATTTCACAGACAATCAGAGGTTTGTGAAGGCGCCAGTGAGCGGCCAGATGAAAGAGCTGACTCCTCAGGGAAGAAACTGTTGCCCTTTTTTTTTACAGCTCTGCTCAGGATCCCTACCTCCTTCCTCCTCCACCCACGCCACTTCTAACTCTCTGGCTGTGTCCCTAACCCTGCAGGCACCTTGTCAGTCAGCCACATAGCATGCTCTTGGTGGACTGTCATTTTCGCATGTTTGCCACTTTTCTAACTCCTGACTTCATCCTTTTGGTCCTTCATTCTTGCTACCTTTACTTTAGTTATAGATCCCTATCCAAGGCACCCAAAGTATTCTTCATGTATTCCTCGGGCTCTTCTTTCTCTCTGTCCCCAGCTACGTATGATTTGTTCATTTCAATTTTTTCGCCTCAGAAAGGATTCACTCCTGCCTCTGACCCTTTCCTTCCACAATCTCTTCTTTCCACATTTAGCTCCTTCATTCATTCATACATATACATGTTTACACCCCGTATTGACAACTTTTCCATAAATAATGTGAAAAAAGTGTGAGTGGATGCACTTGCTGTGCATATGATGCATTATATATGAAATACCAAGCCTTTCTGCTCAGTAACAATATGTAAATACTAGTATGTCTACAGTTATCAAAAAGAATATTGCTGGAGAAGTAGAAAGGGGTATAGAGGAAGGAAGGAAGAAGGAGGTGGGGCAGAAGCGAGAGGGGTGCCCTCCTGGGTGTAGCAAAATTACCCACACATCCTACTTCCTTTTTTCCATAATATCGTTTAAGCTTGATAATAGCGAAAGTAATTTGTCTGAGCATGTTTGTCTGTGTGTGCACTGTGTAGATGTCTGCACAGTGTGTGTGCATGTGTGACAGAGTCTTGAGAAGTCTCTGGTTGTGAGGGTCGGGCACACCTCAGAGCATTGTAATTACAGCAGAGGCTTTGAAGTGGTGGAATGTTTGGTGGGATAATCAGCAGGCTGGGCTACACTTACATTGCCATTAAAACACTCATTCATGCCAGCGACATCACACATTTTATGATCTTTGCTGAAACAAAAATAAAAAATGGGGAGCTTGGAAAGTAACATATTAAAAAGATAAAAATGATCACTGCTATGTGTTTTTTATAGCAAAAATAAATTTGATCCCACTCAGCATCATCTGGTCGATCCTCTCGTTTCTTGCCGCTTTCTCAGACCTTTTCCTTGTATGCGTTGTTTTAGCTGGTCAGGTCTAGGTTCAGCATCATCATGTGCCCAAAAATGAGGTCAACTGACTATTTGAAAAGAATGTCTGGATTTTTCCATCAATGATTTTTTTTGTTGATATTTGTCTCTCCAGGCACATTCCAAGTTGACAATGCCAAGATTCACCAGTCTCAAATTTTGAAGGAGTAGTTAAACATTTTCATTCATGGATTGACCACCACAGAGTTCAGACCTTAACCTCACTGAGAAACTGTACATAGCAAGTCCTATTCTGCCATCATTGAGACAAGATCTTGGTAAAAAATTAACATAACGGCTGTGACATAGCGACATTGCATAAGCTTTCCAAATGATGCTGCAGCAAATACGCACAATAATCAAAGCGAAAAGTAGTCTAACAAAACACATACTGGAGTATGTGAAATTTTTTTCTTGTTTTCAAGCAAGTTATGTAAAAAAGAAAGTTTTTTTTTTTTTAAAGTACTTATTGGACACTTTTTACCATTATCAGTGGTGCTCAGCAGAGAAGCAATGCAGTGTTTCTCCAGAACCTGTAACAGCCTGTTATTCACTGGTCCACAGCACAAATCATGGCACAATAAAGGCTTAAAAAATGTTGATCGACTTCCATTTGAAGGCTTCAAAATTTTTACATTTTTAATCTTGCACTTTGTGAAACTTTACTTTTAGTAAAAAACAAAAAACACATTCAAGTTGGTTTGAGGCTGTAGTCCATGACGGTAATCCAACTCAACATATTCTAATGTTCCTTCACTTTTCTACTTTGCTGTAACTAATAATGTAAAGATTTATAAAAATATATTCATCAATTGAAAAACAAAATCATGGTTAGGGTTATATATGAAAAAGACAAACAAATAGATATTACACGTATCGTTTTAAGACTGGGGTGGACGATGTGGCTGTTTAGTGATTACTTGCAACAAGCATCCCACTATGAAAAGAGCTGCAAATAATACAACTGGGCATTTGGTGCTTTTTTTAAAGCTTTTTTTTTTAACTCTGTTGCACAACAGGACATGATGCCGATAGAGTTGATGAGGATAATTATTTACAAGAATAGGTTTTCCAGTATGGCAAAATATTCTTGGATACAAAATGTGTGCAAATACAAATGCAGATTAAATTAAACCAAAGTGTTCCTCTGTTATGCAATAAGTCGAAGGCCGACTACATTCTTCTAATGTGAAACAAAAACATGGTTAGTTAGTTTTTGAGAAACATTTAGCTCGCCAAAATGATGTGAAACTAAAACTAGATGCAATTAAATGTTGTGAAACAACTTGACTAATATTTGAAATATTAGTCCAGTACTCTTTTTATATCCCTCACCTACACACATTTAGACACAGTGTGGTACACAGCTAAACCATACTCCTCTCAGTAAAACAAGTAACTTGTCAAACCAGTGGGACATGCTGTAAACAACTGACACTTGCACGCTCAAGTTGATCACATTGTTCTGACTAGGATCCTAATTACCTCAGCGCTGTCACCCACTCCACCTCTCCCTCTCTTCGAGGCTTGGGAAATCCTCAGGAACCCCGCCTGTAATGCACCTAAATGACTACCTTGAATGCTACAATGGCGCCAGTGCCAATTAGCTGCTAACACAGCAGACAGATCTATTCAGAAGCCAGAGAATGAGGCCTCCTGTAATGTGAAAGATTCATGGCCATTTTGCTAATGACAAGAGAAGGAGGCAATTGACTCAGTCATGGGCCATGTTACAGGATAGTCAGCTGATGACTGTGAGGCTGCAGGGGATGGCTCTTGAGAACAGCCCCACTGAATTATAGGTCAGTGTTGGGGCTGAATGGTTAACATTAAAACATGTACACACATCTGTACGGATATGTGCAATATTTCTGTAACAAATGCTGAACACTGAGGTGAGCACTACTGCTACGTTGTGTTGAGAAAATTAAATATCAAATTTTGCTTTAAAATGTTTTGGTTCCCTCCTTTTTGTACCAGAACACATACATGAGCCAAACTGCTCTTTTGAGGACTATAATTTCTTGAGCAACTGCCAACCGCAGTTTTATTATTGGAAGCGTTCTCTGCTCTTTGATGAAGTTTTGAACACTACCTGTGTACTTACGTATATGCTTATCTAGGTTTACAGCCTCACATCACCACAACCCTTCATTATCAGGTCTTCCTTTCATTTTGTGACGAAAATATTACGCCTCGAAGGGTTTTGGATGTTTGGGCGTATTCAAGCTCGGCAACCTTTTCACCCTCCTTATATCCAAATAGAATTGTGCAAATGGGCTTGCATTTATCTCCTTTGCAGGTGACATATTAAAGTATTCCTTGTTTATCATGTAGTGTATCACATGAATTTGTTTTGAGGAACATCTTGTGCATCTTGCAAATATGAAAAGTGTAGTATTACTGATTATTTAAGCCAATGAGTTGCATATTCAGCTGACTTTACTTTGTGCTCTGAAGTGACTTAAGATGTGGCTTGGGTCTATGTGATCAAATGCGTGGAGTGCCATGAGGATAAGACACAAGAAGGATCCCCAGTCTCTTAGTATATGACTCAGTGTTTATCACAGGACTCATGATTTTCAGTTTTCGTGTCAAACTCTCAACCTCGATACGGAGTTTAGGAAACAAACCAGGGGGCATCTGATCCTTATACAATCATGTACATTCCCTGTGACATGTTATGCCTTAATTGGCTCTGACAGGAAGGATTTATGACGAGGCCATCGAGTAAATCACAAGGCCGCCTGTTATAATGTAGAGGCACTGAAATGGTATAATTGTTTTTAAGTGGTGCTGGAGGGGCTTGTGTGCATATATGTAATTATTTAAGTGACGTGTGTGTGTGTGTGTGTGTGTGTGTGTGTGTGTGTGTGTGTGTGTGTGTGTGTGTGTGTGTGTGTGTTGCATGTGATCATGTAAACGTGCACTGTCTGGGAAGTTTTCCAGAGATTGGGGAAATCCACCTTCCACACAACAAACAATTCAAACCACAAGAACAAATCTCCTCAAGTGAAATTTTTGTCTCATTACAGTAAATTACATTTCATGGTAGAAAAAAGCCACAACTTTCCCAGCTATTATGACTGAGTTACACGAACTCTTCGGGTTACACGAACTCTTCGGGTTAGTGAATGAAATGCGCTTACACACAAGCGCTGAAGTGGGACAAATAGAATTTATGCGTGCAACAACACCAGTCTTTCAGCAGCTGTGACTACACAGTGATAATAAAAAGCTTTTACAATTATAGTGTTTAATTAATTTTAATTAATTTCTTAAGCCATGGAAATGTATTATTATACATTGGTCTATGTCATAGTTTAAATTCAACTTCATTCACCATAAGTACAGTATATCACCAGCCTAAAATCATATTTTAATTGCCACAGAAAATGTATCATCAAGATCTGATGGCTTTACAGCTTGCTGCAGATGTGTGATGTCTATACTGCAACATGAATAAAATCTCATTAGATCAGATTAAAATGTGCTGCTGAAAAGTCAGAGTGTTTTTCAAGTTGTCACCTTTAAAAAGTGCAATCATGTTAAAAAAAAAATATATATATATATATATATGTACATGTCCCCTGAAGTGTTTGGGGTGTTGTGTATCAGGTTATAGAAAATCATCTGGTTCTTACCAGTTCCTAAAATGAAGGAAATACAACCTCAGATAAACAACTACACATGACATACTACACTGTGTCATTATTTATTTAACAGACTAAAAACAGACTGAACCAAACTGCCAAAGCAGTGTATGAAAATCTATATATACCCTTTCTGCGTCTGTAGACTAGGAATTAAGAAGGTAAGTTATAGCCTGATGCTGCTAATTAAGTGCCCTTGATCATCAACAGGTGTGTACACCTCTATAAGATCCAAGGACTCAGGTCAGCTGGTCCAGTCCAGAGTCCAGAGTAAACATGGAGAAGCAGCATTTAGCTGTTATGCTGCAAACAAGTGGAACAAACTGCCAGTGGAGATTAAACTTTCACCAAATGGAGACATTTTTAAATCCAGGTTAAAAACATTTCTGTTCTCATGTGTCTATGCATGAAATCTGCACGCTATCTTTTAATTTATCTCTACTGTTGCTTGTTTTTAAATTCATTTAAATGATTTTATTTGTTTCTCTTCATATTCTTTAATGTATTTTTAATGCTTTTTCCACTCCCTGCTGCAATGCTTTTCTTTTCTGTAAAGCACTTTGAATTGTTTGTACATGAAATGTGCTATACAAATAAATTTGATTTGATTTGATTTATAAAGCCACAAGTTGTGGTAGTTTGCTGGTCTGGAGCATTCAGGTGTGCATTGATACAATTCCAGGGAGGAAAGACAACAACAATAATTTTGGAGTAGCAATGGTTATCCTATCAATCAGGAGAATGTTGTAGGGCTGTTTTAGGACTATTTTCAGTTAACTGGCGCCCCGTATATATTTTCAAGGGAATATTTTCCCGTATTTTTGAAAAAATATCTCTGTCAACACTCATATGTCAGGCCATTGGCAAAAATTTATACATTAAGGACACATCAAAATTAGGGCTGGGCAACGATTAAAATTTTTAATCTAATTAATCACATGATTTCGCTGATTAATCACGATTAATCGCATTAGTACGCAAAATCCAAAAATTTATTCAAAAGTAGTGTATAGCTTTTAGCATTTAGTTTTATTTTAAATGTGCTGCCATATAAATGAAAGTGCCATAACATTTGTTGTGCAAACACACTTTTAACATCAGCATTTTTAAGTAGTTCTTTTGTTGAAGCCTCGCTCCACTGTCTGTTTCCATGAATGATTTGCTGGTATCAGTTGTGTGTTTGCCTTTAAGTGATATTTTAGACTGGAACTACTACAGTGATAAGACAATTCAACTTTGTAAATGCAGGAGTTTTTTTTTTTTAATTTATTTTGAAATACGTACTTTTATGTTGAAACAAGTAAAACAGGAAGTAGCGCCAGTTAGCTCCGTGAGCTTCACACCTGTAGCTGTGATGTTACCTGCTAGTTTATTTTTATTTTATTACTCCATGCTTCATGGTGTTTGCTGTAACTGTGTGAATGTGATTCAGAGGAGAAGTGGAAGTTAAAGAATCCTAGTTTTGACCGTGAAGATTGCCTCTGGGGAATGACTCTGCTGTTGGTTGAGAAGCAGGCTAACGTGGCCAGTATTACTTTGATTATTTATTGGTACGAGTGACAATGCTAAGGATGCTATTTCTTTAAAGATTACAACATCTAATGTTGTCTTTTACTTTGTTTACTCAAACATTTAGTTCTACAGTGTTAATGTGGCGTCAATAGACATCTGTGAAAAGAACCGGAGTCTCGCATCCAAGCAATGGGCGGCATATTGGCAGTGTTTACAGATGACTTTGGTTCTGTCGACTCCACCGTCTGGAAGAACTTTGAAATGAAAATGGCCGAGTAAAAGTTACGTACCCTTCTTCATGTTTGGTGGATCTGCCAACTACTTTCTTTTCCGGTTTCGCAGCAGACAGCAACAGAATTTTACAAAATAAAAGCCTGTGAGCAACAGACTTTTACAATAATAAAAATAACTAATAAAACCTGCGTTAATGCACGATAAAATATTTGTCTGCGTTAAATAATTAAAAAGTTAACGCGATAATAACGAGTTAACTCGCTCAGCCCTAATCAAAATACAAGGAAAGAACGTTCTGAGCAAGTCAGCTGGTTATCCTTAGGTGAAAACAGTAGTTTGTGCATGGCCAAACTGAAAGACATAAGTGATGTTTGTATGGACAGACGAGCCACTAGAGTTGTTGCCCAACAAGACGTGACAGTGTAAGGCAATGAAAGCCCTCGGAAACATCAGACAAACTGCATATAGACATCATTATGGTTATGGTTTCCGGGCGTATGCTCATTACACAAAAGCCGCTTTCAGATACGCTTTTTCAAACTGGGAGGGATGTGCCTTCTTTGCACATTGTGTCATGTGTGAAAGTACAGCCGGAACACGGGTCGAAGTTGATCCGCCGCTGATATGCCTCTGAGCCGGCAAGGGAGGTAGCAATGGAGCCTTCCAACTCTGGCATATGTGATGGGGCCAGAGGAACAGCGGCGTGGTTCATATTTTCTGCAACGAAACGGCACAACTCATGTGTTAAAGAGGCCACAGCAACAGGGGGCACACAAGAAGTAGGCAGAGATGCTCAAAACATCAGTTTTTTAAGTGTATGTGTGTGTGTGAATATACATATGTGTACACACATGTACATATATATACGTATGTACATATATATAGTACTGACCAAAAAGGAGGTTTTTGCTTAAGGCCTTTTTACTTTTTTGATACTACAAAACAGTAAAATAGAGACATAAAAGAAAAGAATCTTGCCTCAAAGTAATGTCTCATTTCTAACGTTAGTTCCTTTGAAATCTTTTTATAGGGTGCTAAATTTTTGCCATCACTGTATGAGGCAAGCCTTTCGAAATACAGTGCTAAAAGTTCACTCATCTTTACTGAGCTTCAAGTTTGTTGTTTAACTTCTTTGGGTTAAATTCAGTATGGGCAGCTTGGCCATTGGTGCCTAATCAGATCTTTTTTTTATAGAGTCATAAAATACAAAGCACTTAACTGAATAAACAAAACAGCCACCACTCTACAACAAGGAAAAGCGAACATCAAAGTCTGTCATAACCATTTTAAAGGTCAGCGGTGAGGAAGGGACTGGCTGGCTCACTGACTCATTTGTTAGTTGCCCAGTGATTTACACAGTTTAAGATCATCAAGTGCCTGAATGAGCAAATGGCTGAAAAAGCTCAGAGCTGATTGATTAGCTGTGCAGCTGATTATCCAAATCACTCAGAGGTTGTCTGATTGAAACATGGTTCTGGAAGTCAGGTGATCATGGAAACATAATATGATGTAAATACAAGCATATGACCTGACATGACAGCAGATCGAGGTCAAAATGAAATCCTTCATGTGCATGTGTGTGCATGTGTGTATGTTTGTGTGTGTCCTTTGCACCAGACTCAACGCTCAGGTTTACCGCTGTAAACTGATGTTAACAAGTGGAAAATTCCAGTCACTATGGGATCAAGGACAGAGCTTGGATATGATAAACCCTGCCACACAGACATATTGGCTGGTCTTTGTTCTGGCCCTGCAGAGCAAGAAGTGGCTGAGAAGTTTGTTGTGAGCATTTCTGCACCCACAGGGTCAAAGAAGGCAAACCTCTGCATGCTACCTTTGAATTGGAGTAAGATGGACTTACCATTAAACTAATTGGCAGTAACCATGATACATTCCTAACACAAGCCAAAGAAAAAAAGACAAAGAATAAAAGTGGGCATAAGCTTGATTGTCTCAATTATGACACTGAAAGGGCTTTAAAAGAGGATAACGGTTGTCACTGTTGGTCACATCATGCTTTTGTGAATTCATATTCACGATCCACAGTGGCATCCTGTAAAGCAGTGTTCCTATAAGCTGCAGGAGGGAAATGTGACTTCAATCAGCAGTTCTACATTAGACAACAATCCATGGTCTTCACCTTTTTCCTCATTTAGTGAATAGGGATCTATGCAAATGCAAATCCGTTCCACCTACATCTCCCCCCACCAGTAGCTGAGTGGCATGCCCTATTCTTTCTCTGTTTAGTCTACAGTATGCTCACTTTAGCACTTCTGATATTGTTGTAATTCAGCCATAAATGTGTGAGCCAGAGAGCTATTTTCAAGAGGAAAAAGTTAAGTTAACTTAAAGTTATGTTTACATGCACGTATAATTAACAGAATAGTAATGTATTACATTTCTATGGCTTTCAACAATATAAGAAAGGCTATGCTTGTTAGTCTAGAACTGCAGTTTGTGAGCCCCTAACTCAAGCAGTGAGCAGAGCTAGCTCTCAGTTACAATCTGAGGGACCCTGTGACTCAGAGGTCCTGGTCAAGTGCCCCTGCGTCTTTGGAATTCACAACTAATTCAACTGAGAGAGAGCTGATGGTTTACTCAGCAGTGGAGCTTTGGAGCAAAACCGAGCTAGCATTTGGGCAAACAAGCCCGGAGCCACTGTCTTAGCTAGCTTAGCTAGCTCACATGGCCAGGGACCTCAGGGAGCTTGCCCATCCTGAATAATTCACTCGAGAGCTAGTTCGGCTAGCTCCTAAGCTCACAGCCAAGCAACTTCCCTGCTAGTTCCTGACCAGCTTAGGGCTTCCAAGTTCTTGGCCAAGAGATACCAAATCCTGTAGCTTCTCGACTGGCTCAAGGCCTTCATCAGGGCTCTCAAGTCTCACGCATTGAGCGTGAGACACACGCATTTCAACAAGTTCACACGCTCACACGCCACACATGCCATTTCTCACGCTGAGAAATGATCAACTTCATCGCACAGAAATTCTAATGGCCTATACTATAAACGAGTCAATGGCAGGTTACTGTGCGCTCGTACAGCTCAGAACTATAGCTCTGGTACAGCCGTCTTGATTTAGCAACCCATCGGCAAATCACAAAATAGAATTTCTCAGCCAATCAGAAAAGAGAATTTCTTGTTGCCGGGTGAGGTCTGAAATAGCTTTCAGCTGCAAGCAAGCTCGTTGTAGACGAGCTGGAGGTGGAAGAGAACCGTCAGGATCATCAGCAGGTCATATCTTCATTTATTTGAATCTTTTATTAGTTACTATAGTTTTCCTACTCTCTTTAAAAGATTAAAGTGTTCGTTGGAGTAGTAGACCTAAATATTCAGTACACACCCTTTGACATGAGCAACTTAATGAAAAATGAAAAATATGTAGGAGTGTAATTAGGCTTCCGTGGTTAATTCTTTTCAAAGGTGACTGGTATGAGCAGATTCCCAATAAGGCTATCTACAATTGCCAAACTGGTATTAGTTCTGCCGCACTGAAATGCTGATGCAGAGAGGGTTTTTTCCATGGTGGGGCTCAATAAAACCAAGACCAGGAACACTTTGTTTCTGAATGGAACTCTGTCATCCATCATGACTGGGGAAATGGCTGTGCTTTAAATGGGAGCCCCCAATATCAGTCATCAAGCATCAAAATCTGCCATAAACACTTACAACAAGACATACATTTTTTTTTTGTTAAGACTTTGCATAGGCCTACCTAAAACAATTTATTTTCAAATATAGCAGAATTTAGTGTAAAAGTGAAGATTTGTGATTTTGGTATAAATAAAACAATTTCTTTGTTCTTTAAGTAGCTAGTTTATGGCGATGGGATACTGCAAGGGACCAGCCCCCCCCCCCAAAAAAAAAACGAAAGAAACCCCGCCGCGCACACGGCCCGGCCCCTGCCCCACCCAAATCTCACTCCAAGCAAACTTGAAAACTTGAGAGCCCTGCCTTCATAACTAATCAGAGCAACTGCACGTCAGTCACATGATTAGGTATAAAAAGATCATCCCAAAGAGTGATTTCAGAGGAACATTTGTCACTGTACAATTACAGAGAATTTGATCATTTCATCATCTACATACATGACATCATGAAAAGATTCAGAGAATACTGGAGCAAGGGGCAAGGTTGAAAAATCAATAGGGTACTGGGTGGCTTTGGACTTCTGGTCCTCACTGATTTAAAATCTGATTCAGTCGTGGACATCATTCAGTGGGGTTACATGGCACTGAAAGGATCAGATAATTGCCTAAATTACGATAAGAATGAGTTGAGCCAGGGTAATTCTCCTTGGATATATGGCGGTGAATGAATCGGATTAGAGGCATATGATAGGTGGCGCTGTACCCATTTCAACTATTGCTAATAGAGCCACTTCCGGTTGACCCCTTCAACTCCAACAACAACACCAAACTCAGGCATTCGAGAAAATGGCGAATGAAGAGCAAGATGAAAATACGTCCCTCTATATTTTGTTTGTGATGAGCTGCTTGTTGCACAAACGCGATGCACAACGGATTCTCCATCGCTGTGTTTTTCTTTCTGACGGCGACTACAACAGTAATATTGTCTCTTCCGACTTCCGGTTCCCGACCCCGGGAAAAAATCTTGAGTATGCGCAGAACGCAAAGTCTAATTCACCACGTGCTTCACCGTCTACAAGCAGGTTTATTTTGACTTTCAACCCAGTTATCTCGGGGTCTTAATACGATCGCGAGTAACCCAATCCAATCCAATTTCTTGTCAAATTATGGTGTCTACATGCACTTAATAACTCAATCTTATTGTAATTTAGCCAATTATCTGATCCTTTCAGTGCCATGTAACCCACTGATTGTTGCTCCTTTCAGTATTACAGAGGAGCCACACTTACTTAATGTTTTTATTTCCTGAACAAACACTTTGGAGTTTTGAGTCACTTTCACCATTCTTTTGAGCATGTAGGCAGATGTAAAATCTATGTGCTCATAACCATAAATATTTTTAGTAATGCTGTAGTCACAACAAGCAGAAATTGATTTAATTTTATAAACAAAATAATTTAGTGTTGTAAATTAACATTTTGCCATTCTTAAAGGGATAGTTCGGGATATTTGACATGAATCTGTATGGCATCACCATAACCAGTGTCGTGCATTCAAACTGACTTACCCCCGACAGTGTCCTGTGAGCCGAGTTCTTGTCCAGTGTTGGTCAAGGCGAAAGTAGTCCGGCTTGTTTGCTGGGGTCAAGAAATTAGCGCGTTTTTCTTCCCAAAACAGTACGTGTGCTAAAGAGTGATTTATTTCATCACAAAAACCGAAGCCGGCAAAAGTCACTCCTCGTTATCACTTGGGCCCTATACTGTCTCTCATTGTGTATCAGTGCGCACGTCATTCTGACCGCGAGCTGTGCGCACGAATCTTTCTGTTCTTTGGCAGTGCTCAACACTTACTCTGCAGACAACTGGCCATCGGGTCCAGCTGGTCTGGGACGCCTCTTCCAGTTGATCTTGGGAACATGGAAAAAAGTTCTCAAGACGCCTGCATTCAGGAGTGCAGGGAAGTCACCGTTATTTGTGATGCAGGCAGCAGCTGTCCCGCGGCCGCCGACATCCTCATCTATGGAAAGGTTTTGTATCTGGGGCATAACTAAATCCCACTCGTGGCAGCAGTAACATTCCACCTCTGTCTGCATTACTTCACACTTCAAACAAGTGCACCAGGATTTGTCGGCCACCCTGGGTATCGCAGCTCCAGCAGTGGCTCCAGCTTCTGTTTCCATCACTTCTCTGTCCACCCTCTCTCTTTCTGCCCGATCTAAGTCCATTTGGCGAACTTCCTCCTCAGTATAAACGGGTTCATAAAGATACCCCCTTGGCTCTGAACGGAAGTCAATATGTTCCTCGTCGCTCTCGTAGTCAGACATCTTCCCGAGCAGTAAACAAAGTGAATCGACTCGTGCGCACAGCTCGCGGTCAGAATGACGTGCGCACTGATACACAATGAGAGACAGTATAGGGCCCAAGTGATAACGAGGAGTGACTTTTGCCGGCTTCGGTTTTTGTGATGAAATAAATCACTCTTTAGCACACGTACGGTTTTGGGAAGAAAAACGCGCTAATTTCTTGACCCCAGCAAACAAGCCGGACTACTTTCGCCTTGACCAACACTGGACAAGAACTCGGCTCACAGGACGCTGTCGGGGGTAAGTCAGTTTGAATGCACGACACTGGTTATGGTGATGCCATACAGATTCATGTATCCTGAACTATCCCTTTAAGACTTGGTGAAATGACATTTCTCAATGTGTTAAAATGTCACACAGTAATTTAATGTATATATTTGGAGACAACAAAGTATTTGCCATATGAGCTTGGAAGTGGATGATGTATCAGGGTTGTTTAGGTTAAAATGCTGGAATACGGCTTCTCAGCAACATCATTTGATAATTACTCTTTGTCCTATTTTTTTCTAAGGTGCTGTTTACACATACCCGGGTATTTTGATAAACGCATATTTTCTAACCTTTGTGTGCAAAAAAACTTGGTGCACACAGCCCCGTTTTAAAAAAAAAAACACGTCTACATTGATCCGCATAAATACGCTATCAAGAGCTGTTAAATTATGCCAAGCCTGACGGTGGCAGTGTTAGAACAATGAGAATTCCACACAAGCCAATCAGAAGCCTAATAGAGAACCGCTGACAGGAAGAACTTCCGGATCCTTTTCAAGAAGAAAATATGGCGCCAGGCTCATGTGTGTGGACTGATAGCTGTGCTGATAGCAAGACTAAGCTACTTTTACACGTTGCGCTGGACTATAAAACTGCTAAAGCCGTGAAAAATGTCTTTGTTGTTCAATACATTGTATGACTGTAATTTTCAAAATCACACAAGCGAGTATAGCTCTCAACAACAGAAATGCTGCTAGTACCTCCATGCTTGCCAGATAAACAATGGACGGAGAGAATGGCGTTTTCACGCTAGCATCCTGCCAACATGGCGGATAGGGGCGGGGCTCTGTACTATGACGACAACTCCTCATTCCATTCCCAAAACTCCGTTTTTGTCTCTTTCAACCAGTTTACACACAAACGCTAAACGGAGTTTTTAAAAAATCTCCACTTTTGCCGGAGTTTTTTTTTAGCTTCGTTTTCGGAGGAAAAAACTCCGTTTGTGTATAAACGAAAGGCACAAACGAAGGGAAAGGTCTTCGTTTATCAAAATACCCGGGTATGTGTAAACAGCACCTAACTCTCCCTGCATTACTTTTGGTACCTCCCTCCAAACCTCTTGAGTTTGGCAGTCTGTTGATCTGAAGATAATTGTTAACTGTAATAGTAGCCAGGAAATGGAGTGATCAACTCCAGATGACGAGACAAGAATGTGGAGAGAACAAGTAAGAAAGACACTGACAAAACAGATATTCTCAGGGGGAAAGGAAGTTATTTTTACCAAAGATGTGACAATTAGTTTTCTTCTATTTTTTTTCCAAGTTAAAAGTCGGCTTGCTGTGGCTCATGGCAAAATCCCACTTTGCATCTATTCATGTAAGCACTGTATATTGTTAATTGCTCTCTAACATTTAGGTTGCACTTCAGTTCATTCTTTACTTGACTGAGTAGCAATTACCAACCATTCAATAGTATTTTAGCACTACTTAAATCTTATTTACTTGCAGTTTCCCTGTGGCTGTGTTTTGGTACAATGACTACATCTGCCAACTTGACCCAGGGTTTGGGGAACTGTGTGACATTGTTTGCATTTGGAGTAATGACTGTCATTATGGTGAATTAGTACTCTACCCAAACACAACTGATTCTCTAAAACCACCCCACAGTGTTCTGTCTCTATCTCTCTCTGGTCCTGGTGCCTTGTTACAATCAATTAAGCTGATTACAAGCACAATCTTCACCACTTCAAAGGAGGGCCATTAGCGCGGGTGAGACTAACTGTCTCTTCACTCCACTGCCCTGTTGTTTGCCTCAGAGTCAGAGGCCTCAGATATATTATTCTTTAACATTTGAGGTGCTGAAATTGGTTGGTGGTTAAATAAAAAATACCCCATTGGAAACAAAACAATGTTTTCATTCTTAGATTAAAGGATAAATGACAAGTAATGAGCTGGAGACAATTGGTGCCATGGGTCCTCTTTAAAGTTAAAGGGTGGCTCCTCGTCAGGTCAGACAACAGGTCTCACAATAAATGGAGGGACACAGAGAGGGAGCGAGACATCAAGTCTAGACAGCATATTTAGGGACCCTCCCTGATTGCTTTGTTCTGCACCATGTCTACAGGTAATTACTTCAACAAACTACTGGGAACCCTGTCAAATCTGAGACAAGGGATGGGTGAAATGAATAAAAAATAATTAGGCATTAATATCTTAGTGCGTCATTGTTCGTATGTACATTTGTGCTCCAGTGAGATGTCATGCAATGATGTGTGTTATGGTATGAACAATAAATATCTGTATAGATATTGTGTTAACAAGTTCTGATACTTTAAAAGTCAGAACATCAGCCAGGCAATGCAGTTTTGGTGGGAGATAAAAAAAAAATGTGTTCAAAATTGAGTAATTAATAGAATTTAATCTTAAGAATACTGATACATTTATCTGACTTAAGATGGAATCTGAATGTATAGCACAATCATAGCACCTACAGCAAGCTGTTTATGGGTAGTGGAAGTACAGTAAAGCAGCACTAAAAGAGTTATTCTATTAATTAACAATGGCATATTGAACTGAGTGGGCTGAATCGTGCTTTTCCAAAATGTGTGCTTTCAAATAATAATGTAAATTGAATATATGAAACAACAACATCAGTCTACTGTGGCAGGTCCACAGTGCTGGCTCCCCCTTTACATCATTTCAGCTCTGTGACAACCTCTGCTGTCAGCTCAAAGGAGCGACAACACTCCATGTCCATTTTCCCAACAGAACGTCCAATCACAACAGTCCCAACCCAAATGGACGTTGTGACAGGGACTTATGTATCTGGTAAATGCAAAGGTTTAAGAGTTAGTAACTAATGCATCCTTCAAATACATTTACATCAATTTTTTTCTGTGCAATTAGGAGTGTGTTAATAGATGTTTTCCAACATTGGACATTTTCTTTTCATATCTAGCACAATATTCCCTCTTTAAAATGTGTGGAAATCCCTTCGGCCTATGCATTAGTCATTTCTGGATCATCAATGTCTTCACAAAGTAGCTACAAATCTGAAATTAACATCAAATAAAACATCAGGCGCCAGAGTAAATTGTATCTTAACAGTATGAAAAACAGTTCTGTACTGCCCTATAAAGATGGAGTGATAGTGAAGAGCTGTGTTTGAAATGTTCATGTTAATTCTAAATGATCCTTGAAAATATGGCTTTGGGTATGACTGTGTAGTTTACTTATTTTCTTATGAAAGCTAGGCTACTGTAACTGGATTATAGCACACTTATCAAGCAAGACAATTGCAATCCTGTTCAGAGATAAGAACAGAATCGAATTTAATGGCACATTTCTGTTGGGCTCTTTCAACATGCAAATAGAAAAAAAGTGAAAACTTTTTCAGCCCCTCTTAGTGCCATTTTTCCACTTTAATACATATAATTGTGTGTATTTAGAAAGTAATATGATTTCTACATTGCATGTCAGTGACATTGTAAGTCTATGGTTGAACAAACAGTGATGCTTATCTGTTATGATAGAGGGCTTTAACTTTACCTGGCTTTTACAACTGACAACAGTAATGTCCTCTCTTGGGCATTGAATATATGTTGCTGCCATGAGAGCCTTAGATGCAGATAAGAGTTACCACCATCAAAAATAAGATTTGTGTCAGTGTCTGTCATGCTGGTATATCCATGAAAAAAAAAGCGGAAAATGAATTTGATAGATGAGAATCTAATCCATTTTCAAAGAATAGTCCCTTTACAACGTACCCTTTTTCTCAGTGAGGCTTTGTATAAATCCATGTTAACACACTCACTTGTGACAGCAGATAATTTATGGCAGAAGGCGCCAGATGTCTTGTCAGAGCTTCAGCCCTCTTTGTTACAGAAAACTGGCCAGTCCCCTGCAACATATCAAGCTCATAAATCAGTAGAGATGATTTCGATAACTATAGTGGTTCTCAAAGAATGTTGGACATACCTACCCAATTTCTTGAAAAGTTGGGAAGTTTTCTTAAATTAAAACCCTCAAACTTAATTCGTAGTTAATCTATTTGAAGATTTATTTGAAACACACAACTACGAAACAAATTATTTTCAGTATTTTCCCTGACCAGCCTCAAATTTTGCAGAAAGTATTAAAAATTCACTCAAAAAAGACAGAAAAGTGTACAGATGATATATTTATTTTCTGAAACATTCAGTCAGCAGATTCATTGATACCAGGTCACGGTGTCAGGGTTGGGTATACAAGTGTAACCGGTATGAAACCTCTGAGTTGTGTTATTAATGGTTAATAGATGGAGACCACACTGCTGCTCTTTCGAAGGTCTTTTTTATTCTCCAACCTTTCCTTTCCTTTCCTCACGAACATTACAAAAGAGAGCAATTACAATGACGCAAACAATAGCTCAAATAAGTGAAATATGGAGCAACATAGACAAAATAAAATGACAAATATAAGTGACAAAATGGGAGCTCACCTTTCCTCACGAACATCACAAAAGAGAGGAAGAGTTTTTTGTCACAAAAGTTGCTCCCCCATAAAAGAACGTACAGAAACAGTAAACGAAAACGAAAGTTCCACCTGACTAATCTTATAAATGGCAAAAAAAAAACATTAAAACAATAATTTTGTGGAATTATACACGAAGTCAAATTAACCCTTGTTACACAAGTAGCATTCACGAAAGACATGATCCATGAGTTTTTTGTGTTTTGTGTTCTTGGTTTTCCTATGATCTGGTTTCCTCTTTTTGTTATTGGTTTACTTCTTGCAGTTTAAGTTAAATGCTTCCTGTTTTATTCTGTAGAGTTTGCCCTTATGTGTATTCTGTTGTTTACTTCCTGTCTTCAGTTGCTTATGGCCTCACCTGCTGCTCATTTTGTAATTAGGGACCGAGCAGTGAAACTGCAAGGACCCTATTGTATCTGTAAGGTTTATTAGGAACCGAGCAGTAAAACTGCAAGGACCCTATTGTATCTGTAAGGTTTCTTCTTTCTTTCTTCTTATTCTTTGCAAAAGACACTCGAAAACTCTTGAAATTTTGCAAGCACCAGCGGCCAGTCGACGACATGAAAAAATCTGAACTTTATATTTTTGGGAGTCGCTCATTGACTCTGTAGCGCCCCCTACAAGTTAAGTTAAGTCGCTTATAACTCCAACATACATTACACAATCTGTCCCAAACTTCACACGGTGAATGCTGGACCCAGCTTGAACACCCACATATAATCATAGTGTCATCCACCGATAGCGCCACCTGCTGGTGGTTGGAAACATCCTTTTTTTTCCGCACCTCGCATTTGATTGAACTCGTCCTACAGATTTAATGCTACAAGCTTCAAACTTGGCCAGGTTACTCTTAACACATGGGGGGGGAAATTCATGGAGAAACTTTTCCAAACTTTGAACGGTGTGGGCGTGGCCAGGCGGCGAAAATCGTATGATGGAGTTTGTGGTTTGAGATTCTTATCATCATCGCAAAGTCATGACACGTGGCACACACGTCCACCCTGTCGACCTTGTACGTATGTAAAGGGTATCGTGTGTGGGTGGAGCAAAATGGCTCAGTGGCGCCCCCTAGAATTTTTTAAAAACCCTCTGCATTGGGGTTATTATGTGCTCGTGTGTACGCAGAGGGTATCGTGCGTGTGGGCAGAGCTGCGTGACTACGACGTCCAGCGCATGCCCCAACGTGCGCACATCTCGGTCCCGCTTAAGGCTGCTTGCAGTTTTCTAGTTGTAGCTCTAATTGTGACTCTGTAGCAGATATCCTCCAGATTTTTCTTTGTTCAGTGCCAGACTGTAGTATGTAGTTGTTCTCCTGTTGCTTTCCCAAACCAAAATTGCAAAAAACTTTTACCTGTTAACACATTGACTACCAGCGGTTTTTACAGAATTATGTCGTAGAGTCCCAGCGTTGTAAACCTTTTTTTTTTACATTTTTTGTACAGTCACAGAATATTATGTGATAGGGCCACTGAAACATGTTATGGCTCGTTTGAAAGCTGAGACTTTAAACTCTTTGTGGGTCAAAACTGTGTGTCTCTAGGTGCCGTCATTAGCGAGCTATCCTTAGCTAAACCAAGGCGGGTATCCACCAAAATCAACAACAAACTGAGATCGGGGCTTTTGTGAAAGGTGCGCTCTTTCAGCCTGTGGCACTTTAGATACTTACATATCCGGGTCAGAGGATTTGCGTCGTGTCGCATGTGGCAAAGCTAACCTGTTCATAAGACCCCCTCCTTAGACTTGTCGCGTGTCTTCTTCTCCTTCTTGTTGTTTGTTTATGTTACTTTACCGTCACCCTCTGGAAACCGACACGTGCGATTGGACAAAATGCGGAAATGCACAACAATCAATGCAGCGTTATCAAAATTGTTCTTGAGTTGACGCAAAGCCATTGGCGTAATGATCAAAATGTCCAGATGATGACACCAGTTTTTGACTGCCATCTATGTCAGTTCTGTTCATCACATAATTACAAAAATCACACAGAATGTGCATTAGAATGTATAGATTCAGAATCCATAAAAAAAACGTAAAAACGTATTTTTACCATTTGGGAGCCAACGCATGGGCATTAAAAATGTAGTTTTACGTGACTTGGGAGTCAATGTGTTAACATCTGCAGTGTAAGATACTGTGACAAGATTAAGGGAATCATGCAAAATCTGGGCTCCCTGCATAAAGTTCTAGAATGCGCTGCTGAGGGTGGCAGCACGTTGGAGTAGCTCTGTACTTCACATTGAGATTTTTTTTTTTTCTAAATTTCATTCCTGTTATTTCTTGGAAGAAATTGCATTTTTTGGACAACTGTTCCTTCCTGCCTTGGATGCTGTGCAGCTGGATTGATTTTTCCCAATACTTTTGTATATTTTACTCTTTTGTTATGATGCATAACCATAGCAACAAGGTGGTTTACAACAGGGAGCAGCTGATTAACATTGGAAAAGCAGAAATAATTCGACAACTGAAGCCAGAAATCCCACTGGAATTGAGAAGGAGGCGTCGTGGATGCAGAGCAGGAGCAAAAAGGAGAGAAAGAAAGAAGAAGTTCAAACCATCTCTGCCATCCGTCATCATGGGCAATGTATGATCGTTAGCTAACAAGTTGGATGAACTTCTAGCCTTGACAAGGACTCAGCAAGAATATCGGGAATGTAGCATGATGTGTTTTACTGAGACATGGCTGCAGGATCATATCCCCGACTCCAGCGTCTCTCTGCCGGGCTTCCTGACTGTGCGAGCAGATCAAGATTTAAAGAGTAGCAGGAAAAGGAAAGGGGGTGGATTGGCAGTGCTTGTCAACAACAGATGGTGTCACCCAGGACATGTTACTGTGAAGAGTGGTCTCTGCAGTCCTGACATTGAACTATTGGCAGTAAGTTTTCGTCCATATTATTTGCCAAGAGAGTTCACCAGTGTTGTTTTGGTGGCTGTTTACATTCCACCCTCAGCTGTTGCCGACACTGCATGTGATGTCCTCAGTTCCGTTGTTGCTAAGATACAGACACAACACCCCAATTCTTTTGTGGCAATATCTGGTGATTTTAATCATGCCTCACTCTCTGCTACACTGCCAACTTTTCAACAGTTTGTCAGCTGCTCTACCAGAGAAAACAAGACATTGGATTTGTTTTACACAAATGTCAAGGATTCATACATTTCCAAATCAAGACCTCCCCTGGGTAAATCAGATCACAACCTTGTTTTTCTCTGTTCAGCATATAAACCCCTTGTCCAGAGACTACCTGTCACAAAAAGGACTGTTAGAAAGTGGTCACAGGAAGCTGAAGAAGCCTTACAGGGTTGTCTTGATGCAACCGATTGGATTTCTCTTTGTAAGCCACATGGAGAGGACATTAATGCCATGACTGAGTGTGTGACTCAGGCGCGTCATTTCCGCCGGGGACGGTGGGGACGCGTCCCCGGCACTTTGTCTGACGAGCAGATTTGTCCCCACCACTTTAAAAAAGTAGAGAAAGTGCAAACGCCGCTTATGCTAAAAACTATCATTTTATATCATGGCATTTTCCTAACCAAAGACTATTTGATCCGCTCTGCTTTCACTCTCCTTGTATGAATGCGCTTGCGATCAGCCCCCATTGCTGAATAGCAACTATGTTGAATCCGCTCCGCTCCAACCAGGCACAGACTGAGCAGTCACGGTCGCTCATCACACTCCCTCGTCACCCTAAAAAGTTCCTTCTTACTGACGTTTTAATGGCACCTTTTCGCTATATATACCACTAAACTCGCTATACAATACACACTGACGTGGGACCTTGATGATGTGTTTTATTATGGTTAATTTACATTACATTATTTTATTTTATCTGAATATATCTTCGTACGATGTAAAAATGTTTAAAATAAAATAAATGTATATCTATCTATATTTTGTATGTGTTTGAGACAACTGGAGTAAAGCACTGCCTTGTGGGAATTTCATTTACCCGGCTCCCGCCAAAAAAAAAATAGAACGTACAAGATTCAATATTTTGTAGCTTGTTGGTCAAAGTAAGAGATAAACGGGGACGGTAGATGTCGCGGATGGATTACTTACAACAATCTTAAAAAAATGAATTGAGGACCAGGAGGAGGTATTAAACGACAGAAGGGGGGAGCGGAGAAAAAGAGGGACAAATTGAACAGATTTGTCTCTGCAATCGCCAAGAAATACGTTCACAATGGGATAGCAACTACACAAATATGGATATTAACAAGATGTGTTGCACAGACGCTACGAACAAAACAAGGTAGGGGCCGAAGGATTTCCACTAATCATTGTGTCCGCCGTGGCACTATTTTTTTTTTATATTTCATCTCATCTCCTTCACGTACGGTCTGTCTGTATTGTCACTCACTTTTCTATATCAGTGTGTAGCCTACTGTCATAAGCTAGTCTGTGGCTAGTCTGGCTAACCTAAAGAGTAATACAAGGCACACTTTTCACGATGTGTAAACCTGTTTAGCTTGTGGTAACTGCCTGGTAATCTATGGCAGGGCTGTTGTAGTTGTTCTTATTCCTATCTTCATGACTTGGTAATGGGTTCTCGATTTGACGGCTTGTCTAGCTGACAATTTTACAGTATCTCCATGTTGCTTTGTATTTAGCTCTGGACTGGTTAGCATAGAAGTTGTTGCAGGTGAAGATTCGTCAGTGTTTATGATGCATATCAGGCGAGATAGACAATGAATGAAAACTTATTTCACAGAGGGGTTGCGGCTCATTCACTCTTACCCGTCGTTTCATAGCCTGGCAATGTTTGAAAACTTTGTCAGGGCAAGGGCTGTTTATAGCCAGGCTACGTCTCCTGATGCGCTCTTGCTTGGTCGAGGTTTGTCTGAGATTTGTTGGTGTGTCAAGGGTTGTGCAATAACCGAACAGGATGTTTCCGACGGCCTAAACAAGACCGCGCAGATGGATTTTAACTTTTAATATGGGGACAATATCACGTCAATACGCATCATCTAATGCAATGCCTATTATTTATCATGAAACCTCAATTCTGAAGTAATGGGCCAAGCTTGTACCCAGCACTTTTCATACCCTTACTCAGGTTCATGGTAATTGTCCCCAGCAATTCTGAAATCAAGCTGACGCCCATGGTGTGACTGACTATATAAACTTCTGTGTGGACAACACCATCCCCACCAGAACAGTGAGATGCTTCCCTAATAACAAACCCTGGATCACCAGTGAGCTAAAGGAACTATTGAACAAGAAAAAAAGAGCCTTTAGGGAGCAAGACAGGGAGTTACTGAGGAGTATACAGAAGCAGCTCAAAGTCAAGATCAGAGAGAGCAAGGAGGTGTATAGAAAGAAGCTTGAGAGTAAACTGCAGAGGAACAATATCAGAGATGTGTGGTCACGAATGAAGAAGATCACAGGCCTCAAGCAGAGGGAGGATCGGATGGATGGAAGTCTGGACAGAGCAAATGAGCTGAACACATTCTTCAACAGGTTCAGTTCAGGAACAAGCTCATCATCCTCCCCTCCTGTTCCTAGCCAAAGAGACATCCCACCCTCCTCTGATCCACTAGCCTAGAAATCTAGACACCCCTAGCGGCCACAAATGGAATTTGCTCCGGGGCTAGTCTAGTCACTTGCGGTCGTTTTGCAACGTAAAACTTCTTCATCGCTCTGATTGGTTGTTGCGCCATCCTATTGCGTGGCGTTGAACTTAACAGACAGCCGTTTATCCCGCCCACACTGCTATCCAGCGTCACTAGACCCATGTACAGCTTTTTGCTGTACGGGTCTGGCTTGCTGGGCTACTGACCCACAGCTTTCCTGTAACATCTCCACCTCCACCTCAGTCATGGATTCTTCTACTTCCACTAGTTTGTCCTCAACCAAATCAGGAGATGCTGCTGTCCCCTTTGCCTCCCCCTCCCACTTTTCTGTTTCTAGAAGTCAGGTGAAGAGGCAGTTGGAGAGACTGAACGGGAACAAGGCTGCAGGTCCAGATGGTGTCAGCCCCCGAGTTTTGTGGCATGGTGTGGGAACAATCATCTCATCTTGAATGTTAACAAAACAAAGGAGATGATTGTAGATTTCAGGTGAAACAGGGTCAGATCAAACCTTGTTTCCATCATGGGAGAAGAAGTGGAGGTGGTGGAGGAATAAATACCTTGGTGTTCATGTGGACAACAGACTGGACTAGAGACACAACAGTGAAGCCATCTACAAGAAAGGACAGAGCAGACTGTACTTCTTGAGGAAGCTAAGGTCCTTCAAGGTTTGCAAAAGATGTTGCAGATATTCTACAAGTCTGTTGTTGAGAGCGTCATTTCCTCTTGCGTCATCTGGCGTCACCGCTACAGGAAATCATTCCTGCCCACAGCCATCAGCATCTATAATAACTCCTTGATTTAATTGAGTTACATCAACATTTAATTTCCCTCTGGGATAAATAAAGTATTTTTGAATTTGAATTGAATTGAATTTTGAATTGAATTGAATAAAGGCCAAAGTGTAAAAACGACTGAATGCAGATGATCTTTGAGCTGCTGCTGCATCCATAATGATGAAACTGAAACTGCATTACACAAGAAGGCGATGGTGCATTAGTTTCCATGGACTGGAGGACTTGCATTAGTATGAAGGTAATTTTCATGTGGAAGCAAATGCAGTATAAGAGTTTTAAAGAGAGCTTTTACTGCATGTCTTACAATAGTGTGGCTGCACAGGCCCAGTGTGGGTGTGCATAATTTACCTGTCAGCAGTCCAAATCTGTCTCCTATTAAAGATGCACCAACAGGAAAGTCGGACAACAACAACCACTGACTGTCGAGCAGAACAGCCCGTGTTCAGCAAGAACTGACACTGATTCCTCAATAATTACTATTTTCAGATTAAAATTACTAATGATTAAAATGGACTATTAAATGGAAGAGTCGGATAACACAACAGTAAACATGCCTCCATGTGTCTTGCTGACTTGAAATTCTAGATTTGTCTCTGCACTGTTGTATGTTAAACCCACGTTTGAACAAAGCCATGGCTCAGGGTTTAGAGTGGGTCGTCTAATAACCAGAAAGTTTGTGGCTCAATTCCCACTCTCGCCGCTCAAAAAGATTGATGGACCGACAGCTGGAGGGGTGGCGGTCCACCTCCTTGCCATGGCTGAGGTGCCCTTGAGCAAGGCACCCTCATCCCCATGCTCCCTGGGCACTGTTATTGGCTGCCCACCGCTCCACTGTATGGCATCTGTCTCAGAGAGTGTGTGACCCTGTGCATGTGTGTGTTCAACAGGTGCCAACCTGGATGGGTCAAATGTGGAGTTTGTGTTAACATATGTGTACATGACAATAAAGTTCTCTTAATCTTTTGTTGCATTTAAGAATGTATATTATTTCTTCTAACTGATAAACCTTCTAGAGTTCATATGTGCATAATCCTCACTTGGCAATGGATGCTTTGCAGTCAACGTTCGTGTTAAAGGGACGTCATGGCCAACAACACAGTGTGACGTAGCTTCCAGAAGCCTGGAGCTTCTAGAAGATGACCAGACATTGTTATCTTAATCCCTGTGCTCAGAGCTAAAGGAAAACAAGGGAAAGTTTTCCTTGACTAACTGTAACGTCAGTTTAAATGTCCTTGAGTAAGACTTTTAATCTGTTTGTGTGTAACTGTGGCTTGTAAAACTGGCTGAGCAGCAAATATTTGCCAGGTTTTGATCAAAGAGAAAAGCACAATTTCCAAGCCAAGCTCACTCGTGTTAGTGCGTCCTTTGCCCCCACCCCCACTCCACAACCTTGGTCACCCCCTTTTGCACGCACACTCACTCAGCAATATTGCTTTGTCAGCCCACATTTAGAGGATTAACCTCGAAATTGCCCAAGGCCATCCCAGCTCTCCTCCACCCTCAGCTACTTCCCCCACCTTTCTCAGTGTTTCCTTCCCTGCAGCTCCCTCTCTGTGAAGACTTGCGCAACAAGTGGCGCCGCTGTAGAGCCCCCTGGGTATTAGAGGGTTGAGTGGCGTCCCAGAGAGCCGTAATTACACCAGCGTTCAGGTGATTTAAGGGTCCTGGAACATGCTGACCCATGCATGGCACTGGAATCCTGCATTACACTGACACCTATTATGTGTCACAGGACACATATTCTGCACAAACATGCATGAATCGCTCTCCATGTTTTGACATGGTTTGTCATTTCATTGCCTACATTTCTTGCCAGTTGTAATTGACTCTAATTTGAAGTACAGGTTAAAAATGCATTTAAAAAATCAACTGCATTAAACTCTGTTTGGCTCCCCTTTAAAGGATTTACTGCTTTGTAATCATTCCATCAGCTTTATGCTTGTTATTTATATTCTCTATTACCAGTCCTAGTAGATGGAAACTATTAGGAAAGAAATGATGAACCTAAAAAAAGTGCTAGTCACAAGAACTTGGACTTGACAGGCTATAATAAGGAAAAAGGCTGATAATTGGGTTAGGTTGACTCTCCGCCCCCAGCAGACACAGTGGTGACAAGAGGGAATGTTTCTTCTTGTACAATGTTGGGGGTATTACTACCTAATGGGAAGGAGGATGTTCCTCTGCCCCGTACTCTTCAACTCTCACCTCTTCTCTATTATCTTCTCTATCTTTGGGTTTGACTAGTTGCATTACGGATCAGCCACTTTGTACGAGAAATTCATTGCTTGTGTCTGCACAAGGCTAAATGTTCCCCTCCTTTTCCCTGCAGCAGTTTCAACAGTTGCATTGAAGGCACACAACTGACTACCAGCAGCTTGAAACTTTGCTCAACACAAGTTGTGAATGGCTGAGAATCCATTGGAAAACATGCGTGTACTATGGCTTGAGATGGTAGATGATAATCTATTCATCTCTGATAAAATCATCATCTCACATCTTCGGTGGTACTTCAACTCCGGGGGCCCACACTTTAAAGAGGAATTTGCATACGACTTTTGTAAGAGTGTTGCCTCATTTGACAGAGAAAACAAAACAAGGAGAGAGATTAGAAATCATTTATTTTCGCTCAACGCTTTCTTAGCGTGAGCAAATGAGGTATCAAAGTTTCCTTTCTTCCTACTAAGGTTTGTGTCTAACAGTACTGGTAAAGAAATTATGCCTTTTTAGTTGTAATCCCTACAATTAAGGCTGTAGGTGCGGCTCCATTACCTCAGCAGGATTAGTAATGACCCAGGAGAGAATATAATTGCTTCTTAATTTGAAGTTGTGAAGTGCATGAAATACCTGAGGCTCAGCCTGCCGTCTCAGCAGTGGTTAGTTCATAGATTAGCTACTTTTCCCCACTCTTTCTTTTTTTTCTTTGCAAACTAGGAGCTTTCTAGGACATGTGTTTTATAATGCTCTCTGCAGTCTTCACTCAGGGAAATTTGAAAGAGATGTGTTACCCTGAAGACAGCTCCCAAAGGGTAAAGATACCAGAGAAGATGCACCCGAGGCTCAGGGTGAACCATGAAATAGGTTTATTACATCATAGTATTCTTGCAGATAAGCACAACGTTTGCTGCATGCACTTTTAAAGTAATTTATTTCAGTTTTTTTATATACCTGCACCATTTTTGGTGTAGTTTCATATTGTTTTTTAACAGTTGTGTAGATTTTACAGGACATGCAGCAACATGTGGTCAGTGTTGGGTAAGTTACTTTAAAAATGTAATCCGTTACAGTTACAAGTTACCTTGTTTAAAATGTAATTGTAGTGTAACTTTTTGGATTACTTAAAAAAGTAATGTAACTAATTACTTTTGGATTACTTTTGGATTACTTTCACCTATATATGGTAGCCTATTATCTGTATGATTCCATCTGTATTTATCACATTTATTTATACCATGCTATTTTTCTTTTCATTGTACTGCCATAACTACATTATACATTCTCTGCACATACATGCATTTCCCTTAATTGATCTATTCTGCACATATCTATTAACCATCTTTCCTTACACTAGCTGTAAATAACTGCATTTTATCTCTAAATACTGCATGCTGTACAATCTGCACGCGTTACACTTGATAAGATGCCAAACTGCATTTCATTAATACATGTGCAATGACAATGAAGTGCTCTACTTTAGTAATAAATAAGCAAAGTAAGACTTTTACATCACATTTTATTTTTCTTTGCACACCCTTGCTTGTGTGTGTGCGCCAGTACTTCCGGTGAAAACTTCCGGTGATTTGACAGCTAGCGCGTCAGGTTAGGGCCAGTGGCCGTAAACAAAGGTTAACTTATAGCCGAGAAGAAAGATAATAATATAACGTAGCTAAAAAGACTAGCTTTCTTCAGTAGCCTTGATGCTTAATGCTTACCGATTTAGCAAGCCTAGCAGCCTCGTTGCTAATGCTAGCCGCCGTAACGTTACCAACCATACCCGACGTCAAGGAGTTGGCTGAGCAGGGGCAAGAGTATGGGGCTGGCAGAGTTAACTTCATAATGGGTGAGTGCAGGTTTCATTCACTTGTTTTCATTCTTTCACAGGATTGATTCACTTCATTGGTTTATCCGATTGCTGGCCGCCGAGCCATTATGTGTCTGGGTTTGTGGAGGTTACTGATCATGGTTGTTAGCAGGTTGTGTGACGTGTGAGTGAGTGTGTATTTTTTCTATGGGTACATGCCATTGACTGTATGAGCGGGCTGTGCTCGTTTTTTTATTTTTATTTAATTAGATTGGAGATACTAATTAATACTGAGGGAGGGCTGGTCCCGGGGAAAATTGCCAGGGCCGATTTTTTTCCCCAGTCCGACCCTGCCGCTCTGTACTTCTGTCACTGCAACCTCGCACAAATTGTAATCCTGTTAAGTAACCCCCATTCTCACTGAATGTAACTGTAATCTGAGTACATCTTTTTTGCTTGTACTGTAACGGATTACAGTTACTTTTATTTTGTATCCTTTTACCGTAACGCCGTTACATGTAATCCGTTACTCCCCAACCCTGCATGTGGTATATGTGAGACAGGCCGTGACGTTTTCCTAACCCTGACCAAGCTGTTTGTAATCCCTTAACATAACCAAAAGGCAAAGAAAGGAAAAAAATAAGCACAGAACAAATGGAAGCAAAAGTTAAGTTTAAAACAAACGGAAGTGTAGAAAGGTCACCGCATCACTCAAACTCCTGGATTCTCCACAGCCCACCACTGTCTCGTCAACCCTTTCAAAACTTTGATTGTTTTC